>NW_027507787.1:220271688-220706688 GCF_037356315.1 Lithobates pipiens
TATATAGAGAGAGAGAGAGAGAGATATATATATAGAGAGAGAGAGAGAGAGATAGATAGATATATATATATAGAGAGAGAGAGATATATATATATATAGAGAGAGAGAGAGAGAGAGATATATATATATATATATATATATATATATATAGAGAGAGAGAGAGAGAGAGAGAGATAGATATATATATATATAGAGAGAGAGAGAGATAGATATATATATATATATAGAGAGAGAGAGAGAGAGAGATAGATATATATATAGAGAGAGAGAGAGAGAAAGATAGAGAGAGATAGATATATATATATAGAGAGAGAGAGAGAGAGATATATATATATATATATATAGAGAGAGAGAGAGAGAGAGAGAGAGAGAGAGAGAGAGAGATATATAGAGAGAGAGATATATATATATATATATATATAGAGAGAGAGAGAGAGAGAGAGAGATATATATATATATATATATATAGAGAGAGAGAGAGATAGATATATATATATATATATATATAGAGAGAGAGAGAGAGAGAGATAGATATATATATATATAGAGAGAGAGAGAGAGAGAGATAGATATATATAGAGAGAGAGAGAGAGAGAGAGAGATAGATATATATAGAGAGAGAGAGAGAGAGAGAGATGTATATATATAGAGAGAGAGAGAAAAAATATACGGTATATATATAATTATAGCTTGTGTGTGTGTTTGTTTTTTTTTTGTTTTTTATAAGTGCCTTTATTTACTGAATTTATTAGGATGCTTTTTGCGTTCAGTGGTGGTGAAAAGTTACAAAGTTGTGGACTGAACTCTGTTATAGAGAGGGTCAAGTTTTGACTTATTTTCGGCCCGTGTGTACCTAGCTTAAAGTGGTTGTAAACCCTTACAACCAACTTTGACCTACAGGTAAGCCTAGATTAAGGCTTACTTGTAGGTCCAAGAAATATCTCCTAAACCTACACGGTTTAGGAGATATTTGCCGAAAGACAGGCACCGCTGTCTACGGCGCATGCGCCGTAGACAGCGGCGCACTGAGCGCGCCGTGGTCAAATGCGATGTGCCGCGAGTGGCGGCTCCCGTGCGCATTCGTGGGAGTGACGGCTTCGCCGAATGACAGAGGCGGAGCAGCGAGACCCACCGAGAAGATGGATGCGCCGGACTACAGGGCACAGCGGTGACTTCGCTGGCTCCTGTGTCAGGTAAGTAACACATAATGGGCTACTATGCGATGCATAGTAGTCCATTATGCTTTACCTTTGCAGGGAATGAAAGAAGAAGTAAACTCATCAGGGTTTACTTCCTCTTTAAGGACTTCAGAGTTGAGTGATTCTCAAGAGCAGTAAATGGCATTTAAGCAGGTTGCCTATTGCAGTTTAGTTTAGTGTTGCCCCAGCCAGGAGGGTTAGAGTTAATTATGTTTTGGGATTTTTCTTGATGGGTTTCTCGAGTCCAACCCATTGGTCCTGTGTTATAATAAAAAGGACAGCAGTCCGGTGTGCCTGCTAATGCACATCTGTCTTTAGGAGCCTCCCGCTGCTTAGTGGGATTGCTGAGATCCACAGACCGCCCCAAAAGATGTCAAACTTGAATACTGTGACTTTGGAATTTGCCAAAAATACTCTAATCTGTGCAGGTGTGCTGGGGCAGCCACAAGCCTTAGGGATTCATTAAGGGAAAGACTGTTGCATTTGCTTGACTGTCATGCTAATTATTTAAGTAAAGCTTTTGTAACTTTCTATTTCCTTGGTCTGAAGTTGCTAAAGTGGTGCAATGCAAGTAACCGGCACACATAGTCGTCAGCTCGGGTCAGTCAAGGCACATTGGGATATGCAGGCACAAGTGGTTACCAAGGGTAATGAAGGTTTCACTAGCAGCCTGTCGTAAGGATGTGTCCGTGGCAGGTGGGATAGCCTCTCTCAGTAAGAGAAATGTTGTTGGCTCTCTCTCCATAAGCTGTCTGTCACCTATAGCCTGTGCACAGGTATGGAAGAGTTAAGTGATGCGCAGTGATGCATGCATGAGATCTGCGCTAGGTGCATGGTGGGACTCCATTCCATTACTGAGAGTGAGGTAGTGGAGATATGCTGAACAAGTGGAGAAGGTGTCGGCTCTGCGTGTCCCTCCTAAATGCAACAGTGATAGTAATGGTGTGTCTTAACATCAAGAGAGTTAACTAGAGTTCAGTCATCTGTTGAAGTTATTCCCTTTGTGCAGGAGAGTGACATGTTCTAGGTGCCTAGCGTAGCCCCAAAGAACCCACCCAAGGGTAGGCCTCTCATGTGACATATGGTGCCCAATGAGGAAGGGAACATGGAGGAGGTACCACCCATCTACCCTTACAGGCATCTTAGTTCTGAGTTCATTGTGACTGCAGGAATGTATACTTTCCCATACGTTTACTGTTCTCAATTACCTGTTCTTGCATTTACCTGTGCATCAAGCTCTTCATTTTTTTGTTTTGTTTTGTCAAAAAGCATAGAAGGCCTCCAATGATTACCATGATCTATATTTTCTTTTTTCCAGGTAGTGCTACAAATAGAAAAGAAATTATTTGATTATTTTAATCAAGATGTTTTTAGAGATAACAATGGCATTGCGGTAAGTCTAATTTATATTGAAGATTTTTTTTTTTAACAAAAAATAAAGTAAGGCCTCCATCTTGACTGCTATACATATGAATAATAACATAAAGTTTACACAGACATTCTACATATATTGCTACTGTTAAAAGGAGTGGTGCCACAAGTAACTAATCCTTTGAAAAACAGCGTAGGAATAAAAACTAATAATCCACAACAGATTAAATTTGACAGTGACCTTAAAAATTTAATAATTGGATAATAAAGTGCAAATAGTGTCCAGTGATATTATATTAAACTCTTCATTCAAAAATAGCACATTCTTTGTGAAGATGTCACACAGTAGTGAATGATTGTTGATTGTGCTCACAACCGATTCATAGAAGAAAAGTGCAGGTCCCTACTCACCGAATGGAGTTGACACTCATTACCTTACGGTAAGAGAGGTCAAATGCGCTGTGCGGTCTTGGTGTCCAGAAGTTGCAGGAACGGCGCTCCATCACTAGCTTGTGGTCCACAGTCCCAGGGAACAGCCTAGAGGAGACACTCTCTCCCACACTAGACGAGATCCAGTCTGCGATCCGGTCTCAGCAATCACAGGCTCCACACACGAGCTCCAGCCACCAGCTCCCTGCTGCTATCCATACTTCAGAGGGACAGCCACATGATATTCAAACGAAAAAGGGCTCATAGTGTAAACCAGTATGACTAATAAAACTTTAAAAAGCAAATACATTCTCAAGCCGGTGGATTAAAAATGAGCTTGCTCCAGAGACTTGGTACATCACATAAAGTTCTCACAAACCCTCCAAGAAATCAGCTAGGATTGCTGTATACCATCTGAAGCTTGATCCAAACACACCATGTGTCCTAGCTTGACATGTTTCGTCATCACAAATGACGTCATCAGAAGATGTTGCCTTATGGGCTTATTAAAGGCATAACATTTTGATGCTGACCTAAGCATGTTTTGGGAAATGTGTACTTTTTTTATTGACTAACATGAAGCCCCAAAAATGCAACATGTGTTTATCCATCCATTGCTTGTGACAGTCACATTTTGTAGAGATGCAGAAACCAGCACTTCCTAGTTAAGGAAAGTTTAGCCATTGCACGTGTTGGAAGTTTTATTTACAACCTTTGGCCCGTCATATTTTTTTTTTTTTAGTGGGAAGAAAGGCACAAAATGATTACTATGCACACAACATCCTTTGTAAATTGTGGCAGGTCCTATAGGCACATGTTTGAGGATGAGCAGATGTTTCACTGCCCAGCTTTCATGGCGACATGCCTTTTGCATGTATGACCAAACATTTAGGGGTCCATTAAAAAAAAGTTATGGCTGTACTGCAGTCATGCCACTTCATACTTCCAAAGCATTGATGATTGGAAGGAGTGTTTTAAAAAATATATATACATTTGCCAGAATGAGGGCATGGTCATGTGACCTTTCAGAGTTTTTTGCACGGAGGGATGCAGAAACCAGTGATGACACTGGCAACAAGACAGCACACTGATCACACTGCAGTGGCGGCTGGCGCTCAAAATTTTTTTTTTTGGGGGGGGGGCACAAACAAACTGAAAAATTTGGAAAAAAACGACATCAATTGGAGCCTCACTGTGCCCATCAAACGCTGCCACTGTGCCCGCCTGTCCTCCATGTTCCTCCGTATCTTTTCCGATCCTCTCCTATAGGCGTTTGGACACATGATATTCACCCATTCACATCCCCTGTCGCTTCAGCCAATCAGGTGATGGATAACAGACCCGAGCACCTGATTGGCGGAGAGGCTGTTCAGTGTTATAAAAGCAAATGGTCATTTGCTTTTCTAACACACTAGGGTAAACTGCGAGCGCCAAGCATGTCGCTCGCAGGTTACCTTTTTTGATGCCTATGGCTCTAATCAGTTGCTTCAAAAACAGCTACCACTGCTGTAGTTAAGGAGCCCAGTGCCCAAAATGGGGGTGGCAGCGACGGCCATAGATAGATTTATGCAATGCATGAATCTATTTATTGGTGAGAGGGGGTGGCTTGGAGAGAGGGCAACTGATGCAGAGGTAACTCAATAAGGATACCACATACTCCATATTATGGAGTTTATTTTATCAATGGGACACACAATGCAGGCCCATGGTATGCATTAGTTTTGTGAAGCATAAACGAATCAGATAGCAATTAACATTTATCTGAGCGTTTGTAGCGTATTCACACACATTCATGTCAATGCCCAGCAATGAACGGATAAGCAGCATGTAACCATTAGTTGGAGTACCATTCAGAATGAATTGTATCGCACGTTTTAGTGCAACAAATACATGTGAGTAGGTCATTAGGTTGCCCACATGCATTACAGTCTGATTATAGATCTCTCAATATTTAGGTCAAAGTGTGCCAATATCACAATATTTTTGCGATCACATGGTATTCAATAGAATAAGGCTACAACATGTGAAAGAATACTTGGAAGAGTTGGTCTAAGTAGAACCATTCCAACAGGCACACAGATGGTGGTACTTTATAGTGGAATAAGTGTAGTACTTATTAGTATTTATCGCACGATTTCAAAGCCGCAGTCAATGTGAACGAGGCCCAAGAGGCGTATTCTTAAAGAGGAATTCCAGGTATGGTATATTTTGCACGTTTTTATTTTTTTGAACAAATGCAAAGCATTCTCTGATTGGAAGAGGTGAAGAGCATGGTGTCAACTCTCCACCTCTCCAACTCAGGCAATCGGAGAACACTTTGCATTCATTAAGGAAACGCAAAGCATCCGTGCTGAGCGACCAATCTTCTGTGTGCAGAATATGTCAGTCCAGCCACTCAGCAGAGGACTCAGAAGCAAGGGGAGATCACTACAATAGTCGCGCCTTAGTGATTTTGAGTTTCCAGGAGAATTGACCAGGGTATATATGGATAGCTTGTGAACACTTCCCAGTATTGCCAAACCAGTCCTTTTCCCCAAAGCTGCAGAGCTGAGCAGGGGCACATTCACCCAATCCTAGGCTACAGAGACAGCCCCCACCCCTTGCATCTGTGTGGCTGCGGGGAAGGGAAAGCCTTTGGAATAGCTCAGGAGGATTTGGGCTCTTGTCCGAACATGCTCGATCTCTTCCCGTGATTGCTGTGTGCTCACCCCACCGCACCTCCTCCCTGACCCAAGGAGCTTGTGGGAATGGTGAGAGAGGATTGCCGGTGGCGATGAGCGCCAGGACATGTAGGTTTGCCACGGCAGCTTCCCTGGGCAACTCAGCAATAAAGAAAACTTCTGTGCCCTCCTGACACCTCAGCCCTGATCCCCCAAGTACCATGCCCTCCTGATACCACACTACCATTTCTTCCTGACCTCTCACACCACGTGCTCTCCTGTCCCCCCCAGTGCCCCACCCCCTTGACACCCCAGACCTCCTGACCCTTCCAGTACCATGCCCCCATACCATGCCCTCCTGACCCCCTTCACTACTGTGCTCTCCTGAGCCCCCCCCCCGGTACTGCACCCCCTTAACCTTCCTGTATCCTGCCCTCCTGACCCCTGCCCTACTTACTACTGACCTCTGTACACTGCCCTACATACTACTGACCTCTCAACACTGCCCTACATACTACTGACCTCTGTACACTGCACTACATACTACTGACCTCTGTACACTGCCCTACATACTACTGACCTCTGTACACTGCCCTACATACTACTGACCTCTGTACACTGCCCTACATACTACTGACCTCTGTACACTGCCCTACATACTACTGACCTCTGTACACTGCCCTACATACTACTGACCTCTGTACACTGCCCTACATACTACTGACCTCTGTACACTGCCCTACATACTACTGACCTCTGTACACTGCCCTACATACTACTGACCTCTGTACACTGCCCTACATACTACTGACCTCTGTACACTGCCCTACCTACTACTGACCTCTGTACACTGCCCTACCTACTATTGAGCCCTGGATTCTGCCCTACCTACTATTGAGCCCTGGATTCTGCCCTACCTACTATTGAGCCCTGGATTCTGCCCTACCTACTACTTACACTGGCCAGAAATCGGAGCAGGTAGCCAGGCCTGAAACTAGTCAAGCAAATCGGCCTGCAGTACCAAATGTTCTGCTTTCATAATGTACACCAGCATCAACCTTGTAGAGGTAACAAATTACTCCCCAGACATGTAAAAAATTGTAATGAAAGTGAATGTTGAGTTGGTCACTGAAGCTTACTTTTAAGGTAGGCTCAGTTTATATCTTTACAGTGGCATTTGTTTTGGTAGATTTTTCTAGGTTTTTTTCATGCCAACTTTTTATCATGGGATTGCTGTTCATTTCTTTAATAAGAAAAATTGATGTCGCATCCTGGTGATCTTTGATCTTTTCCATGTTGTCCAGGTAGCTCTCCACCTCTCCAAGCTTGCCTACCCCTGATGTATAGAGTTATATTGGTCCAAGCTTGACCAATGTAACTATGTACAAATATACCATACCTGGAATTCATCTTCAAAACGGTGAATGTGACGTTCGCCAAACATTCACTGGTGATGAGTCAATCATTGTAACGTTTAAACACATGTACTTGGAAGATTCATCTGTAGTCAGGGTTAAGATTCACTGCTTTATAAATATGCCCGTGAGTGTTCAGGGTTTTATGGATTAGATAAGCGTTATGCCTAACTGTTAGAGGCATTTAGAGATAAAATCCCTGTAATAAATACTACTGCCCCAAGAATATATAGCTGAGGGCATCTGCCACCACGTGCATACGAGGGACCTGTCACCCAGTCTGTCTGACAATTATCTTATATTTATGGCTGCCTGTATTTTCATGTTTAGAAAAATAAAATAAAATAATAATAAAAAGGAACATAAATGTCTTTAGACAGAATGCTTTACAGCTAGGAGCCTGTATCTCTGCTGTATGTTCGATAGCGGCACAGAACCTTCTTGTACAGCCTCAGAAGCCAGAGAAAGATGAATGATATAATGAGCCAGAGGAGATAATCCAATCTTCATGGTCTAGTTAAATACGCAGCACCATGATCGCTAAAAAACAAACTACCTATCTTAAAGGATGAATGTTCCCGGGCCAAATTCAACCCCAAAAAAATCCATTGCATCCTTCATCAAGCACTGATCTTGTACCGGCCTGACAGAAATTTAATTCAAGCTGGCTCCTGAAAATAATTATTGTATTTTAAGAGTAGTAATCATTGGCTGGGACATGATTGAATGTGTCCATGGCTATTGACTTTTGCTATGATATATGGCTAGCTTTAGTCGATATTCCCATCGAAATTGTATAATTAATTATAAGTGGGGCTGTCAGCTCTGCAGGATGGAGTGCCCTGATGAGTATTTGGGAAGATTAAATTTTCCTCCGCTGCAGCGAGGCAAGACTTGGGAATATTCGCAGCGCACTGCTTGTTGGATAAAGATGTTTTTCTGTGTGTTTAGCAACTGCTTGAGCTGAAGATGCATTGATTTTCTGGCCTCTATTTATTTCTATCTGCAGCGTCCCTTCACTAATAGCAGAATTTGTGCAGATGTGACAGGACCTGACAAATATTTATTATCCGCTAACTACTTTATCATTGTCTGTAGAGAGCGTTTTTATTTTTTATATTTTATTTATATATTTCGTTTCATTTCTTTTCCGCCTGTAATTTGGGAGATGGATATCTTTGATACATAAAATAGTTATCACAGTTATAAAAAAAAAAATCTATAATGGAGCTTTTTTTTTTTTTTTCTTAAGCAGAATTGCAGTTTTCATCATAAAACAGTTTAGGATTGTAGTTTGACATTTTCAGTCACTTGCACCGCAGTAGAAATAAGATGATACTTGATGAAGATTGTGTTGTTGTTTTTTTTGTTTTGTTTTTTCAGAAGGGCCAAAGTTGAATACAGTCTTATTGATATTTTCTGTAATATCAGATGTACTAATGGGTTGTAATGTAGTAATAATGTTTAGGAGTTCACAGCTTGGTAAGTATAGTGAATGCGGGCTTTGAAAGGTGATATAATTGGGAAGAGGACAAATGTCCACACCGCCAATTCTTTTCAAATCAAGCTGGTCATAAACTTTACAATCTGATTGTACAGTTCCTGTGCAATCCCCTTTATTTGTATAAATCAAGTGCATATATCTAAACATTCTTTTTGGTTTTGTATCCAGTTGGGGGTGGGTCCTTTGCACTATATAGTGTATGCACATACACACACACACACATACACACACACACATACACACACACATACACACACACATACACACACACACACATACACACACACACACACACACACACACACACACACACACACACACACACACACACACACACACATACACACACACACACACACACACACACACACACACACACACACACACACATTATTTATATACCTTAAGGTGATGTTACAAATTTGATTTTAGATTGTATGGTCTGCTGAAGGATAGAAGTGTTGTTGTTTTTTTTTTTTGTTTGTTTTTTATTGCTGAAGTGTTGCTTCCTTTGATTAGTAAAATGGGAACAGTTCACTGTGCACATATCTTAAAGAGGATCTGCAGTCTCCTCACATAATTTGTAATAAAAACATCTTTGCTATTCTGAAGCTTCCCTCCAACCACTTTGCATATTCTTTTATATACAGTGCCTTGCAAAAGTATTCACCCCTTTTTACTTATTTTGTTACATTAGGCTTTAGTTTTTTAATCTGAATTAAATGTGATGGGTCAGAACACAATAGTCTAAGTTGGTGAAGTAAAATTAGAAAAATATATACATAAAACTAAACTTAATAAATAATAAAAAAAATAATAATAATTAACTTAATAAAATTTAACTTAATAAACTTTATCAGAAATAGAAAAACTGATAATTGGCATATGCGTATGTATTCACCCCATTTGTTATGAAGCCCTTAAAAAGTTCTGGTGCAACCAATTATGTTCAGAAGTCACACAATTAGTGAAATTATGTCCACCTGTGTGCAGTCTGTGTGTCATATTTTTTAGATTGTAAGCTCTAACGAGCAGGACCCTCCGATTCCTCTTGTACCATATTGTAATGTAACTGTAATGTCTGCCCTCATGTTGTATAGCACTGCGCAAACTGTTGGGGCTATATAAAACCTATGTAATAATAAAAATATGATCTATATATATATATATATATATATATCTATATATATATATATATATATATATATCTATATATACACACACACCTTTTTGAAAGGCCCCAGAGGCTGTAACACCTAAGCAAGAGGCACCACTAACCAAACACTGCCATGAAGACCAAGGAACTCTCCAAACAAGTAAGAGACAATGTTGTTGAGAAGTACAAGTCAGGGTTAGGTTATAAAAAAAAAAAAATATTCAAATCTTTGATTCCTAGGAGACTCCCAACATGTAGAGAGGGAAGGTGTTCTGGTCTGATGAGACTAAACGTGAACTTTTTGGCCATCAAAGAAAACCCAACACATCACATCACCCAAAGAACACCATTGTGGCTGCATCATGCTGTGGGGATGTTTTTCAGCAGTCAGGACTGGGAAACTGCTCAGAGTTGAGGGAAAGATGGATGGTGCTAAATACAGGGATATTCTTGAGCAAAACCTGTACCACAAAGGGTGGCTCTACAAAGTATTGACTTTGGGGGGGTGAATAGTTATGCACATTGACTTTTTCTGTTATTTTGCCCTATTTGTTTGCTTCACAATAAAAAAAAAAAATCTTCAAAGTTGTGGGCATGTTCTGTAAAGTAAATGATGCAAAGCCTCAAACAATCCATGTTAATTCCAGGTTGTGAGGCAACAAAAGATGAAAAATGCCAAGGGGGGTGAATACTTTTGCAAGGCACTGTATACTGTGATTCTAGAAACTTAAACTGGGTATAATGGAAAGGGAGTGTACAACAGTCCAATATATGAGAAATGGGAAAGCTTGGAGATTGGTCCCAAACCAGTCGCCCAAAACAAGAGAAAAAACAAAAACAGACCGTCATGGTACTTGTTTTGAGGGACCAGTTGGGAACCGATCTCCTAGCTTTGACATTTATCCTTATAGAGAGTAGTGATGGACGAACGTTTCGCCCGGCGGTCGTTTCGCGGCGAATTTCCGACATTCGCGGTCCGCACGTTCGAACGCCTTTTTCCGTCGTTCGCCGCGGCGGACTTACGTGTTTAATGTATACAAGAACTTTAACCTTTGGTGACACGTTTATCATGTGATACAGGACAGCCAATTGAGACATGACAGCACATGGACACTTGGACATTCCCCCTAACCTATAAATACACCCGATCCGGTGGCCATTTTACATTCTTTCTTCTGTTACGATAGGGACAGGTTCCTGTGTGGAGTAGGGAGAGATAAACCACTAGCTATTTGGTACACAAAAGTTCTTTTCAGGACTGGTATAGGTGTTAGGTGTTGATAGGTTTGCTGTGCTGCTGATTCTTGCAGCAGCCTGAGTGTCTTTTGTTAGTTTAGAGAAAGGGAAAGGACGGTGTATGCTACAGGGACAGCCAGATTAGTCTTTCATCATCATCATCATCATCATTAGCTGTTACTATCAAGGTCCACAAAAGAGCTGTTCCAGTAACCACTAATCGTTCTCTTTTTTTGCCAATTTGTATAGGGACAGGAAGGAAGCAGTGTTGTCAGGCAGTGAGGGTAATTTTAAAGACTTGCTGTTATTATTAGTTCCACAAAGGTTCTTTTCAGGACTGGTATCAGTGGTACAGTAATAGGCTTGTACATGTATAATATTCTTTCTTCCAAATATAGAAAGGATATTATACTTGACTGCTGCCCTTCTGCTGCAGTCTGCTAAACATTCACAACTCACTTGTTCCACAAAAGTTCTTATAAGGACTGGTAACTTGGTATAGGGTGCTACGGTACATAGGCTTGAGTGCGGTACAGTCTGCTGTTCTGTAAGGACCGCTATCGGTCCACAATAGATAGGGTTGACGTGCACCACTGCTGACCGCTGCCCTATACTGCAGCAGTCCTTCAGCGGTATAGGGACTGACGTACAGTCTGCTAATCACTAACACACAACCTGCTTGTTCCACAAAAGTTCTTATAAGGACTGGTAACTTGGTATAGGGTGCTACGGTACATAGGCTTGAGTGCGGTACAGTCTGCTGTTCTGTAAGGACCGCTATCGGTCCACAATAGATAGGGTTGACGTGCACCACTGCTGACCGCTGCCCTATACTGCAGCAGTCCTTCAGCGGTATAGGGACTGACGTACAGTCTGCTAAACACTAATACACAACCTGCTTGGTCCACAAAAGTTCTTATAAGGACTGGTAACTTGGTATAGGGTGCTACGGTACATAGGCTTGAGTGCGGTACAGTCTGCTGTTCTGTAAGGACCGCTATAGGTCCACAATAGATAGGGTTGACGTGCACCACTGCTGACCGCTCACCTATACTGCAGCAGTCCTTCAGCGGTATAGGGACTGACGTACAGTCTGCTAATCACTAACACACAACCTGCTTGTTCCACAAAAGTTCTTATAAGGACTGGTAACTTGGTATAGGGTGCTACGGTACATAGGCTTGAGTGCGGTACAGTCTGCTGTTCTGTAAGGACCGCTATCGGTCCACAATAGATAGGGTTGACGTGCACCACTGCTGACCGCTGCCCTATACTGCAGCAGTCCTTCAGCGGTATAGGGACTGACGTACAGTCTGCTAAACACTAATACACAACCTGCTTGGTCCACAAAAGTTCTTATAAGGACTGGTAACTTGGTATAGGGTGCTACGGTACATAGGCTTGAGTGCGGTACAGTCTGCTGTTCTGTAAGGACCGCTATCGGTCCACAATAGATAGGGTTGACGTGCACCACTGCTGACTGCTGCCCTATACTGCAGCAGTCCTTCATCGGTATAGGGACTAAGAGTTTTGTCACAGGGTCATTTAAAAAATGACAGGCAGAGGAAGAGGCAGGCCCTTCCGCAGGGGTGGTAGGGGTAGGGCAGGAGCAACAGGCTTGAGCCAAAGTGGGAAGTTGCAGAAGGTGCGTTCAATTACTTTAAAGGATGCACCAGACTTGGTTGAGTGGCTCGCTCAGCCTTACTCTTCTGCACCCTCCTCATCCTCTCGATCTGCACCCTCTTCTTCACTCTCTGCTATGTGCACCCCCAAAGACACTACCACCAACAACACGACCACCACCACCACCACCACATACCTTCCGCTTGAGTCACTGGAATTATTTTCCGATCCATATCAAGAGGACATTTCTGATGCGCAGCCACTCTTGGTATTGGATCAGGAAGAGGAGGTAGCAACAAGCGCTACTCAGCAGTCTGACGACAGTACCCAGATCAGCCCAAGGAGGAGGTTGGTCCCCGGTGTTGCTGCCTACTCCGAGATCTCTACTTATAGCGGTGGGGAAGGTGACGTTGATGATGACGTGTCTAGTGATGTCACGTGGGTGCCCACAAGAGAGGAAGAGGAGGGGAGTTCAGAGGGAGATATGGACCAGCAGATAGGGAGGAGAAGCAGGAATAACTTACATTGCACAGGAGGGACAAAGCAGACTGCAAATGTATCAGGAGCGAGTCATCGACCATGTACGGTCACATCTGGCGCTCCCAGGACACCGGCACATGGCTCCGCAGTGTGGGCTTTTTTTAACGTGTCCGCTGCTGACAATAGCGTTGCCATCTGCAATCTTTGCAGTCAACGCGTTAGTCGCGGTAAGCCCAATACTCACCTAGGGACGACCGCCTTAAGAAGGCACATGAGCAGCCATCACCGAGCCCAGTGGGAGCAACGGAACACACAAAGCCACACTGCAGGCTCTCACCGTCCAGCCTCGTCTTCTACTTCTCCTTCTCCTCTCTCCTCACAATTGTCCTCCACTCCACCTTCCATCACGCCAAGCTCACATTTTTCTGCAAAAAGGCAGGCTTCCGTGGGCCTAATGTTTGAGCGTAAAAAAATGATGACGCCGGATAACCCTCTTGCCCAACGGTTGGCGGCTGGCTTGTCAGAACTCATAGCCCGCCAACTACTGCCATATAAACTGGTGGACTCGGAGGCCTTTCGCAAATTTGTGGCCATTGGAACACCACAATGGAAGGTCCCAGGAAGGAAGTATTTCTCAGAGAAGGGCATCCCAGAGCTATATGGCCATGTTCAGCGGCAAGTGAATGTATCTCTGGCACACAGTGTCGGTGCCAAGATACATCTGACCACAGACACGTGGTCTAGCAAACACGGGCAGGGAAGGTATATCAGTTTTACTGCCCACTGGGTGAACCTTCTGACGGCCGTCAAGCATGTAACCCGTGGCACCCGTGTAGATTTGGTTTTACCGCCACGGATTGCATGCAGGCCTGACTCTTCTTCTCCTCCTCCTACTCCATCCTCCTCCCTCTCCTCCTCAGCTGCCTCCTCCTTTTCCGCTGCTAGCGTCTCTTCCGCTGCACCGCCCAAGCTCCCCAGAACCTATTCCACATGCCAGGTGAGACGTTGCCATGCCGTGCTGCGTCTGTTGTGCCTGGAAGCAAAGAGCCACACTGGCCCGGCACTCCTTTCAGCTTTGCGTTCACAGGCAGATGAGTGGCTAACACCGCTCAATTTGACAGTTGGTAAAGTGGTGTGTGACAACGGTGCCAATCTGCTTAGCGCATTGAAACAGGGCAAAATCACGCACGTGCCGTGCATGGCACACGTCTTAAACTTGGTCGTGCAGCGATTCCTTGTCAAATACCCTGGGGTCCAGGACATCTTGCGGCAGGCAAGGAAAATCTCGGCCCATTTCAGAAGATCTTACACGGCCATGGCTCGCCTTGCTGACATTCAGCGGCGACACCATCTGCCGGTCAGACGTCTTATTTGCGATTGCCCGACGCGATGGAACTCAACCTTCTATATGCTTGATAGGCTGCTCCAGCAGAAACGTGCAGTTAACGTCTACCTGTATGAACTCTGCGAAAGAAACGGTTCTGGGGAGCTGGGTTTTTTTTCACCGCGCCAGTGGCTGCTCATGCGCGACACATGCAGACTTCTGCGGCCATTTGAGGAGATCACCAAACTGGTCAGTCGCAGCCATGGCGCCATCAGTGACATGGTACCTTATGCCTTCTTTCTGGAGCGTGCATTGCGTCGTGTCATTGATCAGGCTGTGGAGGAGCAGGAGCGGGAAGATGAGGAAGTCGCAATGCTGGATGAATTCCCAGGGGGGGCTACTCTATCTGAGACAAGTCAACAACAGGAGTCTGATGAGGAGTCAGAGGAGGATGGTGCCGGGGCGGATGAGCAGGAGCAAGAAGAGCATGCTTTAAACCTTTCTGGGATCCCTGTTGTGCGAGGATGGGGAGAGGAGAATGAAGAGGACGACATTATCCTGGATGATGAGCAGGAGCCAGGCCACCACACCGCTTCCACTTTAGTGCAAATGGGGGCCTTCATGCTCCAGTGTTTTAATAGGGACCCCCGTATAAAAAGCATGAGGGTCAAGGACCAGTACTGGGTGGCAACGTACTTAGACCCCCGGTACAAACACAAAATGGCGGAAATGTTACCGCCGTCGCAGAGGGCTGTCAGAATGCAGCACTTCCAGGCCTTGCTTCGAGAAATGCTGCATTCTGCTTTTGCGTGCGCTGGCAGAGGAGCAATTCCCACTCCCAGAGAAGGATTTGCGGGTACCAATCCAACAGCGCCTGCAAGAAGAGGCCGGTTTGAAGATGTGTTGGTGACTTCGGATATGAGGTCATTCTTTCAGCCGACCCATCGACAGGTGTCATCCGGATCCAGCATCAGGGAACGCCTAGACCGTCAGGTGTCCGACTACATTGGGTTAACGGCCGATGTGGACGCTCTGAGGAGTGATGAACCCCTAGACTACTGGGTGGGCAGGCTTGACCTCTGGCCAGAGCTTGCCCAATTTGCAATCGAACTGTTGGCTTGCCCCTCATCCAGTGTCCTGTCCGAAAGGACGTTCAGCGCAGCAGGGGGGATTGTGACCGATAAGCGTACTCGCCTAGCTCACGACAGTGTTAACTACCTCACATTTCTAAAAATGAATGAGGCATGGATCTCGGAGGAATTCAACACATGTGACCAGTAGACCATGTATATGTCTATAAACTATTTTTTTAATCGAGCACACAGACCTTCTTAATTCATTTGGCTCACTTCCTTGACCCAAAAAAGCACACCGTACTATATGCCCCTACCCTCCTCTTTGAAGAGGTTGAGCGGTGTCATATTTCTACTGGGGCTGCTTATGATATCCCTGTGCTGTGCTGACTTCCTCCTGGGGGTTCTTATTATGAAGGGATCACACTATCCCTGTGCTGTGCTGACTTCCTCCTGGGGGTTCTTATTATGAGGGGATCACACCATCCCTGTGCTGTGCTGACTTCCTCCTGGGGCTGCTTACGGTGCTGCTGTCAGCGCTGTATGTCACGGTGCTGCTGTCAGCGCTGTATGTCACGGTGCTGCTGTCAGCGCTGTATGTCACGGTGCTGCTGTCAGCGCTGTATGTCACGGTGCTGCTGTCAGCGCTGTATGTCACGGTGCTGCTGTCAGCGCTGTATGTCACGGTGCTGCTGTCAGCGCTGTATGTCACGGTGCTGCTGTCAGCGCTGTATGTCACGGTGCTGCTGTCAGCGCTGTATGTCACGGTGCTGCTGTCAGCGCTGTATGTCACGGTGCTGCTGTCAGCGCTGTATGTCACGGTGCTGCTGTCAGTGCTCTGTATTACGGTGCTGCTGTCAGATGCCTCTATCACGGTGCATGTGTCATTCCGGTATGTCACGCTGCTGGTGATCATCTCCTGCACCCTCTTCTTTGCCTACCCTGGTCCCTGACCTTCCCTCTCCTCCATTGCCTTCATTAGCTCCATAGTCCTGAATTGTTAGAACAATTTCCCAAATAAAATAAAAATGCTTGTAGTTATCGATCCCAAATTCACCTCATACATGTATTATGTCATTGTCCAGATGGTGGGACTACGTTTTACCCCCTAATAATTACCACGTGGCCGCAAATTCGACATGAAGGTTTGCAAAGTTCGCCTCCCATTGAAGTCAATGGGGCCCGCGGCGAACGTTCGGTTTCGCGAACGTTTGGGTCCGTTCGCATTTCGCTTTCGCGAAACGTCCCGTCGGAAGTTCGTCCATCACTAATAGAGAGGACATTTAGAAAGATGAGGCCTGAGATGTGTGTTGAGGACAGGTCTACTGGAAAGTTTTTCTCCGCTGCCATTAAAGGACCCTTCGGAGAGCTTAGTGACTTAATCACCGCCCTCAGAGTGCTCTTCAGAACCATTTAGGGAAAGGCAAACTTTGATCACTAAACAGTGTTCCTTCCTGAACGATGCCAGCTAGTATTGAAGTAGTGTTGCTTAACTGGGTATAGTGAGGTGATACTTGGGTAGTGCAGTGTTTGTAACAGACGTATACAGAGGATCAGAATTTGAGGAACACTGATTTAGCCGTGGCAATTAAGCACTTTGTGTGAAATGCGTCAAGGTTTCTTCTTTGGTGCCTGTTTATCTCTGCATGTAGGTAAATCTCCACTAAAATCTTAGCAAGATGAAAAAGGAAATTAACTGATTTCAATTCAATGGAATTTTGCTGTATGTAATTTGTAATTGTAGTATACACCAGATAATTTATAAAGTACCATTATATGGCTATGAAAAAGAGACTAAAACTCCTGAACAAAGAGCAGCTACTGCAGCATAGCAATCCACAATATCCCCCCCAAAAAAAGCATATTGTTCCATGGGCTAACAAAAAGATGGTCATTCATTTATCAAATCTTCTAAGGATCCTCTTGGCCCTGGTATTGAGGCACTTGAAGTAGGAACGGTAATGCCTCGTACACACGATCAGACTTTCCGACAGCAAAACCATGGCATTTTGTTCGAAGGTTCTTGGCTCCAACTTGTCTTGCATAAACACGGTCGCACAAATGTTGGCCAACAATTACAGACGTAGTGACGTACAAGACGTACGGCGAGCCAATAAAAATGAAGTTCAAAAGTCATGTGATATCTCCATTACGAGCTCTAGTTTTACAAAACCGAGCACTTCTGGCTCATACTTGTTTCCGAGCATGCGTGTTTGTACTTCGGACTTTTGTGCAACGGACTTGTGTACACGCGATCGGAAAGTCCAACAACAAAAATTTGTAAGTGGAGAATTTGAGAACCTGCTAACCAACATTTGTTGGCGGAAAGTGACAAAAAATGTTCGCTGGAGCATACACACGGCATACAAACATTTGTTGTCGGAAAATCCATTTGTCTACGCGGCATAAGTCTGATGGTAACTGGTACTACATCAAATGACTCACATCATAGATATATCTAATAGCCTGTATTCTAAAGTTTGCCTGTTCGATGGAGAGTATACACGATCGGACTTTCTGCCAACAAGCTCACATCCAACATTTGTTGTCGGAAAATCCAATCTTGTGTACGCGGCCTAAGTCTTGCCAATCATTGTCTTTTTTTGGGGCTTGGGGAGCGTGTTGGGGCCAGCGCACATTTTAAACTGTATTTAAAATGGAGATTTCCGAACCTTAATTTCATTTCAATTTATTTGTAATCCTGTTCGTTGCATATTTGTGTGGTTTACAAGTAAACACACCTTTTTATATTGACGAATGACCTTGAACACGTCTGATTTACTGTACACGTGTGTTTTATTCGCATTTTAAATGGATGGAATGGTTTCACAGACTACCCATCGTGAAAAAAAAATCATACTGAAATAAATGAGAGCAATTTATGCACATGAGAAACTAAAATTTAGACATTTTATTAGACATTCATTTGACATTAATAAACGTACTGCCTTTTAAAAACCTTTGGCATTGACTAGATGAATCCACAAAGTTTTTTTTAATGATGTTTACAAATGCTGAGGGCTATTACTGGGTTAACACTGAGTTGTATTTACTAATTATCTGTCCAAGACAGCCGAGCCATCTTTATTTATGCTGACACCTCTCTGTACTGTACATTAAACAACATTGCTTGCAAGACTCTTCAAAGGGTCAATTGAAGAACTGTCAGGGGGCAATTAGGAGCTTAGTTTGCTTGTCATGTTCAGCAGAAGCAGACTGATGGCTTTGTTCAGATCTATGTTGTCAGACATAGTGCAGCACATTTTAATAGCAAATTGCAAAGTGCCATATTACTGATAAACGCCACTGCAATGTTAAAGTATTATACAGATTGATAACGGATAACAGAGTAATTTTATATATGAAATAGATATATTATCCTTTTCTTCAGTGTCTTATCCTGCTAGGACCTAATCTTAATGCAGTGTAATAACTGAATTTATAGCCATACACAAATATGGGGATTATATTGGATATTTACTGGATCTACTGATTACCAACAATACAGATGTGGAAATACGGGGTCATTTAGGGAACAGCGATCACAGGTCAGGCTTCCGTATAAATCACACAAATAGGAAACATAAAGGGAATACAAAGACACTGAATTTCAAAAGAACCAACTTGCCTAAACTACGAACCTTACTAGAAGGCATAAATTGGGATAAAATCTTAGGAACAAAGAACGCAGAGGAGAGATGGGTTTGCTTTAATAGCATATTAAATAAGGGCATTAGTCAATGCATCCCATTGGGTAATAAATTTAAAAGCGCGAACAAACATCCTGGATGGCTTAATTCCAATGTAAAAATGCATATAAAAGCAAAGAAGGCCTTCAAAAAAAATACAATATTGAGGGATCATCATCAGCATTCAGACTTTATAAAGAATGCACCCACAAATGTAAGGGTGCAATAAGGACGGCTAAGATAGAACATGAAAGACCCATAGCGGAGGAGCGCAAAAAAACTCAAGAAATTCTTTAAGTATATAAACAGTAAAAAAAGGAGGACAGACCATATTTGCCCCATAAAGAATGAGGAAGGACATCTGGTTACAAAGGATGGGGTGATGGCGACGGTATTGAATGTATTCTTCTCCTCAGTCTTCACGAGGGAATCGGGGGGGGCTTCAGTAACAAAAACTGCAGTGTTTATCCTCCTGACAGATCACAGGAAGCATCTCTATGGTTAACGGAGGACAGATTTCAAATTAGACTTGGGAAACTTAACACTAATAAATCACCGGAACCAGATGGCTTGCATCCGAGGGTACTTGGGGAACTTGGTCAAGTAATTGCCAGACCATTGTTCCTAATTTTAACCGACAGTCTACTGACTGGAATGGTACCAGCTGATTGGAGAAAAGCTAATGTAGCACCAATATTTAAAAAGGGCCCAAAATACATCCCTGGAAATTACAGACCAGTTAGGCTAACATCAATAGTTTGTAAACTCTTGGAAGGGATAAGGGACTATATACAAGATTATAGTAATGAAAAACGGTAGTATAGTAATGAAAAACTGTATCATTACTGTACGGTAGCAGTAATCAGCATGGATTCATGAAGAATCATTCTTGCCAAACCAATCTACTAACCTTCTATGAGGTTAGTTGCCATCTAGATAAAGGAATGCCCCTAGATGTGCTGTATCTGGATTTTGAAAAAGTATTTGGCACAGTTCCCCATAAACGTTTACTGTACAAAATAAGGTCCGTTGGCATTGACCATAGGGTGAGTACATGGATTGAAAACTGGCTGCAAGGGCGAGTTCAGAGGTTGGTGATAAATGGGGAGTACTCAGAATGGTCAGGGGTGGTTAGTGGGGTCCCCCAGGGTTCTGTGCTGGGACCAATCCTATTTAACTTGTTCAAAAACAACCTGGAGGATGTGGTAAACAGTTCAATCTCTGTATTTGTGGACGATACTAAGCTAAGCAAGGCAATAACTTCTCCGCAGGATGTGGAAACCTTGCAAAAAGATATGAACAAATTAATGGGATGGGCAACTACATGGCAAATGAGGTTCAATGTAGAAAAATGTAAAATAATGCATTTGGGTGGCAAAAATATGAATGCAATCTATACACGGGGGGGAGAACCTCTGGGGGAATCTAGGATGGAAAAGGAACTGGGAGTCCTAGTAGATGATAGGCTCAGTAATGGCATGCAATGCCAAGCTGCTGCTAACAAAGCAAACAGAACATTGGCATGCATTAAATAGGGGATCAACTCCAGAGATAAAACGATAATTCTCCTGCTCTACAAGACTCTGGTCCGGCCGCACCTGGAGTATAATGTCCAGTTCTGGGTACCAGTCCTCAGGAAAGATGTACTGGAAATGGAGCGAGTACAAACAAGGGTAACAAAGCTAATAAAGGGTCTGGAGGATATTGGTTATGAGGAAAGGTTGCTAACACTGAACTTATTCTCTCTGGAGAAGAGACGCTTGAGAGGGCATATGATTTCAATATACAAATACCGTACAGGTGACCCCACAATAGGGAGAAAACTTTTTTGCAAAAGGGAGTTTAACAAGACTTATGGCCACTCATTAAAAGTAGAAGAAAAGTGGTTTAACCATAAACTACGTAGAGGGTTCTTTACTGTAAGAGCGGCAAGGTTGTGGTCTCAGTGGGAGGCATTGATAGTTTCAAGAAACTATTAGATAAGCACCTGAACGACCGCAACATACCGCACATATACAATGTAATACTGACATATAATCACACACATAGGTTGGACTTGATGGACTTGTGTCTTTTTTCAACCTCACCTACTATGTAACTGTAACTATTTGTAAGACCCCTTTTCACACTGGAGACGTTTTTCAGGCGCTACATCCCTGAAAAAGCGGCTCCATTCACTCCAGTGTGGACTGGACACTGGAGCGGTGCTCTGGCAGGGCTTCAGAAAAAGTCCTGCCAGCAGCTTCTTTGGAGCGGTGAACTCACTGCTCCTCCCCATTGAAATCAATGGGGCAGCGCTGCTATATTGCTGTCAAAACGCTGCAGCGGCATTTTGCGGGCAGATTTAACCCCTTTTCGGCCACTAGCGGGGGGGGGTTAAAACCACCCTGCTAGTGGCCGAATAGCGCCGCTAAAACGACAGAGTGGTGCTAAAAATAGCACCACTTTACCGCTGACGTCCTAGGAGGCACAGTGTGAAAGGGCTCTGAATACAAAGCTTATACTGTTCATATTGGAGAGCCCAACTTCTAACCCATACATGTGCTGATTAAGGCAGTATTCACACGGTGAGCATCATTTTTCTGAAGTGTGAAGAGCTGGTAACTGCAAGAACACCCAGAGAACATTTATTTGTGTCCCATTCACACTGCAATGCAGTGTCACAGCAATGGCCTATATTAATCACCAAGGGGGGCACAAGAATTTGTGCGGCCCAAGGAAAGGTGAATCTTATCCTATCTTGGGCCGAAAACAATGTACTTTGCCTATCGGTAGTCTTCATTCTAGGAATAGAAAATTGGCATTTGGACTACAGCCAGCAGTTGTTCCCGGGAGAATGGTACCTTCACCCCGATATTTTCCTGTCAATATGTCAAGGATGGGGGATCCCAGACACAGATCAGTTTGCGTGCAGGTTCAACAAAGAAATCAACAACTTTGTGTCAAGAACAAAGGATCCACTAGCATGTGAAAGATACCTTGCTATTCACGTGTAATCGGTTCTCACTGATTTCTGCATTCCCTGCTATTCTGCCTGTGTCCACAACTTCTTCACAGGGAAAGGAAGTCGATTCTTGTGATCCCCAGCGAGGTCCAGGAAATTTTGGTATGTAGAGATGGCAGTAGGGGGCCCATGGACCCTACCTTCACGACCAGGCCACCTCTCGCAAGGTCCAGCATTCCATCCTACTTTACAAATGCTAAATTTAGGGCTGTCGGGTTCGGTAGTTTTCTACCTTGGTTAATGCAGAGCTGGCCTCCATGGTTATATACTGTATTATGGAGTCTGGGAAACATATGTCTCCTGGTGTGAAACCAGGAGCTGCACCCCAGGAAATAAGTCGAGGTAGAGTCATTGGTTTTTTCTGCAGATGGGATGAGAAATAAAGCTGGCCTTTAGTGCTTTCTAAGGACAGGTCTCTGCCTTGTCGGTATTATTTCAATGACCACTTGCTTCGCATTCTTTGGTCCTATAACTTTATTCAGGGGGTAACACTGCTTAATCTCCAGTTAGGTAAGCCCTGAACCCTTGGGATCTGAATTTAGTTTTGTCTGCATTACAAAATAGCCTTTTTTTGGGCCGTTACGACATATTCCCTTGGTCCTTTTTTGACAAGGAAGCATTTTTTTCTGGTAACCATATCTGCTGCAAGAAGGGTGTCGGTATTGGCTGCTCTTTCTTGTAAAGAGACATACTACCTTATCCTTCTGAAGGATAAAAATATTGCGTTCCTCATCCTAACTTTTTACCAAAGGTAGTATCAGGTTTTTATCTAAGCCAGGATATTGTTCTACCTCAATTTTTCCAGAATCCTGTTCTTTGGAAGAAAAATCACTACATTTTCTTGATGTGATGAGAGCAGTCAATGTCTACTAAAAGGTGATTGCTCAGGTTCGGAAAGCGGATGTTTTTTGTTTGTGTTGCCTGAACCTCCTAAAAAAAAAAAAAAAAAAAAAAAAAGACAGGCAGCATCGAAATCTACTATTCTAAATAGATTTGACAAGTAATTGTTCAAGCTTATGGTTTAAAGAGGAAGATTCCTCCTTTTCATATTAAAGCACACTCCACCAGGGGTGTTTGTACTTCCTGGGCAGTGCATCACCAAGCCTCCATGGCTCAGATCTGCAAGGCTGCAACTTGGTCTTCAGTCCATACATTTGCCAGATTCTATCAAGTAGATGTAAAAAGTCATGAGGATATCGCCTTTGGGCGCAGTGTACTGCAGGTGCAGTAGAAGTCCTCTAATCTTAGTGCCCTATGTTTGTTGTCTCCCTCCCTTCAGTTTGCATTGCTATGGGACATCCCACATAGTAACTACTATGGCTCTGTGTCCCCTGATATAAGAAAAGAAAATAGGATTTTTCAAACAGCTTACCTGTAAAATCCTTTTCTTTGAAGTACATCACAGGACAGAGGTCCATCCCTTCTTTTGGTATACACGTGTTTTGCTTTGATACAAAACTGAGGTACTCCCAGTAGTGGGAGGGGTTATATAGGGAGTGAACTTTTTGTCTTAGGGCGTACCAGTGTCCATCACCTGAAGGTGGCCTATAACCCACTTAGTAAGTACTACGGCTCTGTGTCCCGTGATGTACTTCAAAGAAAAGGATCTTACAGGTAAGCTATTTTAAAAATCCTGTTTTTACACTTTAAAGTCATAGATTAAAGAAATGTGGAGGGCCTCAACTATCCAAGTTTGAGGGATGTTTGCACTTGCTGGTCAGAGTAACAGGGAGCTGAGCTACGGGACACCACATTTGCAGTAAACACATCTGGGAACACAGAGGCTACCACACAGACATTGAATATACACAACTGCATCATTTTTGGGGCAGGGCCTTGAGCTAAAATGTAGCTATAGACACTGAGACATACCAGATCAAAGATTTTGTCAGCCTTCCAAGGAGGGAAGAAAATCCAGGCTTTGTTACAAGAGTAACAGGATCTCTCTGAGATGTAATAGATTGCTGAGTTACTGTTAAACTTACACAATACTTAGATAAAACCTATTTATAATGCTATGTTTGATTTTAAGTGGAAGTAAACCCTGATGGGTTTTACTTCCTCTTTTTCCCTGCAACGGTAAAGCATAATGGGCTACTATGCATACCTGAAACCAAAGCCTGTGATGTCACCTCTGTCCCCACTAGCAGCGAGCGTCTATCTTCACCCCTCTTCCTTCCTGGGCTGTGAACTTCGGCTCCGTAATTGGTCGGAGTCGTGTGACGTCACTCTCGGGCATGTGCACGGGAGCCGCCAGTCACAGCATGACCCCCTTTAGAAACGACACAATCTGCCCTTTCCAAAGTGTGCATGCACCGTAGACCTCGGCACACAGCTTTATTGTAAATATCTCCTAAACCGTGGGGGTTTAGGAGATCTTTTCAGCACCTACAGGTAAGCCTTATGCCACATACACACGACCGCTTTTTACGTCAGAATAAACTGATGGTTTTTCCAACCGGAGTCCCGCTGAAACGGTCTTGCCTACACACAATCACACCAAAGTCCAATCGTCTAGAACGTGGTGACGTACAACACAAACAACGGGACTAGAAAAAGGAAGTTCAATAGCCAGTAGCCAATAGCTGCCAATGCGTTGTTTTTGGTCCATCTGAACAGCATACAAATGGTTTTCCCTATAGGAATTGATTCCGTCGGAAAGATTTAAAACGCTCTATTTCTAGGTCCATCAGAATTTTAGAAAAAAAGTCAAATGAGGCCTACATACGATCGGAAAATCCGATGAAAAGATTCCGTCTGACTTTTTCTGCCGGAAAGTCCGACCGTGTGTACACGGCATTAATATAGGCTTACCTGTAGGTAAGAGTGGTTGTACTGGGTGTACAACCACTTTAAGCGCTGTTCACATTATTAAGTCTAAAATTCAGTTGTTATCCATATACTGTATGATATAAGTTTTATACCTTTCTGTAATTTGTGATCAAGATAATCATTTCAAGGCCTCCACTGGCACTTCGTCAAAGAGAATAACAACATAGCTCTCTACAAACATAATTAGACTGTAAATTGTCAACATTACAGAGCTATCTAAACACGGATGATTTCCCGCTTGTCCTTTTTCTTCAGTTATAGGACTCCAAGCTATATAAATTGCTTGTTCTAGTTCTAAACCCTCAATAATTCTTAACTGTGTTACATTTCTATTTCAATGAGCTTGTTATAGTGTCAAATTCTTCCTCCCTAATTTAGAGGTAAGAGAGCAGTTCTAACTCTTCTATAGTTAGACTGTATCCAGAGTTGTAACAAAAGTCCTTGGACCCCGGGACGTTCAAATGTGAGATCATTATGCTAATGATGCATGCTATTAATGCAAATGTCTCAAACTCTTCTCACCCTGATTTTTATTTTTATTTTTTTGAGGGGGTTATCCAAAATCATAGACCTATGTCTTGTAATTTCTTTTTTTTTTTTTCTTTTATGGTTGACCCACCTACATGCTTGCCCTGTGTCTGTTGGAATACATGACTTTTCTTCGATTCATAGCTTAGAGCGGTCATTGCTAACTTTACTCCAGATAATGAACACTGGTTAGATTTTAGTCAAGTGTTTCCCAAACTTTTTTTGCCTTGCGGCGCATCGAAAAGATTTTCTAAAAATTTTCGCGGCACACCTGAAAAGATTTAACAATTTTTGTGGTTAAGAACTTGTTTATTTTTACATATATGTTTAATTTTAGATTTAATGTGAAGGATGTGCTTGCAGATTGAAGCGATTTGTAATTTTCCTTGTACTTTCGCTTGCTTCCTTGATTTTCATTTAATAGTTTCTCATTCATTGTTCCAGACTTGACTAAGTATTTCTCTTAAATACTGAACAAACTTTATGTATAAGCATCAAAGTTGGAATGGAACGGTATCTATTTTTATAATATAATTAGAGGGTTCGAGTTCTCATGAGATCTAGCACAAGTAGGGTGGCACAGTGGTGTAGTGGTTAGCACTCATCTAGCAGTAAGAAGGGTCACTGGTTTGAATCCCAACCATAACACTACCTGCCTGCAGTTTGCATGTTCTCCCTGTGCCTGCGTGGGTTTCCTCTGGGTACTCCAGTTTCCTCCCACACTCCAAAGACATGCAGGTAGGTTAATTGGCTTCTGTCCCAAATTGGCCCTAGTGTATGAATGGGGACCTTGTATTGATGGATCCTTGAGGGTAGGGACCGATGTGAGTGTGCAATGTACAGGGATAGGGACAATTGTAGACACTCAGGTTGAACTAGATGGACTGATGTCTTCAACCTTACTATGTAACTATGCAAGTCGGCATTACAAAAGGAACCAATGAATGACAGACTGACAAAGATTGCATTTTTATAAATGTTACTTTAACCACTTGCTGACCTCTGCATGCCGATATACGTCGGAACAATGGCAGCGATAGGCAAATGGGCATACCTGTACGTCCCCCTCTAATTGGCGAGGCTAGCGCGCACACGCCGTGTACAGTGTGTCCATGCCCGCGGGACCTGCAGACTCGATGTTTGCCATTCTCCCGGTGATCGTGTCTCGGAGCCGCAGAACGGGGAAGTGCCTATGTAAACAAGGCATTTCCCTGTTCTGCTTTGTGACATGACAGAGATCACTGCTTCCTGTCATCGGGAGCGGTGATCGCTGTCATGTTAGTGGAAGCCCATCTCTCGCTACAGTTAGAATCACTCCCTAGGACACACTTAACCCCTTGATTGCCCCCCCTAGTGTTTAACTCCTTCCCTAGAAAACAAAATATAATACAGCGCACTCTGAATATGACTAGTAAACAAACTCGTATAGTGTTGAATGGGAATGAACATTGAGTATAAATAGTATTAATGACCACAATGGGCTATTACAGTCAGTATGTCCATGAAGTATAAGGAAAAATAATAAAAATTGTTAAAATAATTAAAAAGAAACTGTCCATAGGGGGCTGCCAGTTCCGAGTAGAGATGTAAAAAGTGCTCTGAAAGAGATAAATCAAAGAGGAACGGCGCATTTTAAGTGCAGTAAAACGGTAAATTTTAATACAATTTTTAAAATCGATACACTCACAGAAGTGGTTCATAGATGGGCATTGTAATTATTTCAACATCCGCTAGTCACCGTCAGAGAGGAGAGGCCATCAACTGTAAAACCGGCAGAGGGATAGATGAGTAAATCCGGCAGAGGGATAGATGATGTGGATGATCCCAGGCCCGGAAACATCATATCCAGCGGTGGTTGTGGAGCGCAAACACTAGGCACCAGCACTGGCGGAGATCGGCGTCACTTCTGGGTTAGCTGGGAGGAGCTTGCGTTCGGGACATGCGTGTCCCTTCTTCAGGCTTTGACACTATAAGCGCATTTGTGAGGTCAGGCATGGATGTGGACAAGAAGACCTGGCTCGCAGTCTCCGCTCTAATTTAATCTCAAAGGTGTTCTGTCGGAGTGCAGGCCAGTTAAGTTCCTCCACCCCAAACTCTCTCATCCATGTCTTTCTGGACCTTGCTTTGTGCACTGGTGCGCAGTCATGTTGGAACAGGAAGGGGCCATCCCCAAACTGTTCCCACAAAGTTGGGAGCATGAAATTGCCCAAATTATCTTGGTATACTGTCGCCTTCACTGGAGTTCCCTTCAATGGAAAGAAGGTGCCAAGCCCAACCCCAGAAAAACAACCCCACACCATAATCGCCCCTCCACCAAATGATTTGGACCAGTGCACAAAGCAAGGTCCATAAAGACATGGATGAGCGAGTTTGGGGTGGAGGAACTTGACTGGCCTGCACAGAATCCTCTACCTTATGGAACACCTTTGGGATGAATTAGAGCGGAGATTGTGAGCCAGGCTTTCTCGTCCACATCAGTGCCTGACCTCACAAATGCGCTTCTGGAAGAATGGTCAAACTTTCCCATAGACACACTCCTAAACCTTGTGGATGGCCTTCCCAGATGAGTTGAAGCAAAGGGTGGGCCAACTCAATATTGAACCCTACACTGCAAATATAACCAAGTTTCTACCTACTGCAGCTGGCACTGCTAAAAGTAACTAACCTATCAACTATTAAATTCATCATTCATAAAAAAAAGTGCAACAACGTCCGTATATCCAACTGCTGCTGCTTTAATGTTATCGCACAAAGTACTACAATAAAAATAAATAATTTGGGCCCCTGGGTGGTTGAAGTCATATCATGCTAGTATGCAGAGCAAAAGCACTTCCATCTTCTCCTAGTCTTCCTTCCAGGTTTCATGCTGTGTGAATGCCTGGGTCGATGACATCACTCCTTCACATGCGATTGGGAGTCACAGCCGCGGCACAGCACTCTCAATAGACTGCATTCCGACAGCATCCATTTCCGAGAGCAGTGGGCATGCGCTGGTGACGTCACTGGCTATCTCCTAAACCAGGGATCTTCAAACTACGGCCCTCCAGCTATTACGGAACTCCACATCGCATGAGGCATTGTAAAACTCTGACATTCACAGACATGACTAGGCATGATGGGAATTGTAGTTTGTGAACAACTGGAGGGCTGTAGTTTGAAGACCCCTGTCCTAAACGGCACATGTTTGAGTGATATACCTGGAGGTACAAGTCCTAAAGCAGAGTTTTAAGTGTTCACGCACACTGTATTCTTCTGTTGCCTTTTCTCCTTACAGGAGAAAAGCAGCAGAAAAACACAGTAAGGGCTTGTTTACACTTGCTTCAAAACATGGCTTCAGACATGCTTTGTTAACCCCTTCCCAACGAGCGTACGCCGATGTGCGTACTCGGCTTTTGGGGGTTATACCGGGATGATGCCCGCAGCTGCAGGCATCATCCCGGTACCGTTTTTTTTTAGAGCCGGCGATCGGCTTTCCAGGTATAACAACTGATGAGGCTAAAAGCCGCTCGGCTGTTATACGGGAGGAGCGGGAGGGGACATCCCCCACCTCCTGCTGCTCTTACCAGGCATCCTGTTCCACCGGGAGTTCCGATCTGAGAGGCGCCACTTCTGATGACTAGAGACGGACTGGAACAAAGCTGGAAACAGCTTTGCTCCTGGATCTAAACACGGAAGTGACGTCACAACGACACTTCTGGTTTACTCGGCTGCCAATGGCACCAGTTTTAAAGAAAAAAAAAAAAGTGTTCAGAATTGCCATTTTTGGCGATCTGAATACTTTGAAGTGGTCTTTTAGACCCCCGATCCCTCCATAAAGAGTACCTGTCACCACCTATCACTGTCACAAAGGATGTTTACATTGCAACAGCAATAAAAATGATCAGGTTTTTTTTTGTTTTTTGAAAACCCAATTATATAAAATGAAATAAAATAAATATGAATTTTTTTTTTAAAGTGCCCCCGTCCACGCAAGCTCGCTCAGCAAAGAAAACGCATATGTTGCACCCGCTTATGCAAGCGGTGTTCAAATTACACATATGAGGTATTGCCGTGATCATAAGAGCGAGAGCAATAATTCTAGCACTAGACCTCCTCTGTAACTCTAACCTGGTAACCGTAACACATTTTGAAAGCGTCCCCTATGGAGATCTTTAGGTACCGTAGTTTGTCGCCATTCCACGAGTGCATGCAATTATAAAGCATGACCTGTTGGGTATCTATTTACCCGGCGTAACATCATCTTTCACATAAAAAAAATTGGGCTAACTTTACTGTTTTGTTTTTTTTTAATTCATGAAAGTGTCCTTCCCAAAAAGTTGCGTTTAAAACACCGCTGTGACATAAAATATTGCAACAATCGCCATTTTATTCTCTAGATTCTCTGCTAAAAAATATATAATGTTTGGGGGTTCTAAGTAATTTTCTTGCAAAAAATACGGATTTTAACTTGTATACACCAAACGTCAGAAATAGGCTTAGCCATGAAAGGTTTAAAGTGGTTGTAAATCCCCCCCCCCCCCCCCCCCCCCAAAAAAAAACCTGCAAGACAAAGGCATAATGAGCTAGTATGCACATAATATTATGTACTACTTTATGTACTACTTATGTTTTGCACTGTTATGTACTACTTACCTGAGATCGAAGCCCCTGTAGCGGTCCTCGTTCACCGCTCCGGCCGGCGACATCGCTCCCGGAGCTACTTCTGGGTATCGCAGGCTCCGGCGTTGTGATTGGCCAGAGCCACAATGACGTCACTCCCGCGCAAGAGCCTCCGGTAATGGCACACTCGCTGAAGCAATAGCACATACGTGCCATTGCTTTAGTGCGCATGTGTCAATGACGTCGGCTGATACAGGGGATATCTCCTAAACCGTTCAGGTTAAGGAGATATCCTGGGTAGCTACAGGTGAGCCTTATAGGCTTACCTGTAGCAAAAAGTGTATTGTAAGGGTTTGTAACCACTCTAAAGCTCTCTGAATGCCAGTCAAAGCTCCTGTCACTAAATAAAATGGTTAGCTTACGGTTGTGTTTATACCTGCTTCTGCTTCTGCTTGGTGTTTGGTGGGGCTTTCCAGCAAGCTTTGCAAATAGACTTCTGAAGACGCTTTGAAGCACCACTGAAGCTACATGGGGTATCATTTATGAAGCAAAGCCAAAGCAAAGCAAAAGGTGTTAAAAGGACTGTAAGCTAACCATTTTATTTAGTGACAGGAGCTTTGACTGGCGTTCCGAGAGCTTTTACAAAGCCTGTCCAAAGCCTTGCTGCAGCCGAAAAAAAAAAGTGTAAATGAGCCCTAAAAGCCATGTTTTTGCATGCGCATTCACACATTTGAGATTAATGCATTCTATTGGGGTATACATTTATTCTTGCCATTGGAATGTATTTACGCACGTGAGCGCATCTAGCATTAATGCATGTTTCCACACATTTTCAGCCCAGATACGCCTTTATCTACCTCTAAACTCCTTTAGAAACTTCAGTACCGGGCATTTTCACCCCCTTCCTGCCCAGGCCAATTTTCAGTTTTCAGCGCTGTAACATTTTGAGTGACAATTGCACGGTCATGCAAACCCACAAATAGAGCTTTCTTTTGGTAGTATTTGATCATAGTTTTTGCTGTAATATCCCAATTAAAAATATATTTTTTTTTCCCTCAATTTAGGCTGATGTGTATTCTTCTACATATTTTTGGTAAAATAAAATTGCAATAACCGTACGTTGATTGGTTTGCGCAAAAGTTATAGCGCCTACAAAATAGGGGATAAATTTATGGCATTTTTATTATTTTTCTTTTTTTTTTTTTTTTACTAGTAATGGTCTGCAATTTTTATCGTGACTGTGACATTGCAGCAGACCGATAGGACACTTATGACATTATTTTGGGACCATTCACATTTATACAATGATCAGTGCTATAAAAATGCACTGATTACTGTATAAATGTCACTGGTATGGAAGGAGTTAACACTAGGGGGCGATCAAGGCGTTAAATGTGTTACCTAGGGAGTGATTCTAACTGTAGAGGAGGAGACCAATCAGTGTTCCTATATACTAGGTACACACGATCTGTCTCCTCTCCCCTGACAGAATGTAGATCTGTGTCTTTTCACACAGATCCACGGTCCTTCTCTATAACGATCGATAGCGAGTATATCCTGTCCCTCCTGCCCCTGAAAGGTGCCAATTGTGGCCCCGGAGGGGGAGAGGAGTCAAATGAGTGCAAGTTCCACTTTTGGGTGGAACTCCGCTTCAAGCATTATGTCATTCAGGCTTTGTCAGAGTCTGGACGGTGTAACATGTGCAGAGACTATTGGCGCACACCCAGTGTGTACCACATTCTACAAACATCCCCAACACCAACCTAGTCACAGGAAAACAAACCATAAGGGTTCATACACACTTAAAAAAGCGCCGCTGCTCTTGGCCGAAAGAAAATGCTAATTTTTTGGTGTTTTTCATTTGTGCTAGCATTTTCTGTCAAAAAAAAAACCTCTCAAACTCAAAACAGAAGGGTTTTTTTCTGCCTCTAAGATCCCTTTCACACTGAGGCAGTTTTCAGGCATTTTAGAGCTAGAAATAGAACTTGTAAAGCACCTGAAAACTGCCTCCTATTCTCCGCAATGAGTGCTTTCACACCCGGGCGTTGCGCTTGCGGAACATTAGGAAAAGTCCTGCAAGCAGCATTTTTGGGGCGGTTTGGGAACGCTGCATACATCGCTTCCAAAACGCCCCTGCCCATTGAAATGAATCCGAAATGCCTGAAGAGCGTTTAGGAAGCGCCGCAACACGAGAGTTATCGAAAAGTGCTGCAAAAGCGCCGCTTTAACAGCTGTAATGCGCCGCTAAAACGAGCTGCGTTTTTACAGCAACCGTGGCTGCGGCCCCAGTGTGAAAAGGGTCTAAACGCTGAGCTTAAAATATGCCTCTAAACGTCTTAATGTGCATGGACACATTGGATAACTTTTTGTGGCTTCTACACTTGGGCAATGTTATGAAATTGGGTAACAAAGTGGGTGCCTGTACACGTTGGAGAGTGTTCAGAGATGGGTGACAATCTCTGGATGAAACCATAATTAGCTAGATCAGGCCATCCTATGTCTGTGGGCACTTTTTAATTCAGTTAGTTTAGCCCTTGAATTTTCCGTGCTAACAAAAATGCCTGTTCTTTGCTGTTGCCAAATGTAAAATTAACAATTAATGTTGCAGTAAATTCTCCAGGCATAAGTCCCACGTGGCGAAATGTTAAAAAGGCAATGTGCAGAATGATTAGGTCTTTATTTAACATTCCAAAGAAATTTGGCGTAATGGTGTTTTTGTTTTTTCACCCTTTTCTCCAATCCTAAACTTCATTTCCCTTGCACAGCTGTGAATTCCCCAGTGCATGATGGGGATGGGTTTGATAAATGCTGCTAATATCACCTCCTGATCTAACAATGCTCTGAGTTTGGTCCGCAGGTCTTGATGAGTAATTGCTGTTGTTCTACTCCAATGACTGAATTAAGTTGCCCTGTTATAAAGGGTTCATACTACAGTGATTTCAGCCGAGACAGCTCATGGCCATGTCCCTGTGGACAGTGACCTTTTGCAGGGTATCTTTCTACTTCCAGATAAAATGGCCTAAATTGTTTTCTATTGACTGAGGCATCTTACTGTATCTGTTAAAGCTATATAGCACATGGCCACAGTTAGAATTTATCCGATGTACTGAGATTTTAGGCAACAATAAGTCTGAGCTGTAAATATACAGTATCTGTATAAGGGAATCTTATGGTCGCATAATAACTTTCATTTCACTTTGCTGTTCTATATTTTTAGTTTCATATGCATAACTTTAGTTTAACTCCTGTTATATATATATATATATCTGTGCACACATGTTCACTTATTTGTTTTATGGATTTTATGGAGTTCAAATATACTCCACCTCACTTTTTGGAGAGCATTGGACCCATCACGTTAGTCTATGCCCTCAAAGCAGCTTATAATTGGATATAGTTACATAGTTAGTAAGGTTGAATAAAGACACTAGTCCATCCAGTTCAACCTGAGTGAGTGTCTACAATTGTCCCTATCCCTGTACATTGTACACCCGCATCAGTCCCTACCCTTAAGGAGCCCACAATCCAAGGTCCCCATTCATACACTAGGGCCAATTTGGGACAGAAGCCAATTAACCTACCTGCATGTCTTTGGAGTGTGGGAGGAAACCGGAGTACCCGGAGGAAACCCACGCAGGCACAGGGAGAACATGCAAACTCCAGGCAGGTAGTGTCGTGGTTGGAATTCGAACCAGCGACCCTTTTTACTGTTAGGTGAGAGTGCTAACTACTACACCACTGTTCCGCCCCCATATCCCTACTGACATGCATACGAGCCAACATGGTCAATTTGTATAGCTTTTTAACTTGCTGGTATGCTATGGATTGCAGGAGGATACATGGGTGCTAAGGAAATCTTCACAAACATGGGAATAATGTACAGAATCCATGAAGAGGGTGTCCTTGGAGGGGCAGAGCTTAGTAACCTTGTACAGTGCAAAGCATAACCCTCTTAAGTTTCTGAAAGTCAAAACTTGTCTACACCTCCTCTCCCTAGACCAGGGGTAGGGAACCTTTTTGGCTGAGAGAGCCATGAACGCCACATATTTTAACCACTTGCCGACCGCCGCACGACGATGTACGTCGACAGAATGGCACGGGCAGGCATATGGGCGTACATGTACGTCCCTGCCTTCCCGCGGGTGGGGGGCCCGATCGGGCCCCCCCTGGTGCCAGCGGCGGTCAGATTCCGTGCAGGAGCGATCCGGGATGAGGGGGCGGCCATTCATTCATGGCCACCCCCTCGCGATCGCTCCTGACGAATGGAATTGCAGCATGACATCACTTCCTCTCCTGTAATGTAAACACAGGCAGAGGAAGTGATGTAATCTCTCCTCCGTGTCGGTATTTTTCATTCCGGCACCGAGGAGAGAGGATCGGTGAGTTGCACAAACACTACACACTACAGTAGAACATGCCAGGCACACTTTCACCCCCCCTTCATCCCCCCAATCACCCCCCCAATCACCCCCCCAATCACCCCTGCACCCCCAGTCACAGTGACACCAATTGCATTTTTTTTTTTTTTTTTTATTGCATTGGTGTCATTTGTTACTGCAATAACTGTTAGGGCAGTTAGGGTTAGCCCCCTTTAGCTGTAGGGTACCCCCCTAACCCCCCCAATAAAGGTTTAACCCCGTGATCACCCCCCGTCGCCAGTGTCACTAAGGCTGGGTTCACATTGCAGCGGTTTGAGAACGGATGTGATTCGCACCGCACTGCAGTGCAAATCACATCCGATCTCTGTGCGATTCGAGTTCAGCCATACAGATAGTATGGCTGAATTCCCATCGCACCTGCCGCAAACTCGCATGGGACCCTTTTTTTGGTCCGCAGCAGAATCGGATCGCATGGGTGTTCACACCATGCGATCCGATTCCTGTCCGAGTTTGCAGATCGCACTGCGATATGCGCACTGATCTGGGGGTGTCATTAACATTTCACTGACACTCCCTGCAGTTTGCATAGGGCAATGTGAACTGCCGCCGGGAGGCATGCGATGCGGGAACCCGCCGCGGATTTGCGGCGTTCCCGCATCGCTCCAGTATGAGCCAAGCCTAATAAGCGATCATTTTTCTGATCGCTGTATTAGTGTCACAGGTGACGCTAGTTAGGCAGGTAGGTATTTAGGTTCGCCGCAGCTTTTTATAGCGCCAGGGACCCCCATATACTACCGCATAAAGCCCCCTGATTGCCCCCTAGTTAACCCTTTCACCAGTGATCACCATATAACTGTTACAGGTGACGCTGGTTGATTCGTTATTTTTTTATAGTTTCAGGGCACCCGCCATTTATTACCTAATAAAGGTTTAACCCCCTGATCACCCGGCGGGTGATATAAGTTTGAGGGTCAGATAAGGTCTGCGTCACCTCAGGCAGCGTCAGGTTAGTGCCAGTACCGCTAACACCCACGCGCAAAGCATACACCTCCCTTAGTAATATAGTATCTGATCAGATCTATATTAGCGTCGCCAGCAGTTTAGGTTTCCCAAAACGCATTGTTAGCGGGATCAGCCCAGATACCTGCTAGCACCTGCATTTAGCCCCTCCGCCAAGCCCAGCCCAGCCCACCCAAGTGCAGTATCGATCGATCACTGTCACTTACAAAACACAACACACATAACTGCAGCGTTCGCAGAGTCAGGCCTGATCCCTGCGATCGCTAACAGTTTTTTTTGTAGCGTTTTGATACAGTCGCTGACAGCCTAGGTGCTTTTTTACCTGTGAGTCTCACTAGTGTCCCCCTAAATTTAGGGGTGTCTACTTTCCAAAATGGGGTCATTTGGGGGGGTTTTGTGCCATCTTGGCATTTTATGGCCTTCAAAACTGTAATAGGTAGTGAGCAGTGAAATCAAAAATTTACACCCTTAGAAATCCTGAAGGCGGTGCTTGGTTTTCGGGGCCCCGTACGTGGCTAGGCTCCCAAAAAGTCCCACACATGTGGTATCCCCGTACTCAGGAGAAGCAGCAGAATTTATTTTGGGGTGTCATTTCACATATGCCCATGGCATGTGTGAGCAATATATCATTGAGTGACAACTTTGTGAAAAAAAAAAAAGTTTGTAATATTCCCGCAACTTGTGGCAAAATATAAAATATTCCATGGACTCAACATGCCTCTCAGCAAATAGCTTGGGGTGTCTACTTTCTAAAATGGGGTCATTTGTGGGGGTTTTGTGCCATCTTGGCATTTTATGGCCTTAAAAACTGTGATAGGTAGTGAGGAGTGAAATTACAAATGTATGCCCTTAGAAATCCTGAAGGCGGTGCTTGGCTTTCGGGGCCCCGTATGCGGCTAGGCTTCCAAAAAGTCAACCACATGTGGTATCCCCGTACTCAGGAGAAGCAGCAGAATGTATTTTGGGGTACAATTCCACATATAACCATGGCATGTGTGAGCAATATATCATTTAGTGACAACTTTGTGTAAAAAAAAAAATAAAATTTTTTGTCATTATTCAATCGCTTGAGGCAAAAAAATAAAATATTCAATGGGCTCAACATGCCTCTTATCAATTTCCTTAGGGTGTCTACTTTCCAAAATTAGGTCATTTGGGGGGGTTTTGTACTGCCCTGCCATTTTAGCACCTCAAGAAATGAGATAGGCAGTCGTAAACTAAAAGCTGCGTAAATTCCAGAAAACTTACCTTAGTTTGTAGATGTGACAACTTTTGCGCAAACCAATAAATATACAGTTATTGCCTTTTTTTTTACCAAAGACATGTGGCTGAATACATTTTGGCCTAAATGTATGACTAAAATTGAGTTTATTGGATTTTTCTAATAACAAAAAGTAGAAAATATCATTTTTTTTTCAAAATTTGCGGTCTTTTTACGTTTATATCGCAAAAAATAAAAATCGCAGAGTCAGTCAAATACCTTTAAAAGAAAGCTCTATTTCTGGGAAAAAAAGGACGCAAATTTTGTTTGGGTACAACATTGCATGAAAACGCAATTACCAGTTAAAGCAGCGCAGTGCCAAATTGTAAAAAGACCTCTGGTCATTGACCAGCAAAATGGTCCGGTCTGAAAGTGGTTAAAATGTAATTCCGCGAGAGCCATGCAATATGTTTAAAACTTTTTTTTTTTTTTTTTTTAATCGATTAATCGACTAATTTCAATTATAACTTTAATATCCACATCTCCCCTACGATTGTCTGCTTGCTTACCACTACACAGGCCGCCGCAGGGTGTACCAAGATGGAGCTAGGCCAAAACTGCAGCCTTTCCTATGGGCGCTCAATCCACGAATCGGCACGCCATGCAATCCGCGAATTGAGAGGTGAGAGCCAGATGCAGCCATCAAAAGAGCCACATCTGGCTTGAGAGCCATAGGTTCCCTACCCCTGCCCTAGACTTATGAGAGGGAAGTGTCATATAAGTGTCATGGCTAGGGAACTACAGATGTCTTGTCCCCAGTTCACTCTGACAATTGTCTAACCCTCCACCGGTAAGTAACCATTCGGACAACCAGCTGGCGTTAAATGCCCGCAGCAGCCTTTTATTAACAAAGATCCACAAATAACATATAAAAGTAAACACAGTATAACTGGAGTCTCAAGGTCCTAGTAGCTACCAAGGAAAAGAAAGTACCAGTGTCCTACTTAAAACAGGCCTCCAGCCACAGCACAACCGACTCTGGGACAACCAACCACAGATACCTCCATTAGAACAACTGGGAGCCGTACCTCAGACTGGTCCCTATAAAGTACCTTTTTGTGCCCACAGTAACCTACAAGCACCTTGCACCCCGCTGGCTGCATGACAACAAGCACCCAATAATCAAAAAAACCAACCCACAAGAACAAATTGGTAAAATAAGGGGCGGGCACGATGAAAGTTTCCCCTGGCTTAACTTTCAACTGAAGACCCCCTGCCAAACCCTACGATTCCACCCACTCCCACCTATGAACACCAATTGCATAGATCTTTTCAAACTTCTTTTCCTACAAACTAATGGAACTCCTAACTCCAACCCCCTTTAATTCTTATCATGCCAGCCCTTCGTGTTTTTCTTTTTTGCTCTGGGCCTCCCTTACTTAAAAGTACTGGATATGTTGGTAGAAGTTGTTGGTGGATACAAGGGTTGAAAGAGGAAGGTAAAGGTAAAGGTAAAAGCAAAAGCAAAACCTGTGTTATGCAGTCATTAAGTTTTTTTTTTTTTTTTTTTTTTTTTTTCTTTTTGGTTTTCTTTTCTCCGTATACTTTCACATTGACATACATTTAAAAAAAAAAAGAGAAAATAAAATTTAAACCATTGAAGGTCCAATCTCTGTTTACCCTCCACCAACAATGCAAGGTCAGCACTTGCTAGTAGGAGTTATCCCAATTTGACTGCAAAAGTGCAAATATAATTTAAAGTATAACTAAAGGCAAACATTTCTTTTTAGTTTTGGATTCAGTGGCAAGACATTAGTACCACCTGTCAGGTTTTTATTGCTAACTGTGCCCTCGTTAGGGAAGATTTAACATCTATATTTGTCATGCTCATCATTTTCAATGAAGGTGAAAGTAAAAGAAAATCCCTAATTTTGGGTAATAGTTACCACGTTGGTTTTATTTTATCCTAATTCTTGTTGAGAGGGTTATATGCTTTTGAGTTTTTCAAGATAAAAATGTAACTTGAGATAATGGCTTTATATATGAAATATTGAAATAGAAGTGTAGTATGGGAGATCACCCTCTCAAAGGATCCAGCAGATTAGAATTCCTCATTGTCCATGCTTATAAATTAGTCATAATATCGCCCCATTCTAGGCAGTAGTGTATTTAGGTTTTGTGCTGCCCTAGGCTTCACTAAACTCGTGCACCCACTAATTTAAATATAACTCACCCCTTCCTGTCAAGGCCACACCCCTTGCTGTTTAAGACCTGCCCTGAAAAACTTGGGTGGCGTCAGTAGTTCTGAGGGCCTGGTGGGGGGAGGCAATGTATTCCCTTATTTGCATAGATTCCCTCTGACTTCCTGTTTGGCTATGGGGCAGGAAGTGAAGGGAAATCTCTGCAATGGGACAGGGATAGTAAAAAATAAACTGACAGGGGCTATAACCCTCCCTTACTCTTTCCAAAATGGAAAAAAAAGTGTTGCCTATAGTTCTACTTTAAGCACATATTTCTGATAATTTTATGGAGAGGACTAAGATACAACCATGCCAATGGTGCAGCAGAAAACATAGAGCACAGTGAGGAAGGTTTATGGTACAAGATGATAGGACAGTCAAAATCATAAACGGCGCCCTCCCCAACATTTGCGGAGTGCTGGCCACCCGCATACGGGAGTGCAGTGTGGCCTTTATGGGGGCGCTAGACTAATTTGCCTCTCAGCCCCATAAGACTGGCGCTCAGCGCAAGCCGGCGGGGACTCTTTCTGTGCTGCCCTAGGCCTGGGCCTGGGCCTTGCCGACCTAGGCCAGGATACAGCGTTGATTCTAGGCATTAATGCTGAGCTTGCCTGAAATTTATTGGTTAGTAGATGGGGACCAGCAAATACAGTGGTGTGAAAAAGTGTTTGCCCCCTTCCTCATTTCCTGTTCCTTTGCATGTTTGTCACACTTAAGTGTTTCGGAACATCAAACCAATTTAAACAATAGTCAAGGACAACACAAGTAAACACAAAATGCAATTTGTAAATGAAGGTGTTTATTATTAAAGGTGAAAAAAAATCCAAACCATCATGGCCCTGTGTGAAAAAGTGATTGCCCCCTAAACCTAATAACTGGTTGGGCCACCCTTAGCAGCAACAACTGCAACCAAGCGTTTGCGATAACGTGCAATGAGGCTTTTACAGCGTCCTGGAGGAATTTTGGCCCACTCATCTTTGCAGAATTGTCCTAATTCAGTTACATTAGAGGGTTTTCGAGCATGAACGGCCTTTTTAAGGTCATACCACAACATCTCAATAGGATTCAGGTCAGGACTTTGGCTAGGCCACTCCAAAGTCTTCATTTTGTTTTTCTTCAGCCATTCGGTGGTGGACTTGCTGGTGTGTTTAGGATCATTGTCCTGCTGCAGAACCCAAGTTCGTTTCAGCTTGAGTACACGAACAGATGGTCGGACATTCTCCTTCAGGATCTCTTGGTAGACAGCAGAATTCATAGTTCCTTTTATCACGGCAAGTCTTCCAGGTCCTGAAGCAGCAAAACAGCCCCAGACCATCACACTACCACCACCATATTTTACTGTTGGTATAATGTTCTTTTTATGAAATGCAGTGTTCCTTCTACGCCAGATATACTTGGACACACACCTTCCAAAGAGTTCCACTTTTGTCTCATCGGTCCACAGAATGTTGTCCCAAAAGTCTTGAGGATCATCAAGATGTGTTGTGGAGAAATTGAGACGAGCTTTGATGTTCTTTTTGCTCAGCAGTGGTTTTCTCCTTGGAACTCTGCCATGCAGGCCATTTTTGCCCAGTCTTTTCCTGATGGTGGAGGCATGAACGCTGACCTTAACTGAGGCAAGTGAGGCCTACAGTTCCTTGGACGTTGTTGTGGGGTCTTTTGTGACCTCTTGGATGAGTCGTCGCTGCGCTCTTGGGGTAATTTTGGGCGGCCGGCCACTCCTGGGAAGGTTCACCTCTGTTCCATGTCTTCGCCATTTGTGGATAATGGCTCTCACTGTGGTTCGCTGGATTCCCAAAGCTTTGGAAATGGCTTTATAACCCTTTCCAGACTGATAGATCTCAATTACTTTCTTTCTCAATTGTTCCTGAATTTCTTTGGGTCTCGGCATGATGTGTAGCTTTTAAGGATCTTCTGGTGGACCTTACTGTGTCAAGCAGCTCCTATTTAAGTGATGCCTTGATTGTGAACAGGTGTGGCAATAATCAGGCCTGGGTGTGGCTATAGAAATTGAACTCAGGTATGGACAACCACAGTTATAGTATGTTTTAACAAGGGGGGCAATCACTTTTTCACACAGGGCCATGATGGTTTGGATTTTTTTTCACCTTTAACCAGTTGCCGACCTCCGCACGCCGATGTACGTCGGCAGAATGGCACGGGCAGGCATAAGGGCTTACATGTACGTCCCTTGCCTCCCGCGGGTCGGGGGCCCGATCGGGCCCCCGCCCGGTGCCTGCGGCGGTCGGTTTTCGTCCGGGAGCGATCCGGGACGAGGGGGCGGCCATTCATTCATGGCCACCCCCTCGCGATCGCTCCCGACGAATAGAAATCCCCCGTGACATCACTTCCTCTCCTGTAATGTAAACACAGGAGAGGAAGTGATGTATTCTCTCCTCCGTGTCGGTATTTTTCGTTCCGACACGGAGGAGAGCGGATCGGTGAGTTGCACCAACACGACACTACACACACAGTAGAACATGCCAGGCACACTCACACCCCCCCTTTACCCCCCGATCACCCCCCCAATTACCCCTGCCCCCCAGTCACAGTGACACCAATGTCATTTTTTTTTTTTTTTTGCATTGGTGTCATTTGTGACTGTAATAACTGTTAGGGCAGTTAGGGTTAGCCCCCTTTAGTTCTAATGTACCCCCCTAACCCCCCCAATAAAGGTTTAACCCCGTGATCACCCCCCGTCGCCAGTGTCACTAAGGCTGGGTTCACATTGCAGCGGTTTATGAGAACGAATGTGATTCGCACCGCACTGCAGTGCAAATCACATCCGATCTCTGTGCGATTCGAGTTCAGCCATTCGCCGCACCCGCCACACCCGCCGCACCCGCCGCAAATTCGCACGGGACCCTTTTTTTGGCCCGCAGCAGAATCGGATCGCATGGGTGTTCACACCATGCGATCCGAGTTTGCAGATCGCACTGCGATATGCGAACTGATCTGGGGGTGTCAGTAACATTTCACTGACACTCCCAGCAGTTCGCATAGGGCAGTGTGAACTGCCGCCGGGAGGCATGCGATGCGGGAACCCGCCGCGCATTCGTGGCGTTCCGGCATCGCTCCAGTGTGAACCCAGCCTAATAAGCGATCGTTTTTCTGATCGCTGTATTAGTGTCACAGGTGACGCTAGTTAGGCAGGTAGGTATTTAGGTTCGCTGCAGCTTTTTATAGCGCCAGGGACCCCCATATACTACCGCATAAAGCCCCCTGATTGCCCCCTAGTTAACCCTTTCACCAGTGATCACCATATAACTGTTACAGGTGACGCTGGTTGGTTAGTTATTTTTTTATAGTTTCAGGGCACCCGCCATTTATTACCTAGTCTCACTAGTGTACCCCTAAATTTAGGGGTGTCTACTTTCCAAAATGGGGTCATTTGGGGGGGGTTTGTGCCATCTTGGCATTTTATGGCCTTCAAAACTGTAACGCCCTTAGAAAGCCTGAAGGCGGTGCTTGGTTTTCGGGGCCCCGTACGCGGCTAGGCTCCCAAAAAGTCCCACATATGTGGTATCCCCGTACTCAGGAGAAGCAGCAGAATTTATTTTGGGGTGTCATTTCACATATGCCCATGGCATGCGTGAGCAATATATCATTTAGTGACAACTTTGTGAAAAAAAAAAAGTTTGTAATTTTCCCGCAACTTGTGGCAAAATATAAAATATTCCATGGACTCAACATGCCTCTCAGCAAATAGCTTGGGGTGTCTACTTTCTAAAATGGGGTCATTTGTGGGGGTTTTGTGCCATCTTGGCATTTTATGGCCTTCAAAACTGTAATAGGTAGTGAGAAGTGAACTCAAAAATTTACGCCCTTAGAAAGCCTGAAGGCGGTGCTTGGTTTTCGGGGCCCCGTACGCGGCTAGGCTCCCAAAAAGTCCCACATATGTGGTATCCCCGTACTCAGGAGAAGCAGCAGAATTTATTTTGGGGTGTCATTTCACATATGCCCATGGCATGCATGAGCAATATATCATTTAGTGACAACTTTGTGAAAAAAAAAAAAAAAGTTTGTAATTTTCCCGCAACTTGTGGCAAAATATAAAATATTCCATGAACTCAACATGCCTCTCAGCAAATAGCTTGGGGTGTCTACTTTCTAAAATGGGGTCATTTGTGGGGGTTTTGTGCCATCTTGGCATTTTATGGCCTTCAAAACTGTAATAGGTAGTGAGAAGTGAACTCAAAAATTTACGCCCTTAGAAAGCCTGAAGGCGGTGCTTGGTTTTCGGGGCCCCGTACGCGGCTAGGCTCTCAAAAAGTCCCACATATGTGGTATCCCCGTACTCAGGAGAAGCAGCAGAATTTATTTTGGGGTGTCATTTCACATACGCCCATAGCATGTGTGAGCAATATATCATTTAGTGACAACTTTGTGTAAAAAAAAAAAAAAATATTTTTTTTTTGTCATTATTCAATCGCTTGAGGCAAAAAAATAAAATATTCAATGGGCTCAACATGCCTCTTATCAATTTCCTTAGGGGGTCTACTTTCCAAAATGGGGTCATTTGGGGGGGTTTTGTACTGCCCTGCCATTTTAGCACCTCAAGAAATGAGATAGGCAGTCGTAAACTAAAAGCTGCGTAAATTCCAGAAAATGTACCTTAGTTTGTAGATGTGACAACTTTTGCGCAAACCAATAAATATACAATTATTGACTTTTTTTTTACCAAAGACATGTGGCTGAATACATTTTGGCCTAAATGTATGACTAAAATTGAGTTTATTGGATTTTTCTAATAACAAAAAGTAGAAAATATCATTTTTTTTCAAAATTTGCGGTCTTTTTACGTTTATATCGCAAAAAATAAAAATCGCAGAGGCAATCAAATACCATCAAAAGAAAGCTCTATTTGTGGGAAGAAAAGGACGCAAATTTTGTTTGGGTACAACATTGCATGACCGCGCAATTACCAGTTAAAGCAGCGCAGTGCCAAAGTGTAAAAAGACCTCTGGTCATTTACCAGCAAAATGGTCCGGTCTGAAAGTGGTTAATAATAAACACCTTCATTTACAAATTGCATTTTGTGTTTACTTGTGTTGTCCTTGACTATTGTTTAAATTGGTTTGATGTTCCGAAACACTTAAGTGTGACAAACATGCAAAGGAACAGGAAATGAGGAAGGGGGCAAACACTTTTTCACACCACTGTAGTTTTCTGTATGAATGACATAGTGTGCATTTTAAAAGATTTCAACATGGTTACTTGTCATCACTGTGGTGGGTACTATGTTTTCTACTTAGGTTTCTCTTCTCCAGTTCTTAGTAGTTTTTTTTTGTCTATGAATCTATTGTGTTTTACAGCTCGATAATCTATAGTTAAACACAAGCATCGATTTCAAAAAGTGTGTAAACCTTCCCATCTGTGAAACCTAAGATATGTAGTCAAGAGATTGTCCATCTTACCCAGAAATCCCAGACTGGGCTCTCTAGAGATGACAGCAGCATGGTGGCCTACGTAATCACCAATACAGGTGGCTCAGGTAGCTGCTTTTCACACAGATAATTAATGTGTACAAGTAGCTACTAATTGCACATCTCAAAAATGATTTATGTGCTGGCAGGGGGCAAAAAAGGACAAAATGTAATTTCCTTCAGAACCTCCACCACTACAATGGTATCAGCACAGCTGTGAGATGGGATGTGATTAATGATTGTTAAGCAAATACAGAGCAGCCAGAGGAGTCTCGGTTCTGCTGACACAAATGCTTGGTGAGGAAGTGGCACTAGCCAAGTAAAGCGGATGTTATGCCTTTCTGCTCCCTTGGAGGCATTGAGCATATATCAACATCTTCTACATATTAGAATGCTGTAATGTAGATCTTTATAGGCAGATCTCTCTGTACAAGCAGCCTGATCCTTGGGCGATTTCTGGCATAATGGTAAACATAACGTACAATATATGAGAATGCATTGTGGTGTACGTTTTGTAAGGTGTTGATGTTCTGTGGTCGGACGTTGTTCACATCTAGGGATGGTAACCTGCTAATTTTAATATCTTTTATAATTGTACGAGAATACTTTTTTCATTTGCACGTTAAGGGCCACCCAACATACAATTTCTAGGTGTCCAATTCTGCACTTAGATTGGTAATGTGTCAAAAAATGATAATAATCTGAAAAAAGCTGCTAGCACAAGTTTAAAGATATACACAACCTTCAGCAAACGAAATGATACAGAAACGGGAAACGGTATGTTCATTAACAAATATTCATATACAGTGCCTTGAAAAAGTGATCATATCTCTTGAAATATTGCACATTTTGTCATGTTACAACCAAAAACGTAAAAGTATTTATTGGGATTTTATGTGATAGACCAACACAAAGTGGCACATAATTGTGAAGTGGAAGGAAAATGATAAATGGTTTTCAAAATGTTTTAAAAATGTGAAAAGTGTGGGGGTACATTTTTTATGGCGCCCCCCTGAGTCAATACTTGGTAGAACCACCATTCGCTGTAATTACAGCTGCAAGTCTTTTTGGGGATGTCTCTACCAGCTTTGCACATCTAGAGAGGGACATTTTTGCATGTTCTTTGCGAAATAGCTCAAGCTCTGTCAGATTGGATGGAGAGCGTCTGTGAACAGAAATGTTCAAGTCTTGCCACAGATTCTCAGTTCGATCTTGGTCTGGACTTTGACTGGGCCATTCTAACACATGAATATGCTTTGATCTAATCTATTCCCTTGTAGCTCTGGCTGTATATTTAGGGCACTTGTCCTGCTGGAAGGTGAACCTATGCCCCAGTTTTAAGTCTTTTGTAGACTCTAACAGGTTTTATTCTGATTGCCCTGCATTTGGCTCCATCCATCTTCCCATCAACTCTGACCAGCTTCCCTGTCCCTGCTGAATAAAAGCATCCCCACAACATGATACTGCCACCACCATGTTTCACGGTGGGGATGGTGTGTTCAGGGTGATGTGCAGTGTTCGTTTTCTGCTTTGCTTTTAGGACAAAAAGTTAAATTTTGGTCTTATCTGACCAGAACACCTTTTTCCACATATTTGCTGTGTCCTTCACATGGCTTCTCACAATCTGACTTCTTATAGCTTGCTTTCTTTTTTTGTCTTTTTTTTTTTTTATTAGTCTTTTAACATTTCCATTTAAAGGTATACAATAATTCTTATGTTCAAACATTTAACCATAAAACCTCCTTATCTAGTATTCCCCCCCCCTGTAAAAAAAAAAAAAAAATCTTTGAGGTTTCCCTCTTTCCTTCGGTTGTCCCCCCCTCCTTATATAATAAAATGTTTTAAGGTTAAAACTTATGGCTTTCTTTCAACAATGATTTTCTTCTTGCCACTCTTCTATAAAGGTCAGATTTGCGGAGTGCAGAACAAATAGTTGTCCTGTGGACAGATTCTCCCACCTGAGCTGTGGATCTCTGCAGCTCCTCCAGAGTTACCATGGACCTCTTGGCTGCTTCTCTGAATGCTCTCCTTGCCCGGTCTGTCAGTTTAGGTGGACGGCCATGTCTTTTTAGGTTTGCAGTTGTGCCATACTCTTTCCATTTTGGGTTGATGGATTGAACAGTGCTCCATGAGATGTTCAAAATTTGGGATATTTTTCATAACCTAACCCTTCTTTGAACTTCTCCACAACTGTATCCCTGACCTGTCTGGTGTGTTCCTTGGCCTTCATGATGCTGTTTGTTCATGAAGGTTCTCTAACAAACCTCTGAGGGCTCAACAGAACAGCTGTATTTATACTGAGATTAAATTAGACACAGGTGGACTCTATTTTTGCTAATTAGGTGACTTCTGAAGGCAATTGGTTCCACTGGATTTTAGTTAGGGCTATCAGAGTAAAAGGGGCTGAATACAAATGCCCCCCACACTTATCACATATTTATTTGTAAAAAAAAAATGTTGAAATCCATTTATTTTCCTTCCACTTCACAATTATGTGTCACTTTGTGTTGGCCTATCACACAAAATCCCAATAAACGACTTTTATGTTTTTGGTTGTAACTTGACAAAATGTGGAAAATTACCAGGGGTGTAAATACTTTTTCAAGGCACTGTATAATAAAGGTGACCAAAGCTCAGTCAATCCAGTGACATTCAGTGCTCAAAGTAATGTCCACCAGAGTGCAGGAGGTGTTTCAAAGCTCCAAAAGAAGCACCCAGAAGTCCCAACAGATAGGTTGGATGCTTACAAGAACCCAATGGCTCTTAAATGAGAAGCCAAAAGCACTTCAGGTATGAATCCAAAATATGTCTGCATTAGGAGATGCGATCCTGCTAATCCCTCGGGCTGCACTCCCATATACCAGAAACTTGCAAGATATAAGCACTCAAAGCTATGCTTTAATGCATATTAATCCTTTATTTTTTTTTACATTTTTTTTTGCAGCTTTTAGAGTTTGACAAAGAGATATCAGTCTTTAAGGACAGATTATATGAACTGGACATCACATTTTCTCCCAGGTAAGAACTTATACATTTTGTTAAAAATCCAGCTATGCTACTTGGAAGTCAAAAAAGTGTTACTTGTGATGATACAACTGCTTCATTAATATGTGGCTTGTAATTACTACTATTCGGGTTTATAGGTGTAAAGTTTCAAGTACATTATTTTGGCATATGTTCTCTTTCTTGATTTTGCACAGACGATGATAGGCCCTGCAAATTTCTTATTTTATTTTTTTTACGCACGTTCTTATTTATATGCACACTCCTTAATTGCATAAAAAAATACATGCAGACCATCTTATTTATTTTTCTTTTTTTTAAATACTTTATTCCTTTGCAGGAATACATAACATAGCTCATTAACCACTTTCAGACCGGACCATTTTGCTGGTCAAAGACCAGACCACTTTTTGCGATTCGGCACTGCGTCGCTTTAACTGACAATTGCGCGGTCGTGCGACGTGGCTCCCAAACAAAATTGACATCCTTTTTTTCCCACAAATAGAGCTTTCTTTTGGTGGTATTTGATCACCCCTGCGGTTTTATTTTTTGCGCTATAAACAAAAATAGAGCGACAATTTTGAAAAAAACGCATTATTTTTTACTTTTTGTTATAATAAATATCCCCCAAAAATATATATATATATATATATATATATATATAAAAAAATGTTTTTTCCCTCAGTTTAGGCCGATACGCATTCTTCTACATAGTTTTGGTAAAAAAATCGCAATGAGCGATTATTGATTGGTTTGCGCAAAAGTTATAGCGTTTACAAAATAGGGATAGTTTAATAGCATTTTTATTAATAATTTTTTATAATTTTTTTTTACTAGTAATGGCAACGATCAGCGATTTTTATTGTGACTGCGACATTGTGGGGGACCCATCGGACATTTTTGACACATTTTTGGGACCATTGTCATTTATACAGTAATCACTGCTATATAAATGCAGTGATTCCTGTGTAAATGACACTGGCAGTGAAAGGGTTAACCAGTGGGGGGCAGTGTAGGGGTTAAGTGTTCCTAGGGGTGTGTTACTAACTGTGGGGGGGGTTGGGCTTTCATTTAGTGAACACTGATCTCTGCTCCAATCACATGGAGCAAAGATCAGCGTCACTAATTGCTAGGCAGAATGGAGAAATGCTGTTTACACGGCATTTCCTCCATTCAGCCGTCCCGTGAGACGATCGCGGGTATGCCCGTGGCGATCGAGTCCGCGGGTCCCGCGACCGGACTCACGGGGGTCCCGACCAGCGCGGGAGCGCGCCGCCGGCGGCGTGCTCCCGATGGCAGGGCGGCATTGAAGATTGGACGTACATGTACGCCAATATGCCTGCCCGTATCATTCTGTCGACGTACATCGTCGTGCGCTGGTCGGGAAGTGGTTAAAAGTAATTACATAAGACAACTTATCAAGTCCATTTTCAAAGCAAAACGTATTCTTTTAACAAATGAAACATGATGTATTCCTGCCAATTTTTTATAAACAAATAATATTACAATAACAATTCCCCACAGCAACCCTCCGCTCCAAAGCCCTGGACCCTATAGGGGACTTATAGAACTGAGAGAAAGAAAAGAGAAAAAATAAAAAAATAAATGTTGCCCCTGCCGGGGAACATGTGCCACATCACTTACTAACTTGTCTATTCCTCTAGTTCCTCTCCAATCAACCTTTTCCCTTCATCTGATTGTAAAAATTACTACTAAGGAGCCCAGATTTGCAATATACATTCCCTTTCCTCCAAAGACGTAGGGATCAATTTTTCCATGATCCCGATTCTTCTTACTTTATTTAACCAATTAGAGATTCAGGGTGCCCCTGTCTCTTTCCAGCAGATGGTGATGCAGACCATCTTATTTAATTCAGAAATAATCAATTATTGATAAACTTTCAATAGTTTGGCTGCTTTGATCTGGTGGGATATATGTGGTTGCTGTAGGTAAGTGCACTTTGTGCATAACAATTTTAAGTATTGTGGGTTCTCACAATCACTTTGTTGCTCAGCGTCCCTGGAAAGCGAGAATGCAGCCAGTCCTGTTACCATAATCCAGCATCTTCTTCTAAGCTGCCAGCTGAGGTTCTGATTATACCTGTCCCTTGGGAGGTCAGAACCGTGCTTGTCGAGGTGGCTGCTGCTCTCGATTGTTCTCACTGATTGATTATGATAACCATAGGCCAGAAGTACGTAAATCTCTGTTCCAGTCATTTGTTAGCTACCCCTGACCGGTGGTGTTAAAGGGGTTCTTGATTTAAGGGTGAGCATGAAATTCCTTCCTTGGGAAGGTTTTTGTATGTGGGATCTATGCTCACAAAGCAGCTCCCCAATGAATTGTGGGTAATTGCTGTTTTTATTGTTCCATTAACCTGCACTTGGCGTTTGCCCGGGGATATAAAAGTTGACGTAGAAATGTCACTGTGCACTACAGTGCTGGAATCTATAACATCTCCATGGATGGTCTCTACTTAGAGATCACTGGTAGTTGCAATTGTTTTGTAGTTCAGTCTATTTTATATACTTTCTTTGTGCTAAAATTTTGGTTGAATTGCAAGACATACAGAAAAAAAAAAACACACTTTACATTATTTAGTCTTAAGTATCATAAATAAAGATTTATGGTTGGTAATGGCACCTAGGGTGATATTTTAGTGAGGTAGCTGCCCCTTTAAGGTAGACTGAATTGGTGATTAAACAAGGGTAAAGGTGCTATAAATCATCATATGTAAAGTATACAACATACATAGCAATGCAAGTAAAACATGTGTGAATCGCAAACTTAAAGGGGTTGTAAAGGTAAATGTTTTTTTCACCTTAATGCATTCTATGCATTAAGGTGAAAAAACATCTGACAATGCCGGCCCCCCCAGCCCCCCCCCCCCAGTTTTACTTACCTCACCCCTCGAAAGTCCTGCGCTCGCCCCCGACTTCCTCTTCACCACTCAGCCTGGCCGCTGATTGGCTGGAGTGGATGGATTGAAGGCAGTGCAGCCATTGGCTCGCGCTGCTGTCAATCACATCCAATGACGCTGCGTGCCGGGGGCGGGCCGTGTGATACAGCGAGCGGCTATAGCCGCCGGCTGTATCACGGGAGTGTGCCCGCAGGTGCTTCTCACCATGTGAGGGAGCTCGCATGAACTTGAGAAGAACCTGCGGGAGGAAGCCGAGACAGCCGCCGAGGGACCCCAGAAGAGCAGGTTCGGGGCCACTCTGTGCAAAACGAGCTGCACAGTGGAGGTAAGTATAACATGTTTGTTGTTTTAAGAAAGAAAAAATACCTTTACAATTCCTTTAATAAAGTCCAAAAGTGACAATCCCAACACCATAGATAAATGTATAGAGTCTTCTGGTTTCAGATGTCTTCAAATAAATGCTTCACCAGGAGTGTTCATGAGGTAGATGGCAAGTGACGAAGAGACAGCCAAGAAACCTTAAGAATTTAGAGATCTGTAAAGAAGAGTGGACCAAAATCCCTCCTGAGATGTGTTCCAACCTGATCACTAACGACAAGAAATGTCCTACCTCTCTGATTGCCAACAAGGGTTTCTCCAAAGTTATGTTTTGCTTTGGATCAAATACTTAATGTACTCACTGAACTGCAACTAAATCTAGAACATTTGTACTATGTGTTTTTTTTTCTGGATTTTAGGTTGATATTCGGTCTTTATCATTTAAAATACACCTATGATAAAAATGATATACCCTTAATTTTTTTGTAAGTGGGCAAACTCGGGGATATAATAATTATTTTCCCCTGTGTGTAAGGTGTAATGACCCCCTTGTTGTATTCTGTGGGTTGAGAAGATTGTTGAGGTCCGCTACCCGCTGCTTTTGCGTTAAGTGTGCCATTTAAGCAGAACTTTTAGTGTAAGATGCACTGAAATGAAAAGAGCCCAGGCCCAAGGTACATGTAGTTTGCCGCTGCTAAAATACTATCATTGCATGCTAGGGTTTAAATTTTGCAGTCTGTTGCAAAAAAAAAAAAAAAAAACATTGTGCATATTGTACTTGGAACATATATTTTTGCCATAGGCAGCAGATTGTCTAGAAGTAACCTTATAGCCCTATGTGATTTTTATAGATAATGGCAATTTCAACATAGTTTCTAGAATATTTCTCCTTTTGGAGCTAATCGATGTTCCCATTGGAGAACAACTGGTTTGTTATTTAAGTCTGTACATTTGCTCTCCTTACTATGTGTGCTTTAGAAATCTTGTCTCCTTGAATGCCGTAGATGATTTTCACATCCAAATGTCAGCTTTGTTTGACAAGTTGTAGAGGTCAAGGTCTGTATTGACTCTGGCTCTTTTGTGATTCCTAAATGACGATTCACTATACTTAACACACAGTGTGATGGTGTGTTTTTCTGATTACAGCAAATAAAAACGGGTATTCCATTACCCGAGACATGATCTTCATGAGAAACACATACCTAAACTTCAATAAGCTATTTCTATACTCCATACATCACATATTTACCATAAAACCATATCAAATACTTGTAAACCTTTCTTACATCACCTTTTTTTTTTCTGCTAAACCTGTCTGGATACATACAGTACCGCTACATTTTAACCAGCATGTTTTGTTTTCTTCTTTAGTAAGGTTTATTAGCACCATCATTTACTGCCACAACTGTATTAAAGCAACACTGGTCGGTGTTTTACAGAAGCTTCCACTGTATGTGAACCGTTCAGCTTCTGAAAAACATAGTGGTACATATGTAGCACCCTCTACCTAGTGTACGTGCTAGAGTGGGATTTTTCTGTAGTGCAGGTAAATTTAAGCAGGTCTAGCCAAAATCTAGGCCTGTTTGTTTTGATCTGGGGGCTGGGAGTGGCTTAGAGTAGGCTGGGGACTCAGTTTCATCTTTTGGTTCCCTCCCTTCTGTTTCTAGATGCTTCTAGAAGGAAGGTGGGGAAGAAGGGTGGAGCTGTCTGGGGTGTTTCAGGGAACCCTGACAAATACCCAATCTGGATTAGCAGAGGGAAGGCCTCCTTAAATACCTAGAGTCAGGCCAGCGGGGGGGAGTTGTTTGGGTGGAAGAACTGGAGATGGAGTTTTAGGCTGTCTGGGCCTTTGAGGGAGCCCCCTACTCTGGGGGGAGGGGGGGTGACCTTGGGCCAGGGGGCTCGGCGCTGAACAGGAACGCTACACAACCCAACAGCGGGGAATACTGCCGGGCAAGTCTCTAGGAGGGATCCATCAGGTGTCGATGAGTGACAGTCACAGTTGGGAGAGGCAAGCCAGAGAGGACTGGGAGTGTGCAGCCTGAGATGGATGTAGAGCCAGCGGAAGAGACTGTTATGTTACTGGCAGTGAAGTTGGGCCGCTGCAGTTGGGAGGACTGACAGGGTCTGCAAAGGGCTGACTGGGATCAGTAGGCCCTCCAAAGAGGGCAGCTAGCACCAGAAATTTATTTTGCTACACTATAGGGGCAGCGGTCCCTGCCTGTATTGAACTTTGCTAAAGCCTAGTTGAAACCTGAGTCATGCTTAACCATGTACTACCTGCGCCTGAAGAATTGTGCTGGAGGGAGAATGAGAGAGGGTCTGCAGTAAGTGTTGTGCTGGAGGAGAATATTTAAATTGTCCCAAACCACGCACTCATTTTTGTTCTGGGCATGCCATGAATTCATTAACCCCATCCAAGTTATAATCCCGCAATAAAATATAAAAAAGAAGCTGATGGACTTGTTCATTGTCTTGGAGTGTCTAGAAGTGAATGCCGGGCCAGGCAGTGTGACAGGTGGGCCACCATCACTCAGCAGCCCCTACGGGAGTACCGCTACACATATTTGGTGAGCAAAAACTCCAGCCTGTCCTCTGAGAGCCTGTCCTCCATTATTTACTATTGTGTCCCGCCATCTTGCCTTTTGTACAGCATAGAGAAGATGGATCCAGACTGTCAAAGCCTGTTGATCCTGTGACAGCCTTATGTCATTGCTTTTAGAATTTGCTATTGTCAAGGGGAAAGTTGTTAGAGATGGAAATGTCAGCTTATAAATTTTGTAGAAAAGCTGACAACTTTGTGTAAAATGTTTTAAATCAGTAAAACGCACCGGTTAAGCTGCTGAAGGAGTAATGGTAATGTAATGGTACCACTATGTTTACATGCATAGAAAAATGCAAAGGTTCCCTTCTAAAATAGTAAGGGAAGCCTGGAAGCTCCCATGGCTGAGCGCCTGTTCCTGCTCCTAGGTTCCATGCTGATTTTGCCCTTAATAATCAGAGTTAGTGACCCAGAGCAAGCATGCAGCAAGTAAAGTGAAAGCAAAATCAGAAATTCTGATATGCATACTTGTCACAGGTCAGTGAATCTGAAAGCATTGAAGTCCGAGGGTCAATCAGCATGACCTCCAATATGAAAGGTCTGTATTGCCACCCTACATATTTCTCTCGATTATAACATTTCTTTAATCTAAACTTGCCTTAATTATGGTGTCACATAGCCTAAATTAACAGACACAAATCTGCTTGTCTCCCTTCTATTAGTCGTATATGTATTTCTAAACCTTTTATTTCAAACCGGTATCACATTGTTTCCTATTTTGATGCTTTCATCAGTGCTTCTGACATCATATGTAAACTGGAATGCAGGAAGAGTCTAGAAGGTGTTTAAATATATTTTTTGCTTTTTGTTCTTGGACATTTGTATGCCGTTATATACGCAGGAGCAAAGCTTTTATTACTCTATAAAGAGTTCCATGTCTTGTAGGTCTGGTCAGAGAGGGTTAAAAGTGGCATAAAGCCACAAAAGGCTTTGGCACAAGCGGTAAATTTTCAGAGCTCACTCTAGGAGTCATCAGTCAGGTCAGGCTTGGCTGCTCCGATCACTGCTCACCCTTGTGATGAATTTTGCCTTGCCATGTTAGTTGTGGCCCTGGAGCCAGAGAGGCACGACAGAGCAGTGATGGAGTGCCGGCATCTGACACCAAGGCTTTAAAGCACTACTTTACTGCACAAAGGCCAGAGACAGAGATCAGGTGCACAATAAGGGAATGGTTTTGTTTGCAGATCAGAACTCGTGATTAATATATTCTTACGGTCAACCTCCGAATGTTAATAAGAATTCATTTGTATGGGGAGCGAGTCCAGCCATTAAAAAACAAATGTTGTAAGTAGAAGCATTGGTTGCCTGAGTTGGACATTTTTGTAAGATTTGCTGCTGTTCTTGATTAAGTAAGGCAGCATCAGAGTTCCCTGTCTACATAGTTTGCTAGATAGATTGTGATAGATTATGCAATATCTATCAAAAGCCTCTCCGTGTGGGTACTTTGTGTGTGTGTGTGTGTGTGGACAAGCATTTGAGTAAAAGCCGCACTGTTTTTCGTGTGATACCCTAGAAAACTTCTCACCACCTCCAAAAGTTCACCCAAAATTCATTCTTAAGCCTTGTACACATGATCGCAATGTCGTACAAAAAAATATCACTTTCGAAGCGGTAATCTGATCCTTCGTACACAGCTAAGGACATAGGGACAAACGCAAACATTTTCCTGGTACGATTTTTGTTTAACTGCTTCCCGCCCGCTGTCAAATGAAAGTGGGGTGGTGTGGCTTTCGTTCTGGGACGCCGTCATATGACGGTGTCCCAGAACGGGCACTCTCGCTCACCCTCTGCAGCGCTGTGTTGCTAGGACATGGCGCGACCCCGATCTCTGTAAAGAGCCGCGTCCGCAGGTCTTTAACCATGTGATTGGCTGTGTCCACTCACAGCCGGTCACATGTAAACACAGAGATGCCGTTAATCGCCTCCCCTCACCTCAAACTGACAGTTTGTGGCAAGGAGAGCCTTTCAGCAGCATCTCCACGCAGGGGTACATCTAGGAATGTAATCAGGGCACTGTTTAGTGCCCTGATTACAATATGCCAATACAGTGCCACCAATCAGTACCCACAAGTGCCACCAATCAGTGCCCATTAGCGATGCCTAGCAGTGCTGATCATCAATGCCCATCAGTTCCCATCAGTGCCACCTATCCTATATTAGTACCGCCTATCAGTGCCCATAAGTGCAGCATATTAGTGCCACCTATTAGTGCCACTTCATCAATGCCGCCTCATCAGCACACATCAGTGGAGGCGAAAAATTACTTGGTTACAAAATTTACTGACAGAAAAAAGTAAAGTTTTTTTTTTTTTTTTCCTTTTAGTGCCACCTTGGCAGAAATGCTGAATGCTGCAGTTGTAATGAACAGCATTCAGCTTTTACTTTCTGTTTTATAGCAGAAAGTAAAAAATATTGTGTAATTTTTTTTTTCAAAATTCTTGCTAGTTTATAGCCCAAAAAATAATATATTGGGTATAGCGTCGCACAACCGCGCAATTTTAGATTAAAGTAACACAGTCCCATATCGCAAAAAAAAATTCCTTGTCCTTAAGGGGGTTAAACTTTCTGGGGCTGAAGTGGTTAATGAGCTGCAGCATGCTTTCTATTTAAGTGAATAGAGGTCTAACTGTACATCCACAGTGGACAGGCCTGATCTTAACCTAGCCTGTGTTGTGCAACCATTGTAGATGGGAAGTCACAAGATGATTGGTCTTCGGTAGCAAACTATGTAAAACTGCTACTGGTAAATTTGAAATGTTCTGAACACTTAAACGTATTCATTGTAGTAAAAACTAGAACAACGTGAGCATCAGAAGCTGGTAGATAAACTGTCTCCTAGCCAGGCATGTTTAGCAAGATAACATACATCTGCTAAACTCAACAAGTGTATGATGATGATGAGAGGATGTGCGGGCTTAAACTTCCATGGGAACAATTTCTAGCCAAACCATCTTCACAATCTTTAAAAACACAAGAGCTCTGATTAATATGTTCAAAAGCATTTCTTATTTTTTTATTATCCCTTGAACTCTTTTGATAAGGGATGTTTAAAGGGTAAAGAGGATGAGTGTGGGGTTATTCTGACCCTACATAGGTACTATCCCATGTAGAACAGTAAGCCAATGAAAGCAAAGTTTGGTGGGGCTTTACGTGTACCTTGCAGGGTCTAATGAATAGGCATACCAAATAGCTTAAAAAGTAAACAAATCTTTATTTTCTATCTGTAGCACTAACCCCCGAAGGAGCTGCTGGTTATTTTTGGGCTTACCGTTACCCTCCGTTCTCCTTGTTGCACTTCTAGGGGATGTCCCGTGGTAGATGGCCCAGTAACTTGAGACTGACAATAGATCCACTTGAATGGATTTTATTTGCAAAACTCATACAATTGAACAGTCTCAACTTGGGATCAGAGGGTTGGAAAAGGAAGTTCAGATACTCTTAGTGTCAAAGTCCAAAAATCATTAAAGAACTTGCTTACTTTGACTGCATCCAGAGAATAGCCATTCGCAGCTGGATGATCGCTCAAGTTGGACAGTCCCTCTCTCACAAGGCCTAGCAGCCAACTTGGTGCCTTCTCAGGAACAAAGTCTTTGCCACAGACGTTGTTGCAGAACATGTAGGCAAACTAAGCTTTAGAACACTTGTAGGATACCTGGATCTTTCAGCCTGCTTGACGATATCCACAAGACCGGATTCTCTCGGTTACTTCAGCCCTTCCAGGCTCTTGCTAAGAAAACCAACCCGCACGTGGTGCTCTTCTGAAGAGTCCTCCCCTGGAATGCTCGAAGTACACTGGGTCTCTACCGAACCAGAGACGGCACCCAACTACCTCAGAATCCACCTTTAGTTTCCTTGCCTTGGGCTAGCCAGCTCCAAGGCATTCAAGTCGGGTGGATCCACACCCCAGGCCATAGCCTTCCTGGGGGCTGGTCAGGAGGACCAGGACCATGTAATCAGCACATCATACTGGACCAGAACCCCGAACCACGTGACATCCTCATCTTATGTACCCTCTCTCAGAAGCACAGCGAGAGCGCCTCTCCCACTGGGTGGGCTCCGAGAGAGAGTAACTTAAGCGCCTGACCAGACCACAGTTCCATGCCTGCCAGAAGAGACAGTGCCCCCTGTGGCCAGGCTGAACATCTCACAGTCCAGTCAGACTGATGCTGAGGCCCAATTTAGATAATTATACCCAAACCAAACTGCAGTTTAGGCAACTTTAAATTTAGAAAAAACGCATAGTGCATGCTCTTCAGGAGCCGCCGCTACATATCTAACAAATGATTAAATTAAGAAGATTGAAAAGTACAATTGGGTAAAACCACAGTTACTGATGAAATGCCCAGGAAGTGTTGGTCCTGACTGAAGAATCAGACGAATCGTGAAGAATCATGGCGTAGGCCATCTTCTCTGCTTCTTCTTTTAGGACCAGCACATCCTGGACATTTCAACAGTAACTGTGGCTTTACCCAATTGTACTTTTCTATCTTTTTATTTCAATCATTTGTTAGATGAAAAATAAAGATTAGTTTACTTTTTAAGAGGTTTGGTATGCCTATTCATTAGACCCTGCAAGGTACACGTAAAGTCCCACCAAACTTTGCTTTCATTGGTTTACTCTTTTGATAAGGGGTTCTACTGTACTTGTCAATTTTGCTTTGACCAAATATTTCTGTATTTTATTTTTTCCAGAAAACTAAATTACAAGGGGTCTTCAAAAGGGTTCCACACTTTTTTTTTTTTTTTTTTTTTTTTTTTTTTTTTTTTAACATTTAATAGAGACAAAAAAAAGTGAGCAAATTTTTTGAAGAACCCTCATACGAGTGCACAGCTAGTAGAAATGGAATTTTAAACACATCAACATATGAAACTCGGCATATAAATGATACATAATAATATATTATTAAGGCTCTTACTCCAGAATAAGGATTTTTATTTAAAAGCTGACCTTTTTAGCTTGAATTTCAATTTAAGTGGCATTTGATTCGTAGCGTGTCTACACAGCCTGCAATAATAATTTTATATTCTCCATTCTTCATTCTCATTATTACGCTATTAGCCTGATGAATAGAGTGCCTTCAGACCCCTTAAATGCATTGGATACGTAGGAGGTACCTATTGATCTGTTTTAATTAGATGAAAACCTCATATTTGGACTCTTAATTTGGGTGATCCATTTTTTAATTTTTTTTGTCTGGTCTCAATCCAAAAGTGTTCTGAAAAACTTTTACACATGAGCGCTTTGTTCATTGCGTAATTCACCTCAAGACGCTTAAAGTGGTTGTAAAGGTAGAAGGTTTTTTATGTTACTGCACACAGAAGGCTTTTTATCTTAATGCATTAACAGTCCCCCTAAGACCCCTTTCACATCGAGCCGCCCTGGGCGTTAGCGGTAAAACGGCGATATTTTTAGCGCCGCTTTACCGTAGTTTTACCTCCCCGCTAGCGGCCGAAAAGGGGTTAAATCCTACTACAAGACACCGCTGGAGCGGCATTTTGCCAGTGGTATCGCAGCGCTGCCCCAATGATTTCAATGGGGAGCACCGCTCCAGAAAAGCTGCTGGCAGGACTTTCTGACGCCCTTCCAGCGCATGGAGCAGCTGTTTTGGGGTGGTTTGCAGGTGCTATTTTTAATGCTATAGCACCTGCAAAACGCTCCAGTGTGAAAGGGGTCCAATACTTACCTGAGATCCCTCTCTGTCCAGCGATGTCCACGAGTTTCTCAGCAATCTGAGATTCTCCCTCCTGACTGGCTTAGACACAGCAGCGGTGCCAATGGCTGCCGCTGCTGTCAGTCAAAGTCAGCTAGCCAATTAGGGAAGGGAGGGGGTGGGGCCAGGCCAGGTTGGAACTCCGTGTCTGAATGGACACAGGGAGCTGTGACTCGGCTCAGGTGCCCCCATAGCAAGCTGTTTGCTGTGAGGGCACTTGACAGGAGGGGCCAGGAGCACAGAAGAGGGACCAAAGAGAAGAATCAGGGCTGCTCTGTGCAAAACGACTACACAGAGCAATGAAGTATAACAACTTGAATTTGCATGAGCTAGTTTCAATCTGTGATTGAGTGCATTCAATTCTGTCATTCAACTATTGAGGTTTGCTGCCACATATGATCCTTTCCTTGTCAATTGTGCTACAAAGTTGCATGTTAAAATGCTTGCGATACCGTTTCCGTGTGTTGGCAGCCCATTTAAAGAGAATGGGCAACCTTATTGCATGTTAACAATGCTAATCACGTGCGGTAATGGATCACAACATTTTGAAGGGGCCTAAAACATAGTTGGCAGTTTTTTAGTCTCTACAACAAAGTGTGTTTATTGGCAGATAATAGTAGCTCTATATTAGGAGGGTATGATTTTTTTAACTTTGTTTTTCACATTTCTTAAGAGATAAATTACTTTTAATACTCATTATCAAACATATTATACATATTCATATATTAAAGGAGAAGTACAGGCAAAGCTCATTGGGCTGTACTTCTCTTGTGGATCACAGGAGTGTAGTTTGTTCTGCACTTCTGTGATACGTTTTCAGCAGACGGCGGGCTGAAGTCACAGACACGGTCCATGCTGGGAAAAGATTGTGACAATGGAGTCTGGATCAGCCCACATGCCTGGACCGGCACCCAGCGCAGCCTCTCAGTGAGCCCCTGAGCTTGCTGCTCCCACCCCCTCCACAGCCCAGCGCTCCAGTGAGTGCGGGGGGGGGGGGGCGCAGCAGAGAGCTACTGACTGACGGTCAGCAGCTCTCTGCTCAGGGAGCCCTGATAACCGAGGAAACAAGCAATTGGCAGTGTTTGCTCGGTTATCAGTGTAAGAGGCACCAGGGGACAAATGGCGCATCAAACAGATGCTGCATCCACCTAGGCAAGTATGATTCTTAAAAAAAAAATACAAAATAAAAATTACTGTATTGGCGTGTAACACTCACCTTTTCACCATGGAAATTGGATGCAAATAGCGTGTTATACGCCAATACTTCAAATTTAGCTGCCTTGGAGGGGTGCGGGACGGGCACCGTCAGATTATATACAGTGAGGATCTCCTGTTTACTTGAGGGCCTCTGTAATAGGAAGTCCCGTCTCCTGGGCTGCCATTGGACCACTGTTCTGTCTACCATAGGAGATTGTCACTGTATGTAATCTGTCGGCGCCCGTCCCGCCCCCTTCCTGTCCCCTCTAGGCTGCAAATGGTCATCGATCAGGCTGCACCAATGGCCATGGTGAGGCTGCTGCATTGTTGGCAGTGGTGAGGCTGCTGCATTGTTGGCAGTGGTGAGGCTGCAGCACTGGTGGCAGTGGTGAGGCTGCTGCATTGACGTGGACTGATCAGGCTGCACTGATGGCAATGGTGAGGCTGCAGATGGACACTGGCCCTTAATTTGCTTCAAAGTTCCTTATTTAAAATTTTTGTTTTTTTCCCTGAAACGTCTCTCTTAAAATGTGCGTGTTATACGCCAATAAATACGGTTACATCTCTTTTAATGTACCTATAAGTGTGTAACATTCTGTTTTATCTTTTATCTGACACTTGTTTGAGCTGAAATGTGTTTATATGCTTTACTTAGGGCTAATAATTTATTATCCTTGAACAAATATCCATAATTCTTTGAGGCACGTCAATAGATGCAGAACAAGTTGCTATAAATTCTTACTGCGATTGATGGCAAGTTACATAGTGTCTTTTTAAATTAGATTTACAGCTGTAGATAGAATAGAATGCTTATTGAGTGTCAGTATTTTGGTTGTTTAATGTGGTTCTTGATATCCCAAATTGCTTTACTTGGGTCTCTATAGTGGCTCTGAAGCCTTGGTGTTTTTTTACCTTAATGCATTCCCCTACATTAAGGTAAAAAATCCCCCCCCCCTTTCCTAAAGACTTACCAGAGTTCTCGATCCAGTGTTTTCCCAGCTTCCGGTCTCCTCTGCCCTCTCGTCCTCTTTTCGCAGAGACTTGGGCAGCAGCGGGAGCTATTAGCTCCCGCTGCTGTCAGTCAAATGCTGTGAGGAGGGAGCTTGTAGTGAGGCCGAGCCACACTGTGCGCCCATGCGTCCCTTAGGATAATTTCGGAGGAACTGTCGTAAGCTCCTCTCATGAAACTTGTGTACGAATGATCAGATTATAGTACGATCGCTTCGAAAGCAGTATTTTTTGTCTTTTTCTGATCGTGTGTGTGCTAAGTTTAAAGGGTTCATATCAATGGGTGCTATAGTCAAATGCATTTTCCATTTGCATGTATGCCCTGCAGATCAAACGCACCTTAACAGGATATGTTGCGTCTAAAGAAAAGCAGCGTAAAGCAGGTCGATTGTAGCCTGTGCATTGCACGTGTATTACGTGATTAAAGTCTCAGGTTTTGACATGTGGCACTGGCAGAAAAACGATGTCTGCCAGCATGAGCCCTTACGGGGATTTATCAATTCAGCATACAGCGTTTTAGTGGCCATTAGGCCAAACATTTTACAGCTGAACCATACCTCCCAGCTTTTAGAGATGGGAACGAGGGACATCTATTAGCAAAAGTATGCAGGGCATAGGACACACCCCCTTGCCACGCCCCCTCAAAGGAGAATTATACATAAAAAAAAAAATTAGTTAAACCCACAAGTGCTTTTTTTTTGCCACTATTATTCCTTTCTACTGGCTTTCAAATTTACAAATGCAGCAAATTAGAAATTGGATGAAAGTTTTAGCGCTGGGAAACCCTTTTGTGAACGATAAATAGAGGGTCATTGCTGCAAATCAGGGACAGTCCTTTGAAATCAGGGACATTTGGGAGCTACGGCTGAACCCCAGGCAGATATTAAAATACACAAAGTAATAAAGTCTTGTATTAAAACATCATGAACTGTGTTTTCAAATGCTACTCGGGTAAGTAGTCCCATAGAGCAGTGGTCATCAACCCTGTTCTCAGGGCCCACTAACAGGCCAGGTTTTATGTATTACCTTGGGGGAGATGCAGACTAGAATACTGCAATCACTGAGCATCAAATGATATCACCTATGATGTATTTCAGTTATCTTGCAAACCTGGCTTGTTGGTGTGCCCTGAGGACAGGTTTTATGACCACCGCCATAGAGGGCCTTCTGACCAAGACAGGGAGCACTCTGAGCCAGTTAGGTTTACCACATGTACCTGCTGACATGCAACATTCTCACAATAGGAGGGAGTAGAGAGATGCCTCCTAAATATTCTTGCTGTCCAGTCACAGGCTGGAGGCAGGAAGGTAAGCAGGTTGTATGTATTATCTGCAACAGTGGAAAGTCAAGTCACCAGGCTGGCTTTGTTGTCTCCCAGAAACTCAAGTAAAGGCACAAAAACTTAGAACCATAAATATCCCATATACTATTTAAAAGATTTTTTTTTTTAAACTCCGCTATTGTAAGACGCGCAGTCTATATTAGTCCATTTAAATATTTAACTCTGAATGGGGGTTAGAAAGTCCACCACATAGGAACAGAAACTGGATTCCAAACGGACTGCAAAAGATAAGAAAAGAGGCGCCTCTAAGTGTAGAGGTTTTTGTAAAACTTTTTAATACAATAAATTGTCAACTTACATTTGAGTAGTAAGTTACAAGCACATCAGGATGTGGTCCCAGCAAAGGGTAAGTCCAACGGTGACGATCCTGCTTCCTGGGTCCTTCACATGCGAACGCGGTCTTCATTGTAGCCAGTGACGAAACGCGCTGCATAGCATGTGACGCCATCCTTCCTACTGCGCCTCACGCCTCGCTTTGAGTCTCCCCAGTGTAGCCGGCTTCCTTACACCAGCGGTGGCTACAGTGAAGACAACATTCACATGTGATGGACCCAGGGAACAGGATCATCACCATTGGGCTTGCCCTTTGCTGGGACCACATCCTGATGTGCTTGTTACTACTCAATTGTGAGTTGCCAATTTATTGTATTAAAGTTTTCTGAAATGTCTACACTTTCCTTGGCGCCTCTTTCCTTGTCTTTTGTCTCTCAGGACTGGATCGATAGAATTAAAAAATCTTTTTGTCAGCAAAACTCCTATATTTGTATTTAGTGGGTTGCCTGGAACTCATTGTTAAAGCGATGCTAAAGGCTAACAATTAAAATAAAAAAGTGGTTATACTTACCTGCTCTGTGCAATGATATTGCACGGGGGGGGGGGGGTCCATACCTCCTCTTCTTGAAGTCCCCTGCTGGCGCTGTCTGCTCCTCCTTAGGAGTACCCCCTTAGCAAGCCGCATGCTATGGGGGCACCCGGGTGGCGGGCGGGCTGTGTCTGCATCCATAGACAACCTTAGCGCCAGTAAGCCAAGCCGCTCCCTCCTCACGGGAGTTTGACAGCAGCAGGGCCCTATGGGTTCCCACTGGCCCGGAAGGGAGGAGAGTGGTGCTGCAGCCAGGACAGTGCTGGATCAGTGAGAGGTAGAGGAAGCAGGTAAGTATTTAAGACTGGGGGGTGGGGAATAGTTGGGCGTTTTTTCCTTAATGCAGGGAATGCATTAAAGAATATCCTTGCACTAATTACTCAAGTAAATGCAAAATGCACAATCATAATTATACCTTGTTAACTCAGTGGTCATTATCTGGAGAGAAAGAAGGAAAAGTAATGTTTACACCGTCGTGTATTTTTTCGTGTTTTCATTGTAATCTAATGGGTGTCATAGCAACACTATCCTTTCTGTGCAAACCTAGTGCCTTCATCTTGCCAGGGGAAAGAAATTCATGTCCACCATGAACAAACAGTATGTTCCATCCGGGCTAGCATGTAGGGCTTGTACTGCTTGCTAATCATGTAGGGGAAAGGAGGTGTGAATAGAAGACTGAAGGAATGGTGGTTATCCGATATACAGGTGGGCAATTGTTACTTTTATCTTCCTCTCTCCATTAATTATGATAATTATTCTTGTCGTAGTAATATAGTAGAGATAGGAACTGACTTGTCCACAGGTTCACACCCACTTACAAGTTTACTCTTAGATAAGTCTGCAAACTCTCTAATCTGAACATTAATCATTTCCTTAAAGTGATCCATTCTTGTTTGCCATGGCATTAAACTGTCATGAGGTTTACCAGCTGGATCTACATTCATCTGTGGACATACTTTACTTTATTTAAGACCAAAAAAATATATATATAATGAGTGCGCATCTTTTGATTCCTAGAAAAAAAAAAATATGGGCAAAAGTCAAAGACTGCACTTTTTTATTACAAATTTCAGTTTTGCATTTAGTTTTCCTCCGTGTCTGTAACATGGCTATTAAAATAGACATCTGAATTATGTCTCATCTGTTTGTTTTCCTCAAGAGGCTAAATCACTTGTTTTGATGCTGTCAGTCTGTTTGTGACATAAATTTTGCAGTAATGAGGTCTAGAGGAAAAAGTTTTACAAGAGTGTCTTCATTGTTTGTGCAGCTTACCAAAAATGGCAAAATAGGTTTTTTTGTATGCCGTAAAAAAAAAAAACTTTTTTTGGAATCCATTGAGGGCCACAGGAAGTCTAGCATATGAGGTTTAATGGTGTCTGCAGGAGTAGACACCATTAGTGTAGATTAACCCTCCTACTACCAGCAAGTGTATATGTAGTAATCTGCTGCCCTCTACTGTCTGTGTAAAAACCTGTAAATATATTATGTATGCACTTCCTGTCCCTGGGTTGTTAACTTTGAAACCCTGGAAAGAGGAAGAGAGACTCAGCCACATGTCCTGCACATACTGTTCATCTCAAAGGCAGAAAGGGCTAATAAGCAAGTATTCCTATCATCTAAAACAGGGGTAGGGAACCTCGGCTCTCCAGCTGTTTTGAAACTACAAATCCCATCATGCCTCTGCCTCTAGGAGTCAGGACCCAGGTACTCCCATCTACTGTCCAGGGGAAGTCTAGCCATAAGTGGTCTTCATGGAAGGATTGCCGCAAAAAAGCAACACATCCAACATGGAAACAAGGCCAAGTGACTATGAACTAAAAAAATAGGACCTGGGGTGCAGAAAAATAGCAGCAGGTACTCTGGACTGAGTAGTCATACTTTTACATTATGCCATACCATCAGGGAGGTGTTCAATTGTCCCCAAATTTATTCTGCAGCAGGACAATAACTTCAAACCTAGTCGATGTCTTTAAGAAACAAAAGTGGAAGTGAGGAGTGTACACCCCATGGTGTAGTAAATTAGTAAAAGATTTATTGGAGCCGCCAGTCCATTCACCTATGCCCACAGTGTCCACCATCATGATCTACCCTCGATCTGTGACCAAGGCGGGATTCCTGGTATACCTATTCCTGGTCCAGAGGTCTAACCATTTGTCATGTTCAAGCACCCATCTATTGTATAGTAAATTAGTATCCCTAGGCTTACCGCTCCATAGTTACATTTTTACAAAATTTCAGGGACTTGGGAGCTAAATTGAGGAAAAGGACCTCCAAGGTAGCATTCTCAGGAATACTACCACTACCTCGAGCCACACCAGAAAGGCTGACTGAGGAGCTGGTGTAGTAAGGAGGGGTTTAAGTTTCTGGGGAACTGGGCTGACTTCGCAGTCGGTCACCAGTTCTATAGAAGGGACGGACTTGCACCTAAATGAGGAGGGTGCAGATCTGCTGGGAGTGAAAATGGCTGAAAAGTTTAAGGTTTTTTAAACTAGGTGATGGGGGGGAAGGACCGGAGGTAGAGATAGTCAGCGCGGAACATATTCCAGAGGTTAGTATTGGGGGCATTAGTGGTAGGTTGACTAAAGCACATAAACCCAAAGTAAGTATAGTAACAAGTCCTATTTGCAATCTCGTAAAACCCAATAAGACAGTATGTGGCATGTTCACCAATTCCAGGAGCCTGGCGGACAAGATGGGTGAACTAGAGATACTGTTGAACAAGGAGGATTTTGTTTTTGTGGAAATTTCAGAGATCTGGTTTAACAGCTCTCTTGATTGGCTGGCAATCATTCAAGGGTATTCCCTTTATCACAGGGATAGAGGGTAAAAAGGGGGGAGGGGTATGCCTATATATCAAGAATAATGTACCAGTGAATGTGAGAGATGACATTAATAAAGGAGTTAGGGAGGAGGTGGAGTCCTTATGGGTAGAGGGCCAAAGGGATGAAGCTAAGGGGAAAATACTGGGAGTATGCTATAGGCCCCCTAACCTAAGGGAGGAGGGGGAGACAGACCTACTATCTCAATTTGGATTAGCAGCAAGGATGGAAAGTGTTATCATAATGGGGGATTTTAATTATCCAGACATCTAGACACACCAACTAGAAACAAGGCATTACTAGATCTACTGATTACCAACAATGCAGGCCTAAGCACGGATGTGGAAATACGGGGCAATTTGGGAAACAGCGATCACAGGTTAATTGGTTTCAGTATAAATCATACAAATAGGAAACTCAAGGAGCACAAAGACATTGAATTTCAAAAGAGCCAACTTCCCTAAACTACGAACCTTGCTAGAAGATATAAATTGGGATAAAATCTTAGAAACAAAGAACATGAAGGAGAGATGGGTTTGCTTTAAGAGCATATTAAATAAGGGCATTAGCCAGTGCATCCCATTGGGAAATAAATTTAGCGAACAAAAGTCCTGGATGGCTGAACTCTAATGTAAAAATCCATATAAAAGCAAAGGAGAAGTCCTTCAAAAAATAAAAGGCTGTATGATCAACATCAGCATTTAGACAAAGAATGCAACAAGATATGTAAGGGTGCAGTTAGGGTGGCTAAGATAGAACACAAAAGACACATAGTGGAGGAGAACAAAAAAAATAAATCCCAAGAAAATTCTTTAAGTATATAAACAGTAAAAAAAGAGAGGACAGACCATATTGGCCCCATAAAGATTGAGGAAGGGCATCTTCTTACAAAGGATGGGGAGATGGCGAAGGTATTGAATTTATTCTTCTCCTCAGTCTTCACGAGGGAATTGGGGGGGCTTCAGTAACCAAAAACTATTAAGACCCCTTTCACATGGGCACCTCTGTGCAACGGGTTCTCCGCTTGCTCAGTGGGGGATCGCTCCGCTGAGCAGGCCGATGACAGTTCGTCTGGTCTGCTGTACAGAGTGGATGGTGGACATAGTACCCCTTTCCTCTATAGGAAAATTGAATGGAAATGGACCACCTGTCCATTTTCATCTGATCCAGACGAATGAAAGATAGGACCACCATCTGTCTGCATTTTGCAGGCAGGATCAGAGATAGAGATATATATATATATATATATAATAGAGAGAGAGAGATACCGTATGTATCGGCATATAACACGCACCCCATTTTAAGAGGGAAGTTGCAGAAAGTTGCAGGAAAAAAGCACTTTGTAGCAAAATAATGGTCAGTGAGCATCAATGCAGCCTGATTTGTGCCCATCTCCCCCATCAATGCCGCTGCCTGATTAAGCCTCACCATCTCTCGCAGGAAATCACTGAGCCGCCATCTCCTGTTTACTCGGCTCAGTCAGTCACACACACAGTCACGCCTCTGCCATCGGCATTGGACCAGCTCCTGTGATGAACAGGTCACTGGTCCAAAGCCGGTGGCGGAGGCGGAACTGTGTGTGAGACGTGAGAGCCGAGAATTCCGTGAATTCCGGCGGCACTCGTTCTCCTCCGAGGTACGCTGTCGCCGTATAATACGCACCCGCGATTTTTTCCCCCTATTTGAGTGTTATACGCCGATAAATACGGTATATACTTTTTTTATACATATATCATTACAGCGCTCTATCCTACTGTAGATGAACACCCGCCCTTTTCTAAACATTTGGTTCACCCTGGAAATTGTGACTGAGCTGCTACTTGAATCACAACTGAAATATGAAATCCATCTCTTACAGCAAGGATATATTAATTACATTTACAAAATGGGTCATAAAGAGAAGACATTAGCCTGTTCACCCTCCACCACAATAGTGTGTGGTGTTATTGCTCAAGTCTTATTTACCCTCCACTATTGAATTGTCTGTCTGACCTCTTTATGGCAGAACGGATTGTTAGCCAGGTCACTATGGTTTTCATGTAACATTCAGAAGTAGCAGCTGTTTAACACATTGTACTCTTCCTCTGTTTACAGGCCTGTGTTTGTCTACCTGATTTGCTGTGAATGAGATAGACACTTCGCAGCTACTTAGTTCACACATGCCTGCCTTTGATTTCATTTATTTAACCATCTCTAAAATGTCTTGCTTGAGAAATTTCTTTAGCCGCTTTTACAAGGTGTGACATAGTTATTGCTTCCCACCAAATGGAAGCATTATACTGTATATGTCATAGCTCCCAACTGTCCCCGATTTCAAGGGACTGTCCCTAATTTGGAGCAATGTCCCTAATTCATCCTCATTTGTCCCTCATACATAGATCAGACTGAAATGAATGCACTTTATCTATCAAAAAGTGTTTTCCAGTGTTAAACCTTTCATCTGATTTCCAAATGGCTGCATTTGTAAATTACAAAAGCCAATATAAAGGAATAGTAGTGGTAAAAAAAAAAGCACTTGTGGGTTTAACCAATCTTGTTTGTACGATTCTCCTTTAAGGGGATGTGGCAAGGGGTGTGTCCTATGGCTACATACTTTTGCTGATGGGTGTCCCTCATTCCCATTTCAAAAAGTTGGGAGGTATGTATATGCGTGTAGAGGCAAAACTGCAATAATTTGTATTGCAGTGGACCATAGTTTCAGTGATACATTTTAAAATGAGCTGGATGTGTAAGAGAATATGTTTGTGACCTGTTTATAGGAGAACATCCATTTGTCCATCCACTCATTCAGTAATCTTCTGTGGGTATGAGTGACCATACAACACTTTCTAAAGCCATGGATGCAATTCTTTGCTGCTTTCAGGCTAAGGAGTTGGGCTTCACATTAGACATCTTATTTAGAAACATAGAAAAGACAGAGTAGTCCACTGAGTCTGACGTTTGTTGCCCATTTGTGACTGAGGACGGGGCCGCTGATGGGGCAATACAACCAGCCCTGTTGTAGTGGGCCTGGCCCCATCAGCTCCACAAGAGGGCCCGAGCAGAATTACAGTTTCTCAATGAAAAAAAAAAAAATAGTACTTCTCAAACACTTTTACATATGTGGGGTTGCAATTACATTTTTCAGGGCCCCATCAGGTCAACAGAGAGGCTCAGTCGGTGAGTGCGGTAGGGGGACTTTTTCCCATAATTTTCAGGGCATATGTGTACATTGCGTTGTAGTCCCACGTTGATCTGCTGCCATATAGTCCCTGGTGGAGGGATACAGTAATGCTCTGCTCTTTTCCCGTCTCCCCTCCTCCGGTGCCGAAAATGATGTGAGGCGGCTCAGCAGCTGACAGGGAGCAGCAGGAGGACAGCATGGCTACAATGTACACAGTGAGTGAAGAATAGAGGATAGGGTCCTCACTGTGTCCTATGATCAGCATTACAATCACACAGGGCAGGCAGCACAATCGGCAGGTGGTCTGTCAGTGTGTCACATGGCTGTTAGGGTGCTGACTTTAACTTATGGCTGTACTGAGTGTTAGGCCGTGTACACACAATCGGATTTTCCGACAACAAGTGTTGGATGTGAGCTTGTTGGTGTAAAATCCGCTCCATCGAACATTTGTTGTCGGACTTTCCGCCGACAAATGTTGGCTAGCATGTTCTCAAATTTTCTGCCAACAAACTTTTCTTGTCAGATTTTACAAAAGTCCACGCATTCTCGGAATCAAGTACGAGCCAGAATGACTATTGAAATTCCTTTTTCTCGGCCCGCCATACGTCTTGTACGACACTACATTCGTAATTGTTGGCCAACATTTGTGTGACTGTGTTTATGCAAGACAAGTTGGAGCCAACACCCTTCGAACAAAATTGCACGGTTTTGTTGGAGGAAAGTCTGATCGGTTGTACGGGGCATAAGAGTCAGTGCCCCCAGCAGCCATGTGACACACGGATAAGGCATCTGCAGACTGTGCTGCCTGTGTGATTTTAATTAAACCATAAATATTCACGCTATGTTGTGAACGTGAAAATCATGTATGCGATAAGAAGCTGCAGCTGCTGTCCACAAGGTGCTGGAACCTCAAAAATATCAAACAAAAATCAATAGAGCGCATACAATTGTGATATATTGGTGATAAACAACAACTAAAATTTAAATTAAATACATTGTCAATATGCAACATTCTCTTGCAACGTGCTAAGGTACCCTAAATAAATAGAAAGTGCTGAAGTATAGAGAATGAGCTCACCCGGGTTCGCCACAGATCGGCGTGCATTCCACGGAGGGTGGAAGTGGCGTCATTTCCAGTTTTCCAACCTTTGACGCCACTTCTGCCCTCCACGGAGCTTGCGGCGAACCCAGGAGAGCTCATTCTTTGTCCTATGCCTGTTATTACCAGCAATCTCGTAAGTGCCACTGATTGTGCAATAAATCTGTATTGTAACAGTACTTCACTATCGGCCTCTATTTGTTTTATCAAACCTGGTAAAAATTTTTGGTTACATATTGACAATTTATTTAAATTTTTTGTTGTTTATCACCAATATAATCACAACTGTAAGCGCTGTATTGATTTTGTTTGTGTGATTTCAATGCTGATGATCATGACACATTGAGATGCTACTTTATACTTGTGTTTGGGGGGCAGTAAGCATTTGCAGCTGAGCCCCCCCAAAACAATCCCCTTTAACCACTTCCCGCCCAGCAATGTACCGTTACATCGCTGGATTGGATTTGTGATATCGCAGTCATTGCTGCAGCAATGACTGCCATATCATTCTTTAGCCCCAGCAATTTTGCACAAAGTATAAGTAATTCTAGTGCCTAAGTCACTGGATTACTGTTAAAGGTGGGGGAAGGGGGTCCCTTCCGCCACTGCCTTTACCAGGCTCTCCCAAGCGATGGGGGAGCCTGGTAAGAATGCAACCAGCAGTATTCAGTTTCTGGGGCACAGTGAGAGGAACTGATGTTCCTGATGTCAGAAACCGGAATCGATGAGGATTTCATAATTTCCGGTTTCTGTCATGTAAACAAGCCATTACAGGTTTGAACAAGCATCTGATGAAACTGATCTTGGTTTGATCAGCAGCTTTGGAGGCCAGAGGAGAGACATTGGGGTCTGATAGACCTCAGATCGCTCCATAAAGAGGACTTGTCACAGCCCATCCTATCACAAGGGATGTTGTTCATCCCTTATAATGGCACTAATAGAGCTGTAAAAAGGTAACGATACAAAAAAAAAAAATATTTACTAAAATTAAATTTAAAACCTTTTTAAAGCCCCCCGTTCCCCTGTGCATATATAAACGGTGACAAAACTGCATATTGTTTTGACGCAGGGCCAAGTGTGGGGTCGAGGGTAGGGTTGGAGGGGGCCCCGTCAGGTGAGGCTGTATAGGGCCCTATCATTTCTAACAGTGGCCCTGACTGAGGAGACCGGCTCTATACTAGCCAGAGGCTGGAGTAGAGATGCCGGATAACGACGAACATGAATGAAATGTTGTAGGATACTTTGTGCGTTATTTCAGTAACAGCAGATGCCTAGTATATGGAAAGTCTGGGTCAAAAAAGACCTAATGATTTCCTATGTGGGATGATTCGTGAATGAACCAAAATTGATCCTGTTGTTGCAAAGATGCATTGCATTATGCATCGCAGAGGCAGGATTCCTTATTGACCCTTCACAGTATTAAACCCAAAAGCAAACATTTGCTATATATTGCAGCTTACCATTTATTAAATGTGGTGGCTACATTCCCTTTTAAAAAAACAACAAAAAAACAACCCAGCGCCACAGCTCTAAACAAGTGACTGGGAAGCTGGATAGGAATGTAAGCAACTAAAGTCATCCAGAGGAGCCTGGTAATGTGCGTGAACAAATGATGGACGCACAAAAAAAAAAAAAAAAAACGCACCTAAGCCAAAATTATGCGTGTGATGTGACATATTGCTATGTGAAGGAACCACAACAAAAAAGGATTAAAATAGTGGTAATGAAAAAACAATGGGGAAAAGTCCACTCATGGATGAACAGATGGAGTTCTGCAGAGATGGTCGATATATCGGAAGGTAGATCATTCTATAGGAATTGACCGATTTAATTAGGACATCCACATGCCACTTGCGAGGAAGGGACAAAAAAAGCCTCTAATCAATGATACAACGCAACTTTATTGTTAAGCAAAAGTATCCACTTACATGTAGGCACTCCAACAGATGGTAGCCGATCTAAAGCCTGGTAAACACAATGAGGGTTATTTACGAAAGGCAAATCCACTTTGCACTGCAAGCACACTTGGAAGTGCACTCGCTCTAAATCTAAGGGGTGGATCTGAAATTAGGGGAAGCTCTGCTGATTTTATCATCCAGTCATGTGCAAGCTAAAATGCTGTTTATTTCCCTTGCATGTCCCCCTCAGAGCTACAGCGACTTCACTTCCAAGTTCACTTTCGGTGCAAAGTGGATTTTCCTTTAGTAAATAACCCCCAATGAGTTTATCGGAGGAATTATTGTCGTGTTTTTCTTTTTTTTTTTTTTAGCATGCTAGTCTCCATTGAAAATTAACCACTTCATCACCGGAAGGTTTTACACCCCCCCCCCCCCCCCCTTCCTGACCAGAGCACTTTTTACAATTTGGCACTGCGCTGCTTTAACTGGTAGTTGCGCTGTACCCAAACAAAATTTGCGTCCTTTTTTTTTTTTCCACAAATAGAGCTTTCTTTTGGTGCTATTTGATCATCTCTGGGTTTTTTTTTTTTTTTTTTTTTTACTATACACAAAAAAGCAACAATTTTGAAAAAATAATTTTTTTTTGGTATAATATCCCCAAAAAATGTGTTTAAATAAATTTCTTCATTAGTTTAGGCCAATATATAGTCTTCTACATATTTTTGGTAAAACATATATTGATTGGTTTGCACAAAAGTTATAGCGTCTACAAACTATGGGAAAGATTTATTGCATTTTTATTTTACTAGTAATCACAGTGATCTGCGATTTTTAGCGGTATTGCGACATTGCAGTGGAAAAATCTGACACTTTTGACATATTTTTGGGACCATTGACATTTATATAGTGATCAGTGCTATAAAAATGCTCTGATTACTGTGCAAATGACACTGGTAGTGAAGGGGCTAGCACTAGGGGACGATCAAGGGTTTAAATGTGTGTTCTCTCAGTGTGTTCTAACTGTATGGGGATAGGAGTAGGAGAGTAGATATTTTGCTGTTCCTACTTACTAGGAACAAACAGGTCTCCTCTCCTGACAGCACAGGGGTTTGTGTGTTTACACTCACAAATCCCCGTGCTAATGCTCGTGCACGCGGTCGCCAGCTACGTGCATCGGGTCCCCAGCCGTGCTCTTAAAGGAACCCCGTGTATATACTGGGTTTCACACATCGGTGCCACAGTAAATGTACGCAAGCCGTTCAGGAACCAGTTAAGAGTTTACTAAAGTTAGGAAAATTCTCGCGTGACAGAATAAGAATTTGGAAGTGATGTAATGTATTTGTATTGTATTTTTCGGCTAAAAACGTTACTTATTAAACGAAAATCGTACAATCTGGTATCGTGCAAGACCTTTTTTGTTTGTCCCTTCAGATAATTTCAGACAGACTGTCATGATCAGCTCTTGAAAGCTCTGTACTAATGATTAGATTATCATACGTTTGCTTAGAAAGCGTATTTTTGTTTTTTTATCCAATTTTCTGATCTAGACTCAACTCCTTACTGCCAGAGAGCAGGTCAGGAAAGGCCTCGATCTCTAAAGCGTACACACGATCAGATTTTCCGCAGACAAAGCATCAGACTTTTGTCCGAAGGGATTCACTTTCTTTATTTGTCCTAATCACCAATGTCACCAGGAAGGAAAGTGGTGGTAAATCCAAAAATTTGAATAGCCACTAAAACAGGAATAGAGAGTTAATCTTCCAATAGGGGACACTTGAACCAATGAAAACTGTCTAAGTGGACATTTCCCCCATGTTGGAATGATATACTCACTCCCTTTGGAATCTGCAAGACGAGGAAAACAAAGTGGAAAGGGACACAGGTGGCAAAAAAAATTACAGAAATTTTAAAAATGTCACCCCTCTGTTCAAAATGAAAAGAAAATTTGGGTTTTAGATCTTCCTTAACCACTTGCTAATCATGGAACTTCCTGTATACAAACCACCTGGACTTCAAGAGCTTAAAACAAGCTCATGTTAAGAATGTATAGGAGCCTGATATGAAGGCAAAATTGGGTGCTTGCTGTGGTGGACTTGATTGAAATCAACTCGATTTTAAATCAGTAGTAAAATAGCTTGATTTAAATCAACTCGATTTAAATTCTCCTCGCCTGTCCCGCCGCTGGCTCCTCGCCTGTCCCGCCGCTGGCTCCTCGCCTGTCCCGCCGTTGGCTCCTCGCCTGTCCCGCCATTGGCTCCTCGCCTGTCCCGCCGTTGGCTCCTCACCTGTCGGCTCCTCGCCTGTCCCGCCGTTGGCAGCTCGCCTGTCCCGCCGTTGGCAGCTCGCCTGTCCCGCCGTTGGCAGCTCGCCTGTCCCGCCGTTGGCAGCTCGCCTGTCCCGCCGTTGGCAGCTCGCCTGTCCCGCCGTTGGCAGCTCGCCTGTCCCGCCGTTGGCTCCTCGCCTGTCCCGCCGTTGGCTCCTCGCCTGTCCCGCCGTTGGCTCCTCGCCTGTCCCGCCGTTGGCTCCTCGCCTGTCCCGCCGTTGGCTCGCCGACAGTTCCATTCACTTTAATGGAATGGCTGGTGATGTGGCAGTGACACAACAAGGTGAGGGATTTTGTGGCAGCAGGTGAGTGGATGCCTGCTAACAGGTGCTGCCATGATGGATCTGAAGTGACAGGTGTATGGACTTATTCTTACAAATGTAAGGACTTATTCTTACTGATGGTTAGAATCTTTAATATTTTCAAACAAAATTAATGTTTCCTATTTAGAATAATAAGCCTTCAGGTTAGTAAAACAGTGATATCAGAACCGATTCAATCATACAGTTTGTAGTGTACATAGATTTACAAAACAATGGGATAAAGCAATATTCCCGAACTTTGTTTTATCTAATGGTTACTGTGAAATTGTGACTGCATCAATGCAGTGCATGCTATCTCAGCTTGCAGTTTACCAAAAATGTAAATATTGCAGAATATATACAGCCTCATGCTACATAACCAAGCGTCATTTCATGCTGAATAAACTAAATTATTAATGTATCTTAAATAGAAAAACAATCTGTAGATCGATTTTTATTTTATTTTTATTTCTTTTTTTACGCTAAAAGAATTTTAAATAATTTGATAAAAATCTAAAAAATCGATTCAAATAAAAAAAGAATCCAATTTTTTTTTTTTTAATCATTGTTTTATATCCACCCTGCTTACTGTATACTAGTTATATTAAATACTGCGTTTTTATTTTTTTAATATAAAATGAAAAATAGAAAAAATTACAGTAATTGTTGTTTTTATAGTTTTTCCTTTTTTCAGCTTTAAACGCATGCAGACTTTTTTTTTTTTATTGTCACGGACATTCCACCGGCACATGTTTACTTCAGCAGCTGGACTGTGCATTGTGTTGTGTTCTGATGGACAATGGGACTCGAGCACAAAGATCTGTTATATATTACACAGGCCTCTTGTCCCCAAATATACTGTACCTTATTATTACTGATCATGTGTTTTTGTTGTGAATTGACTTAAATAGGCAGCATACTAGGATCCTTCTAATTAACAGATGTGTTTTGTTTATTTTTCTATGTTTTTTTTTTTTTTTATTTGGCTGTACGAAGAGGAATTCTTAGTTATGCATAGTTGCTCGAAAATATGACACTTTTACAAAAACTTTTTGCAAATGAGTACTGAAAACAAAGTGCAGCAACTGTGTGCACCATCCAAACAGGTTTCATATCTTTGCTTCAGTCTTTGTAAATCATCACTATTGGTGCATCTGCAACATGAAGGGGCATTTTCACATTTCTGCCAGAAAGTAAGAAGTTTGGAAAGACTCCCAACCTTACTAAATGCGAAAAAGGTTAACCTGGAATTATGTATTCCTGTTGGTTATTAGAGAAAATATATAGTAATACATTTGCTCCCAAAGGGAGGTGCATATGGTTACTTTAATATGAAACAAACATTGTCTAAATTCATGCATATTCTTTTATTTTGTATAAATTGTGTTGTTGTTTTTTTTTTGGGGGGGGGGGTGTGTTTTTTGTATTTCTTCCAGATCTGTTCAGTAATCCTGTGTGAACAATTTCCTTGGTGCAAGAGCTTCCTGTAATCAAAATGGGTCACTACAAGTGTAAATTTCATCAAAGAAAATATTTTTGTTGACAAAATTTACACTATTTTAGTTGACTAAAATATAACTAAAATGCCATTTTAGTCAAGACTATGACTAAAACAAAATAGAAAATTTGACGTTCAAATTAACAACTCGTTATACAGTATATCACAATGGCCTGTTGTGCATGTTCAAACCTTAATACCATAAATAATGTTAGAATTTTACTCCAAGTATTTAATGAGTTTAGAGATTCTAGAGAAATGGTTAAATAATGCTTTAAAATTGAGCTTTTAGTTGACTAAAATACCACTAAAGCTAAAACAATTCAGATGACTAAAATAAAAATAATACTAAAGTGGCATTTTAGTCAAGACTACAACTAAAATTAAATCAAAATTTGATGTCTAAATTAACCGCTTCCGGACCGCCCACCGTCGTTATATGTCAGTACTCTGAAGAGGAATATCGTTAAGGCAGCTAGCTGCCATAACCCCAGTATCCTCTTCTTCAGTGGGTTGTCTGCTTTAAGATAAAAGTGGTCTCTGCAACAGATTCGCCGCAAGATTCATTTTATCGGTGGCGGGAGAGGGCCCCTCCCTCCGCACTTCGGTGCCCTCCGCCGATTACCGGGCTGTCTACAGAGGCGATTGGATGTTGTCCCTTGTGTGACACTGAGACGAGTGAGGGGAAGATGGCCCCCCAACCCTCTCCATACCATTGCAGGGCGGAAGCAACGTCAAATGTCACTTCCGCCCATAGCTTTTAAAGGACCATTTTTTTTTTTATTATGCCACTTTTTCTTTTTTTTTTATTGCATTTTATTGTAAATATGAGATGTGAGGTCTTTTTGGCCCAGATCTCATATTTAAGAGGTCCTGTCATGCTTTTTTTCAATTACAAGCGCTGTTTACATTCCTTGTAATAGGAATAAAAGTGACATTTTTATTTTATTTTTTAAATATATAAAGTGTAAAAATAAAAGGTAAAATAAATGAAAAAAATGTTTTAATGCGCCCCGTCCCGACGAGCTCACGTGCAGAAGTGAACGCATACATGAGTAGCGGCCGCATATGAAAACGTTGTTCAAACCACACATGTCAGGTATCCCCACGATCAGTAGAGTGAGAGCAATAATTGTAGCTCCAGACCTAACTCAAAACATGCAACCCATAGAATTTTTTTAATGTCACTTGGAGATTTTAGTCGCCATTCCACGAACGGGCGCAATTTTGAAGCGTGACATGTTGGGTATCAATGTACTACATGTATTACATTATCTTTCACAATATAAAAAAAAAAAAATAAAATTGGGCCAACTTTACTTTTTGTCTTATTTTCATACGAAACGAATCACACATGTCTACTGGCAACGCTGACATTTAAACTGGGCTGCTCTAGTAGCCGGGAGTTTACATTTTCTCTTCCGGCTGTCAACTTTCTCGTAGAAGTGATTCAGGTGGCTATAAAGCTGCTTGATCACATTTGCAGGTACCGCTGCCCCTTCACTGCCATGTGTCTCAAGCTGACATGTCCTTCCTAGGTGCCTGGATCATGATAGCATTGTCAGGACAGAGAGGGGGCAGGAGAATGGTGTACACTGGTTTCCCCTGTGAAGAATGATACCGGAAGTGATCAGCTTGTGCTGTCATGATCTGTGCTTGATTAGCTTCAAAAGTGTCCAAAGGGGACATTAGGGGGGGGGAACCTGTCACCAGCACTATGCTGTCATACAGGGGCTTATTAGCCCTCTTGTAATAGCAATAATGTTATTTACCATGAAGAAAAATAATTAACTGTCCAAATTTTACCTTTGCACTACAAATGTTGGATATGAGCCCTGTTGGTGATCCGACCAATGTCGAGACGGTACTTTACTTCTGTCCAGGCCAGCAGGTCCTCGAATATTGGTTCCACTGCTTCTGTGATGCTTCCTCTCAGGTCATTCAGGTCCTGTGCCATTGGGGGATATACACCAAAGTCCTTGGTGCACCACCACAGAAAGAAGTCCCAGGGTGTTGGGAGTGGTGATCAAGGAAGCCAGCGTGACACTGGTGAATCTTTCTTTCCTGCACAGCATCAACCTTTTTGAATCGCACTGTATTTTAATGTCCTTTGTCGGGACAGGAGTGTACATAAAAAGTAGGAACTAGCACAATGTATTCTACCATCATGAATCTCATATCTACCGCTTGAGTATAGCTATACACCCTTCTACATATTTTGGGCTAGACCAACCTTTCTCAACATTTTACAAAAAAAGGAGGAATCCATGAAATACCGTATTTATTGGCATATAACACGCACCTTAACTTTAAGAGGGAAGTTTCAGGAAAAAAACTTTCCAGAGCCCCCTGCGTAATACACAGACCCCCGTATAGACTCCTGGGATGGCATTGCCAGCATGTTTTGGAGTGTAGAGGATGTCGCTGCCGGGCTCTTCTCATGCGCCGCTCCTCCTTTGTCACTCCTTGTGGATCGGAACTATTGAATACCTCCATTGGCGCCGTGAACCCAGTCATATGACTCCTCTCCTCTTTCATTGACTGTCACATGACCGCTCTCCTCCAATCAAAAGCTACATTTGAGAAGGTGGCGGAGCGGCAGGAGGAGAGCGGCCAGAACAAGCAGTGTCGGTGGAGGGATTTGGAGGCTTGGACTTGCATTGAAAATGGCACGAGGGGGAGTGGTGTTTTCTGGAGTTTGGAGTGTGCTGGCAGTGCTGGGCCAGGAGAGGTGGGTGGGCGGCCTGACACCCTCCCAATAGGTACAACCAGCGAGGGCCACCCAATCCCCGCCTCCCGTTGGTAGAAAAAACTGATATCCGCGTATAACACCCAGGCACGGTTTACCCTCTGTTTTCAGGGTAAGGCCGGGTTCACACCGCTGCGATGCGGGAACGCCACGAATCCGCGGCATTTTCCCGCATCGCATTACTCCCGCCGGCAGTTCACACTGCCCTATGCGGACGGCTGGGAGTGTCAATGATATTTTAATGACACCCCCAGATCCGTCCGCATATCGCAGTGCGATCTGCCGACTCGCACAGGAATCGGATCGCATGGTGTGAACCCCCATGCTATCCGATTCTGTTGCGGACCAAAAAAAGGGTCCCGTGCGAGTTTGCTGCGGGAGCAATGTGAATTCAGCCATACTATCTGTATGGCTGAACTCGCATCGCTACGGAGATCGGATGTGATTTGCGGTGCGAATCACATCCGGATCTCCCCCCGCAGCAGTGTGAACCCAGCCTAAAAAAGTGAGTGTTATACGCCGATAAATATGGTAGTGTTCATGTCTTGGTAAGCCCTACTAAATTTTATCTTTAGCTTATGTCATATTTGCATGGTCAGTAAATTGTATATATAATACACTACATTCTTCTTTTATGTATCTAGCGTACAGTATTTGATACTTAGGGCAGAGAGTTTTTTAATACTCCCCTGCTCTATAGAAAACATTCTTAAAATGGAACAGATTGTAATAATGGCCAGAAAAGAAATGGCAACTGTGAAAATTATAGTACTCCTTACATTGATGGCCAGTGGAAAAGTGCCCTCTTATGTTGGTAATTCGTGTTGTGGTCCCATGCATTGGTGGCCAATGGCAAAAGAACCCCTTATATAAATGGTTAGTGGGAGAAAGATAAGCTTACATTGTTGACCAGTGGGAAAGCTGTACCCCTTATCACAAGATGATTGATATCAGTGGTAATTGGAAGGTAGAAACTCTTCATAGTTCAAGGAACCCCTAGCAACCTCTGAAGGAACCCCATGGTTCCATGAGACCCCACTCTAGGCCATTAAAGGGACACCAAATCCCTTTTCTCTAAATATACTCCATGACATTTTTTTTTCAATTTGTTTTTCTGCCTTCTTATGTTACCGAGTGCAAGGTTGAGAGGTGCGCTATGTTTCGAGTGCAGGGCTGAGTGGTGCACTCTGTATCGCATGCAGGGTTGAGGGGTGTGCTCCGTACCGCTTGAGGGGTGCGCTACATACTGCGTGCAGAGTTGAGGATTGTGCTACGTACCGAGTGCAGGTCTGAGGGATGAACTGTCTACTCCCAAGTTCTCCCCCAGTACAGAGCTCACCCCCTTCCCCTATTCCAGTACAGAGCTCTCTTCCCCACACATCCTCTGAAAGAGTGGAGCTGCTGCAAAAGAGCAGCTATAACTTACCTGCCCCCGCCAGCATCCTGCATGGATAAGAAGATTCTGCTGTGGACCTGGCAGGATCCTCTTCTCCTCCCGCTTCCCCACCTTGCAAGGCACCTTCATGTAGCCATGCAGTGTGAAACGGGCCAGCTGCTCGCCCCTTCCCTGCCCAAGAGCCCAAGCTGACTGAACCCGAGCCAGCCTGCCTTCCCGGCCGAGCAGACCACCCCCTCCCCCCCAAGCTGGGCTGGAACACTCGCCCTCAGCTTATTTCCACTCACCAAATGTGAGCAGGCAAGTGGAAAAATTGAGGGCTATGATAGTCCTTCTTGAGAACGAGCAAGAGAAGGTGGCTACGGTCTTCCAACAGTGGGACCATGGAAAACAAACTTGGCCACCCTCTAACAGGAAGCTGGATTACTGCACCAAGGAGGAGGATTTGAAGGAGACTGAGTGCTTCTTTGAGTTAAGAATACATACTTGAATATATTTATGCCGTGTACACACGATCGCACATTCCGACAACAAAATCTGTGGGGAGTTTTTCGACAGATGTTGGCTCAAACTTGTCTGGCATACACAGTCACACAGTGTCAGAAATTCCGAATGTCAAGAGCGTGGGGACGTCCAACGAGCCAAGAAAATTTGAAGTTCAATAGCCAATGCAGATCTTCTGCTCGATTCCGAGCATGTGTGGAACTTTGTGCATCGGAATTGTGTACACACGATTGGAATTTCAAAACGGATTTTGTTGTTGAAAAATATGAGATCCAGATCTCAAATTTTGTGTGTTGGAAATTCCAATGGAAAATGTCAGATGGAGCCTACACACCATCGGAATTTCTGACAAAAAGCTCCCATCGAACATTTTCCGTCTGAAAATCCGTCCGTGTGTACGGGGCGTTACAGCGTTGAAGTAGAGTTCAATGTCACTTTAAGCCCACTAAATAAAGTGACTTCACTTGCATCTCTTGTAACACTGGAGCATTACGGTAAGAGTTAATGTGAACTATGTTATTATGTAACAAAACCATACTTTTCATTACTTTATTTTTTACCATCCAAATACATAAAGAGAGACATTCATCCTGGAAATTGTTTCATAGACCAGTTGATACACTGAGAGTTTCTGTTGCAGTCAGGTAGCAAACTGAATTTTCATAATACGTTTGAAGGCGAACCTTGTAAGGTTTGATGAGGTGGAAAAGGTACTGATACCAATAAATTGTTACAATACAACTCAATACAGTGCTCTTGGCATCTTGCCACAGCTAATGCCTTTTTAATGTTGCTAGAGCTTGTAAACCCATTTGGAAGAGTGCTGTTGTATTATCGCACCAAGCAGGGTGGTAAATAAGTTTCTGCTGAAGCGTCAAGCCATTTCTTTCTATTATATCTCACATGCAGACTGAATGTGTTTTCACATTTCATTCCAGTATTAGGAAAATAATTCCTACTAATCCACATAGATCTACATTTAATAGCTGTAGATGGTATAAGGAACCTGATTATTTAAATGAAAGCTATAATCTATTCTAAAATAGGTTTTGTAATTTTTTAAATCTGCAAAACCGAAAACGCACAATGAAACATTTATGAAAGTTGATATCAGTGACAAGGAAATTTTACTCTGTTCTTAAAGAACTGATTATTTTTAAAGTTCATCTATTCAGGAACAAAAAAAATTATAGGTGAATCTAGAGAAAAAAGAGAAAGGGATATCGCAGTTTTTAAACCCAAGGACCACTACATCATGTTACTTGGGTGGGGGGTGGGGAAGGGTGTAGGGCAGGGTTTCTCAACTAGGGTTCCTCAGGAAGGTGCATCTAAAATAAATTTTATTGTATTTGCATACTGATTGCATGGTAGCTTTTTACCACAAAGCCATTAATTTTGAAAGGGTTAGTTCATCTTTTCAGAAAAAAAAGAAAAGGGGAACACCCTACACCAACCTTTCTCAAGCTTTTCAACAAAAAGGATCTCTTGAAATGAACTATTGCAGTCTCAGGGAACCCCTAAAAATTACTATTTTAACAAATGACGATACATTATTGTGACAGTCAGTGGGTAGAACTACCCCCTTACACATGGGTAAAAAGATCTAAAGTGTCAGTGGTGGCCCGTAATGCAGGGCGCAGAGGCGCCTCTCCCCTATCTGTGAGTCTGGCCCCTAATCTACATGCTGGACGCATTGATTCCAATGTTTTGTTTTAAGCACATGATTAGAGCCAGAGGTTTTAATAGGCTTTAAAAAGGGTAATTGTGTGACAATAGCGTTAATGAATGAATATTCGCTATTGTCTTCCTGAGTCTCCTTCCGGCCAATCAGTAAGCCGGTCCTGACCCGAGACCTGTCACACGATAGGCTGAAAGGAGAAGTGATCCTATTGGCCTAGGAGGAGGAGGGAGGAGACGCCACCTAGGGCAGAAGCCACCCTAATGTCAAAGAGGAGGAGACGCAGGGAAAGCGGACGCCCAGAGGAAGTGTTGCCCGCGACCGAGATGGGGTAAATGCGGGGTTGGTGACCAATCAAGGGAGGGGGGTGCGGGTGACATGACTAAGGGGGTGTTTATTTGCCGCCACCCCCTCAAAAATACCACCAGCCGCCACTTTTAGGAACTTATCTGAGAGGAATAAGTTCGATTTTGTCGATCGTGAACACATACCCGCTTTGCCTTTCCTGCTCAGCCACGTTCACTGGAGAGTGGGAGGAAGCACAGTACTGGACAGAGCATGGTAGGTGGAGCTACCTCAGTTAACCCTTCAAGTTAACCAGCAGGTGATTGGTTGCTAGGATGCCAGGCGGTCCTAGCAACTAATTGCCGGCTTGTTAATATGAAAAGTTAACTTGGACAGCTCCCACTCCCACTCCCACCCTCCGCCCAGTACTGTGTTGCCTCCCACTCTCCACTCTGCTGTACACCAGTTGAAAGGTAGGACAGTGTTACCTACACACTGCTGTGTGTTTGTTGGGAGGGGTTGATGTAAAGGGGCCCGAGCACACTGCTATGGGTGGCAGAGGACACTGTTATGGGGGGGGGGGGACAGAGGTCACACTACAGTTGATGTGAAGGGGCAAAGGAAATTGCTGTGCTCCAAAAAATGTATTGTACCTATGAAACTAATTTGTGAATGTTTTAGAACTTCATAAAACACCTTGAAAAATAACCCATTAAGTTTAAAATAGAAATTAAATGCAAAACATTTTAGTATAGGTATAAAAAGAAAAAAAAACTTTTTTTTTTTTTTTTTTTAATAAGTGATCACATTTCCTCGGTTTTCAGCTGAATAAGAGCTGGGGGGGGAGAAGCAGCAGTGCACTGAGCTTCCCAATGAATGGCTGTGCAGCAGAGGGCGTGTCAGGACAAGTCTGATCATTGGAGGAGTGCACACAGAGTTCCCAGCATAGCTAGAGAACTGTCTACGGTGCGCTCTTCTGCTTAGCGTGGTCAGTTTTTAATAGGAAAGCGGAGGGACCGGCAGGAACACCAGGGATTTTACACAAAGGAAGCAATGCAAAGAGAACAGGTTACTTTCTTATACAAGTACATGGTACAGCAGGCACATATCTGAAATATGAAGTGTTGGGTTAACAAAGGCTTTAAGATAGGCTAGTCAAAGATGGGGAAAAAATTGTGTTAATATAAATAAGGGGCCATTGTTCCTCCCTGGTATGGACTGTAACAGAGCATATTTTTTCCAGCAGTATGACATCAGTTCTGCACTCTTCTAGAAAGGGTCCTTTTTTGTTGAGCAAACCTTTGGTTAATATCTCCCAACATATGCGTAAAATTATCATTTGACACTTCACTTTCGGTGTACCGGTGCAGGCATGAAAGTATGATGCCCGCCTATGTAATAAAATCTACATGGGGCTCTTTGTATCCTCACCCACTACTGTTCATTGCATTGATAGCACAACTTTGAGTGGTATATGGAATGTTCCTTCAACATCACACAAGCAGATATTTGCAGGTTCCCCCCCCCCCCCCCCCAAATTGATGTGTGCCGAGCTGTTGGAGGATGTGAAATCTCCTAATTAAGTATGAAGTATAGTTCTAAAATTGTAACCAAAGATTGGTGGAAGAATTTTTTCCCACGGTGGCAGGGAGGACCATGTTTAGCTTAATGCTTTTACTATGCCTGCAAGGCCATCACAATGTCATGGAAAAAGACCCCCCCCCCCCCCTCCTTCGCTTGCTTTTTGGAAACACTTGGTTAATGTCAATTTGCCTTTATATACATATGTGTATATAGATACTTATGTTAATCGAGGTTGCCCCAAGAAGTATGATGAAGTTTGGTCTAAATGGCTGGCTGACCCTACCACAGCCACTATGATTAACAACTCTGTATCATTGGCATCTTATATTTGTGAGGTATATAATGGAGTGTACCGGGGACACTCTCCTTTTATTTCCACTTGTGGTTTTGCAAGAAGTTCTATCATTAGGACCAGAACCAATTGCGAAGATCCAACCTGGTCTCCAGAATCCTAGAGGTTGCTACTGGTTATAGCAACCCCTGCATGGGTGACTGTCTTTTTATTGTGACCTTTTTGTTTTGTTGTATGCTTGTACTCTTGATATCTTATTAATTAAATTTTAATTTTATTTATTTTTTTAAAGATATAAAAAAAAAAAAAAATTTTTACCAAATTAGACTCAGAGCTCAAAGAGTTCTGCTAAAGGACAGTACGGAAAAAAATGTAGCTTAAAGAATATTGGAAAATGAAAATATCCTAAAATATCGTAGGGCTATTCATTCCAATATAAGAAGCTTGATGGAATTTAAAGAGCATTAGCAACTCTGAAACATTTTATTTCTATAGTTTTTATGGCTTAGGTGGAAATTGTAGTGCTGTAAAATAATTACAATTAGTTTGTTTTATCAGGTGCAAACGTGTCAGGCAAGATAATAAATGGCTTCCATTCAAAAGACATTAGATAACCTATTTTTCAACTTTTTTTTTTTTTTGCATTGTAAATCAGCTGAGAAATAACCGATCATTTGTCGATACTACTAAACCAGTCCTCAAGTTCTCCAGGGACATGCAGCTCAATACTTAATCTAGTCTAATTGAATAGTGTACACAGTAATAGTTAACACACATTTTGTCATTGTAAAGGATCTGCCAATGTTGCAGGTAAATAGTTCTGTGTGATGTCTTTAGCACAAATACAGCAGATTATCTGCAGTAAATTGACTGTTTATATACTGATCTCTAACATTGTGCCTTGTTTTGTTACATTTATCCATGTATGTGAAATAATAGCGTGTCTTTTCTAATGTTCCATCTCTCTCTCTCTTAAACCGTAATATCATTAGTGTCTATATGTACAGTATATCAGGTGGCTAACGCCAATATAATTTAAGAAATTCCGTATCCTTTGTGGCAAAATGCTTATGGTATCATATACCACTAAATGCCCTCTAAACATTCAGTAATTTGAATATTGCCTATGGCCATTAGATTTTTTTAAAAATAGCAATTTCATTGTATAGTTTAGATCTTTTTTTTATTTTTTTTAATAAACCTATTTTAGATCTTTTTTTTTTTATTCTTTTTTTTTAATTTTATTTTGAAATATGTCTGTGAAAATGAATTATCTGTATAAATGATAATTTTTGTTCGCCTTCCATCACACAAATGACTGTCTTTCCATCATGAGATAAAGCAAGTACATTTACCATATATGCTTAAAAGCAAAAGGCCGCAAGCTTTTTTTACTTTATTTTTCATTAAGGGATACAGGATTCAGTTGTTCAGACACAATTGGGGGTATACTGCTGAATTCAGAAGGATTTGGAAACTGGCAAAAAAAAAAAAAAAGGCCATTGGCCAGCCAGGTGCAGCCACTCTTGCCATGCTTCAGTTCTTTCTAATGTCCTAGGGCAGTGATGGCGAACCTTGGCACCCCAGATGTTTTGGAACTACATTTCCCATGATGCTCATGCACTCTGCAGTGTAGTTGAGCATCATGGGAAATGTAGTTCCAAAACATCTGGGGTGCCAAGGTTTGCCATCACTGTCCTAGGGGAATGGACATCATTTTTTTTTTTTTTTTTTTTTTATCTGAGAAGAGTTTACGCCTAGCCATTTTCTTTTTTTTTTTTTTTCCTCCAAGATATTTTTCTTCATTCAAAACCTCATCTACATGCTGCTTTCTATGCAGCTATACAGATCAGTGTTTACTTAGTGATGCCTTGGAAGCCTCATCAGGACCCAGGTTGGACCAAAGATTTCAGTGTCTGCATGAAATGTGGCTTTTCGGGGCACTTTATAGGTCAACTTGCAACTGTGATTGACTTAACAGGGTTTGTAAGACGACTTTTATGCCTTTCCCTCCAGAATCTTTTTTTTTTTTTCAGATGCTCCTGCAGTTGTTGCAGCCTTCAATGCCCCGTACACACGTTCGGACATTCCGATCACAAAATCCATTGGCTTTTTCTGACAGATTTTGTCCTGGTGTTGCATACACATGATCGGACAAAGCTGTCGGAAAATCCGATCGTTTGGAACGTGATGGCGTTTGTTCATTATGACGGGATTACGTTGAGGCTAGTAGCCAATAGCTTTGGTCTCGTAATTTGATCTGAGCATCCGTGGCACTTTGTCCGATCGGAATTCTCTACAAACGATCGGAAAAAGCCCAATTTAATTATTTATTTTTGTCGGAAAATTTGAGATCCTGCTCAAGGTCCGGTAGAGCCCACACTCGGATTTTCCGACAATATAATCTGATCGTACGTTTTCCGTCAGAATTTCCGTCCGTGTGTGCATGGCATAAGCCTTCTCCTGGGGACATGTCTGACAGAGTTTCAAGAATCCTTGTTGGATGATTTTGTTCTTGAGGAGCCTCAATCATCTGATTTGGTACCCAGGCTTCAAAGATACCATATTGGCTAATTTTGATGCTGTCTCTGCAAGCCGCGTTTAAAATTATACACCCTGTCTTTTAGTGCTGTTACCAGTCAGGGATTCCTAAAAGGCCCCAAGACTATAAAAGACAAATTCTGCAACACCTTTTATCTTCGTAGAATGGAATACTTCTAATAAGCTCTTTGCTCATCCCAAAAGTCCTGGCTTAATAAAAAAAAACTGACTGTACTTATTGAGGATGCTCCAGTGTTTATGGATCCCACTGATAAAGGCTTGGAAGACCTTTCGAAATCTTTGTTTCCGCTAGAAGGTCCTGCTCTCCCACTTGAATAACAAAGTGAAAAAACTGCGCTAGCGGAATAAAGTGCTTATACAAAAAAAAGTGCTATAACATATGTTGTGCTTAATCATATAATGCCATAATAAACCAAAAATTGATTTAAATAGCCATACTAAACAAATCTAAAGTGCTTAGTGATGTTTTCAACGCTGAAAAGGACTCAAATCCTTGGGGTGCTGGTACCCTCTGGTAACCTCACTCACCAGAGTTGCTGGACCCTCAGCTTTTCAGTCCGGGGGGTCAAGGAGAGCTTTAAAACTTGATGGAGATATATGGAATATCCAGAGGCTAAATCCACAGGTGCTTGAAGGAATCCCAAGAAAATATGCATATACCGAGGTTAAAGAGAAAAGAAACCTATACATGTGAAGTGCCACCAATCAATACACAAGCTGCGCTGCTATCATATATCACTCACAAGACGTATGGATAAGACTGGCATCAGCGTGTTTCCGGGGTCCGCACACTCAGCGTGCGTTCCACAGCAACCGGAAGTAGCATCATTGATTCTCAATACTGGAAATACGTTGACGCGTTTCACCCCTCCCCCAGGGCATCATCAAGGACATCCAAGTGCTCTGCCACTTGATGCAGCAGGGTTGGAGGGAAGCTTCAGAAAATAAAAGATGTTTTTTTATTACAAATGATGTGAGCAGAGTGCAGTTCCTCTTTAACCACTTGGGTACCGCGCTATTGCAAAATGACGGCAATAGCGCGGACCCACATTTCCGGGACGACGTCTATTGACGTCATCCCGGATACGAGCGGCCTGCGCGCCCCCTGAGGGGCGCGCGCGGCGCGCTCTGTGATCGGCGAGTCCGTGAGACTCGCCTGATCACCGATCCGTGTAAGGGGTCGATCCCGACCCCTTATCACGTGATCAGCTGTCAGCCAATGACAGCTGATCATGTGATAAAACGGAGCCGGTAATCGGCTAGTATTCCTCCTCGTGCTGACAGCGCGAGGAGAAAAAAAAAAAGCCGATCGCCGGCGGCCGTGTTCGGGACATCAGTCCCGATCACGGCCAGCAATTTAAGCGGACACCTGCCCCCTGCCAGTGCCCACCTGCCACCCGCAGTGCCATCCTGAAATAAAGTAAGTGCCCCCCTGTCAGTGCCACCCAGCAGTGCCCACAGTGCCACCCAGCAGTGCCCACAGTGCCACCCACAGTGCCACCCAGCAGTGCCACCCACAGTGCCACCCAAAATCTGCCTCAAAGGTGCTGCACCCCAGTGCCGCCCATCAGTGCCCAGCAGTGCCGCCCATCAGTGCCCAGCAGTGCCACCTATCAGAGCCACCTATCAGTGCCACCTATCAGTGCCCATCAGTCCCATCTATCTGTGGTACCTATCAGTGCCCATCCGTGCCACCCATCCGTGCCACTTATCCGTGCCACCCATCCGTGCCATCTTATCTGTGCCCATCTTTGCCCATCAGTGCCGCCTTATCTGTGCCCATCGGTGCCGCCTTATCTGTGCCTATTAGTGCCGCCTTAACTATGCCTATCAGTGCCCACCAGTGCAGCCCATCAGTGCCCACCAATGCAGCCCATCAGTGCCCACCAATGCAGCCCATCAGTGCCCACCAATGCAGCCTATCAGTGCCGCCTAATCAGCGCACTTCAATGAAGGAGAAAAATGACCCGTTTGCAAAATTTTATAACAAACTATTAAAACATGATTTTTTTTTTTTTTTTTTTTTGCATCTTTTTTTGTTTGTTTAGCAAAAAATAAAACTCCGAGCTGTAACTAAATACCACCAAAAGAAAGCTCTATTTGTGGGAAAAAAATGATAAAAATTTCATTTGGGTACAGTGTTGTATGCCCGCGCAATTGTCATTCAAAGTGCATCAGCGCTGAAAGCTGAAAATTGGTCTGGGACTGAGGGGGGTTTAAGTGCCCAGTAAGCAAGTGGTTAAAATGCATATAGACCTGCTTTTGGATTCCTAATGTAAATGTCCTCCTTCTTTTTTTTTTTTTTTTTTCTTCTGTGCTGATAAATACAGATTGCTCAAAGACAAGGATTCAGAAGACCAGAGCCTATCTCTGGGTTTTTCTGAGTCATGCTATTTAAAAACATTGTCCATTTAGTCAGATGTCTATATGTCTGTATGTTCAGCACACTGAGCACCTCTGACAAGTAGACAGCAGAGCCTGACATGTTTGTATTGACTCTTTCCTAGTTATCCATACAGTGAAGACAGCAGTCAGGGGAAGCAATACATGAATACACGATGTCCAGCATGGTGCGATCGAATTCTAATGTCACACTCTGCTAAAGAACTTCTTTTAAAGGTAAGACTCCGCTGGGAATAAGGCTGAATCTGTAGAGCTACTCATTCTAATGAATGTATAATGCAGTATTTAAGCATTTCTCTCCCCAATCGTCAACATAGGAATGTCAGTGTTTTTAAGGGTCCATCTACCCAGATGTCGTATTCCTTTGGTGAGCGAAATGGAGATTTTAATGCATTTTGCGTTAAAAATGCATATCGGGGACTGATACTGTTCCAGACAAAGTAGAATGGGTGGAACTCCATGGTGTAAGTCAGTGTTTCTCAACCTTTTTACCTTGGAGGAACCCCTGACAAAAAGTTTGAGATTTTGAAGAACCCCTGAAATAATGTTCACATCTACAGCTCACAGAACAATGGTATGATCAGTGAGCTGTTGATAACAAAAAATATTTGTAGAAATAGCATTAAATAAAAGAATAAATATTAAAACGTACCTATTTACTGTGGAACTGGTGCTTTCTTTTTCTGCAGAGCTGATCCGTTCAGAGCACATTACAGGGGGGCAGAGCACATTACAGGGGGGCAGAGCACATTACGTGGGACGGGGCACATTACATGGGACGGGGCACATGGCAGAGGACCTTACATGGGGCAGAGCACATGGCAGAGGACCTTACATGGGGCAGAGCACATGGCAGAGGACCTTACATGGGGCAGAGCACATGGCAGAGGACCTTACATGGGGCAGAGCACATGGCAGAGGACCTTACATGGGGCAGAGCACATGGCAGAGGACCTTACATGGGGCAGAGCACATGGCAGAGGACCTTACATGGGGCAGAGCACATGGCAGAGGACCTTACATGGGGCAGAGCACATGGCAGAGGACCTTACATGGGGCAGAGCACATGACAGAGGACCTTACATGGGGCAGAGCACATGACATGGGACGGGGCCCATGACAGGGCACATGACATGGGACGGGGCCCATGACAGGGCAACATGACATGGGACGGGGTCCATGACAGGGCACATGACATGGGGCGGGGCCATGACAGGGCACAGCACCGACTTCTTCTTCTGGCTTCAGAGCACATTTAATTTCTCCTTCAGTGGCGTGCTGTTCCCGCTCGGCCCCTCCTCCTCCTATCCTGTCCACCTCAGATGATGTCACGTACTCGAGAAGGAGAAGAGGGGAGGAGGGGCCTGCAGAGAACAGCGCACCCCTTTGGGGGGCTTTGGTGAAATATCAAGGGTCTAAACCGACCCCTGTGGTCTCCCTATTGAGACAGAGAAAGGGACTGAGGACAGAGCTTTCCCAGTCCCTCTCTCTGCAGCCTCAGCTGCACTGGACAGTGAAGAAATGGGAAGTGCTCTGTGCTGAGCAGCATCGTTTACAATGAACACAGGTGAGATTGGTACAGATCACACACTGTGCTTATTCAGAAAAGGAAGGGGCTGGTAAATTAAATATTTACTGCCCCCTTCCACCTGCTCTCAATTCTTAAAACAACTGCCACAGCAGCCATGGGGAAAGGAGGAAAGCTGGTAGCACTGCAGCAGGGAGACAGGGGGTACCAGGAAGCAGTGTGAATCGGTGCCACACGGGGTGATTGGGGTGTGCCTGGGCACACCCTATGCGCACACCGATGCTGAACTTATAAGAGAATGGCATGTGTCAGGGTAAAAAATAAAATAATGGAAGGCTAGTTTATAATACAGTAAAACCTTGGATTGCGAGCATATTTCATCCCAGAAGCATGCTTATAATCCAAAGCACTTGTATATCAAAGCAAATTTCCCCATAAGAAATAATGGAAGCTCAGGTGATTCATTCCACAACCATTTATTCAGAGGTTCTTCAGTTTATAGTCTATATAAAAAGATTATAGCAATGTGATTTGCTTTGGTTCTTTAACCATATAATGTTCATCCACATTGAAAGCAAAATTCAGCAGGAGCTACAGAGTATAAAAGAGACGAGAGGCGCCTCTAAGTGTAGCAATATGGTTGAACATACAACATTTAGTAACTCACGTGGTTGATGATTAAAAGATGCAGATCTAAGTATGCAGGCATCCGGGATAAAGCTGTCCGCATAGACCATCCTCCGCACCGCCGGCTTTCATCGCTGTCGGTCTGCAATCATGACCGGGAAGACTACCCTGCAGTACAGCGATTTGAAAGCGAGGCGCGCAGCGTGGAAGGGAAGGCCTTCGATGGCGGTGTGGATGATGGTCTATGTGGACAGTTTTACCCCAGATGCCTGCATACTTAGATGTGCCTCTTTTACTCATCAACCATGTGATTTGCTAAATGTTTTACCTTCATTAAATGTAACCATATTGCTACACTTAGAGGCGCCTTTTTTCCCCTCTTATACTCAGTTGTGACGCTACTTGTATATCAAGTCTTGTCTTGCAAAACGCTTGCAAACCAAGGTTTTACTGTACCTTGATATCCCAGGGCTGTTGCTCACACTTAACCAAACCATGCACCCATGCTTCTCTTCTGATGCTGTAGCCATGGGGTTGCTTACAGTAACAAGAGACTAACCTAAATCTGTCTATATTTCTACAAGAAGCACTGTACACTTGTACAAACCTCCCAACTTTTTGAGATGGGAATGAGGGATACCTATCAGCAAAAGTATGCAGGCATAGGACACACCCCCTTGCCATGCCCCCTTAAAGGAGAATTGTACAGAAAAACAAGATTGGTTAAACCCACAAATGCGTTTTTTTTTTAACGACTACTATTCCTTTATATTGGCTTTTGGAATTTACAAATGCAGCAATTTAGGATTCAGATGAAAGGTTTAGCACTGGAAAATATTTTTTGATGGATAAAAAGTGCATTTTATATACATCTGTATAGATCAGACCAAAATGAGAGGACATTGTTCCGAATCAGGGACAGTCCCTCGAAATCAAGAACAGTTGGGCGCTATTCTTATACACAGGGGGGTTATTTACTAAAGGAAAATCCACTTGCACTGCAAGTACACATGGAAGTAAAGTCGCTGTAGATCCGAGGGGGACATGCAAGGAAAACAGCATTTTAGCTTGCACATGATTGGATGATAAAATCAGCAGAGCTTCCACTCATTTCGGATCTACCCCTTAGATTTAGAGCGACTGCACTTCCAAGTGCACTTGCAGTGCAAAGTGGATTTGCCTTTCATAAATAACCCCCACAGTGTCCTTGGAAAGATTACAGTATATCCAGGGGTGTATATTGTGGATGTAAGGACAAAAAAAAAAATTGCATGGAAATAAGTTGGTGGAGTTGGGCACTGTTCATAGGCTCAGGCCCCTTATGCCGCGTACACACGACCTGACTTTTTTCGAGGGACTAGGTCCAACAGTCTTCCTGACGGACTTTCGCGGAGTTCCGACAGACTTTCTGAATGAACGGACTTGGCCACACACAATCACACCAAAGTCCGACGGATTTGAATGTGATGACGTACGACCGGACTAGAATAAGGAACTTCATAGCCAGTAGCCAATAGCTGCCCTAGCGTCCGTTTTTGTCAGTCGGACTAGCATACACACGAACGGATTTCTCGGTCCGGCGGGAAACTTTAAAACCTGTTCTATTTCTAAAGTCCACCGGATTTTTGGCAAGCAAAGGTCCGATGGAGGCCAAACACGATCGAATTGTCCGACGGACTCGTTCCGTCGGACCTTTGCTGTCAAAAAGTCCAGTCGTGTGTACACGCCATTAGAGTTTGTTTGATCTCTATACAGCTCAATGCTTCATAAGTGAACATATTCATGCTTTTGTTAGCTGAACACGGCTAACACAAAAATTAATTCCTTACCCTATGTGCTTTAGTTCATGAAGTGTGACTTGTATGGAATGGTTAGTGCGGAATCACAAGAGAAATGTATGCGCCAACACTCATTGGCATGGATTATTGTGCATCACATTGAGGATTTATTTCAGGAGATTTGAGTAGCAAATACATAATAATTGCCACTTATAAAGCAGCAGTCAGGTTTTTATTTTTTTATGGTGCACTGCAATTCACTGCACTGGTTTGAATAGGTCCTTTTAAAACGATGTAACGGAGAAGGCTTCAAAGTTCTTGATAATGTGCAGGATGTGAATAAGCCCTTAGTGTAGGCTCTGCAGCTCATTAAAGAGAAGACCCCGAGATCTATTTGTTCGGGCTTAAGTGCTGATCCAGCTAGATTTCATATTAAAGAAAGGAAAAAAAAAAAAAAAGCCAAGATTGTATCGGCCACGCATGTCCCTGTCTTCTCCTGGAGAATGGATGGTGTTCACAAATTAGCACACAGCATGTCGAGCCTTTCACTCTAGGCGTTACAGATTGTACAGACATGGGGCTGTAAACCGCTTTCATGCAACACCATCTATCATGCCATGCTCGGTTACCTCACCATCATGTTATTTTATGCTTTCTGAGCCCTAAAACACCAAAGGTTGCCCACCGCTTGCGAGGCACGTTGACGCCTGATAGCATGCAGTAATGAATGCTCAGTGGAGTGTGCCCTGTTCCTGCTTGTGCAGTGCTGTAATTTGTTTATCTGTCTAAAGATTATACAGTTGGAAATCCACAATTTTATGCTGCCTTTCTAAATTATCAAGTCTCTTTTTGATGAATGCTTTCCCACTTGCAAAGGAAGTGCCATTATGATCTTGAAATATTGGAAAGTTCTCATGCATACAATGCAGAAGGTTATGGGTTTTTTTTTTTTTTCTTACGCAATTTTGCCAGACAACCATAATATAAAGTAAATCTGACCTTAAACCTGTCTAACGCATTAACATAATTTAGTTTTTACTCTAAACAGTGATGTATATATTACACACTTATTCATTCAGACTTGACTGATTACAGGGAGAAGTCCTTGACAATATTTAATAATCGTTTGACATGTCATCACTTGATGTTTGTTTGAGGTCGCCATAATGGGAATCTGACAGATTTTGTGTTTTAGAGTTATGTTTTCTTTGCACATTTCAGCCATACGATTATGAAAACACATTTGCTTGGATAGAAAGGAAATAGAGTGGAAAAGTATTGTGTATGTAAAATATGATAATTTTAGTATTATATTTTTTTTCCTGGGCAACCCTTTAGAAAAATTCAGTATTGTAAGATAATACGTGGCAGTATTATTATTTTTAGACCTAAATATATGGCCTTTTAGAATTTTGGTATTAAAATCTTTTTTTTTTTTTCCTGGTCAACCCTTCATAAAAATTCAGTATTGTAAGATAATACTTGGGCAGTATTAGTATTTTTAAACTATGAAAACTAAACATGTGGCCCTTTATAATTTTGGTATTAACCACTTCATCCCCAAAAGATTTTACCCCCTTCCTGACCAGAGTACTTTTTGCGATTTGGCACTGCGTCGTTTTAACTGACAATTGCGCGAACGTGCGACGTGGCTCTCAAACAAAATTGATGTCGTTTTTTTCCCCACAAATAGAGCTTTTTTTTGGTGGTATTTGATCACCCCTGCGGTTTTTATTTTTTATGCTATAAACAAAAAAGAGCAACAATTTTGAAAGAAAAGCAACTTTTTTAACTTTTTGCTATAATCCCCAAAAAATATATATAAAAAAAATGTGGTTTTCTTTGTTCCTCAGTTTAGGCCGATATGTATTCTTCTGCATGTTTTTGGTAAAAAAAATTGCAAGAAGCGTATATTAATTGGTCTACAAAATAGGGGATAGATTTATGGCATTTTTATTCATTTTTTTTTAATTTATTTTTTAGTAGTAGTGGCGGAGATCTTTGATTTTTATCGAGAGTGTGACATTATGGCGGACACATCGGACACTTTTGACACTATTTAAAAAGCGACCATTTGGTTTGTGCAAAAGTTATAACGTTTACAAAATAGGGGATAGTTTTATGGCATTTTTATTGAATTTATAAATTCTTTTTTTTTTCTTTTTTTTTTTCTTTTTTTTTTTTTACGAGTAATGATGGCGATCAGTGATTTTTATCATGACTGCGACATTATGGCGGACACATCGCACATTTTTGACAAATTGTTTTGGGACCATTGTCATTTATACAGCAATCAGTGCTATACAAGTGCACTGATTCCTGTGTAAATGACACTGACAATGAAGGGGTTAACCACTAGGGGGCAGTTTAGGGGTTAAGTGTGCCCTGAGGAGTGTTTCTAACTGTGGGGGGGGGGTGTGGCTGTGTGTGACACATCACTGATCTCTGCTCCGATCACAGGGAGCAGAGATCAGTGACACTGTCACTAGGCAGAACGAGGAGATGTTTGTTTACATTAGCATCTCCCCGTGAGGTGATCAAGTCCATGGGACCCGCGACCCGACTCGCGGAGCTTGCCGCGGGCACCACTGCTTACCGCCTCTTAAAGGGCAACATACAAGTACATTAGTTTGCCTGTACTAGCCCTTCTGCCGACGTATATCGGCGTGAGGCGGTCGGCAAGTGGTTGAAATCTTTTTTTTTTTTTTTTCTGGTCAACACTAAAAAAAATTTGGTATTAAAATATTTTTTTTCCTAGTCAACCCTTTATAAGATAAAATATGGCAGTATTAGTATTTTTAGACTATGAAAACTAAACTTATGGCGCTTTTAGGATTGGTACTGTAAAAATACTTTAGGGAGTATATACATCTGTTACAAATTCACTTTATTATAGTAGGGAACTATATCCCTCATCAATATTGCATAATAAAGCTGGAGTGAGCGTTTCATGGCTGTTGTCAACTTCTTCAGGAGTTTAGCCAAGTTGGATATTTAAAAGATGCAAACCCCCTCCCCTCCCCCTTAGTGTAGTGAAATCAAGAAGAGGCCAGAGAAAGGGGGGGGAAAAAAACAGGGACCCCATCAAAAGAAGCTTCAATGTCGACATATACAGAAGCTATATGTGTCTTGGGTATAATATTGCTATAGACCAGTCTTTCTCAACTTTTTCAACATGGAGGAACCCTTAGAAGAAAAAAAAACTTTGTGGTCTCAGGGAACCCCTACTTAAAATGACAATATCTACAACTCATGATACATTAGTGTGGTGGGTAGTGGGAATGGTCATTACATTTGTGTTCCTTTGGGAAGGATTATCCCCTTAAAGGTAGCCTAAAAGATCAGTGGTGTCAGTGGGAACTTATCTGACCGGAAGAAACTGCTCATTGCTCAAGGAACCCCTAGCAACCTCTGGAGGAACCCTAGGCTTCCATGGATCTTTGGTTGAGAAACCCTCCTATAGACTGATGATAATGGAGTATCACAGGGCAGACCAGAAGGTAAATATCAACCAAGGGTAAATCACTTCCACTCTCTTGATATAGATATAGATATATATAGTATATGATAAAAAGAAGGGTAAGACCCGGTTCACACTGAGGCAGCACGACTTGGAGCGCGACTGCCTCAGGCGACCGGGATCCGACTTTAGCGGCAGCTTGCAGAATGACTTCTGTATAGAAGTCAATGCAAGTCGCCCCAAAAGTCGTACAGGAACCTTTTTCTAAGTCGGAGCGACTTGAGTCGCTCCGATTAGAACGATTCCATTGCACAGAACGGGACGCGACTTGTCAGGCGGCTAAGTCGCCTGAAGAGTCGCCCCTGTGTGAACCGGGTCTAAAGGCACCACCTAGTATTCAATGTATAGTGTAAATTACAAAAAAGTTGCTGCTCCTAATATTAGTGAGACACTAACCACAATAAATTTGTGAGAAAAAAGGGTGCTACCTTATCAATATCACAAATATGTGTACTCAATATAAAACATTACTAAATATTATGAGTCCATAAATAACAAATTGAAAACAATTAGGGCTGTGAGAAAAAATATTAATAAAATGTATGAATGGTACATAGCCAAAAGATAACTTTCTATTAGTTGTGACAAAACCAAAAAAAATAAAAAAATGTGTATATAAATCATATATAAAAATATTAAAATATGTCTTGCTTATGAATAGTCCAATTATTATTATATAAACTCCAACACCATTGTGCCTGTCATATATGGTTCTCCGATATTCAAAGAAACCGTCCTCCACCCAAAGTGAGATAATCAATTGCGCTCACCAGAAACATTCAGCCAGCAAGTGACCATCAAGCATGGATTTGTATAAATCTTGCCCCTCAATCGATAAGCCAAACTTAATCCACTCAATCTTCTATCTCCTTTCCCAATCACAGGCCATATATGCAGTCTTTGTAAGGCATTAACACATTTGCAGCTCAGAGATGTGTGAAGTCTGATCCGTCTACTCTGTGATGGGCGGCGTGCGTTTCAAAAATCCCAGCTGAACTCAAGAGCTCCTAAGAATGTGCTTCTCAAGCCTCTCTTCTATGCATTTCACGCGTGCGCGTGTCATCAGGAAGTGTTTTTTCACCTTAATGCATCCTACGCATTAAAGTGAAAAAACTTCTGTCGCTAACCGGCCCCCTAGCGCCCCCCCCCCCCATTTTATTCACCTGATCCCCGCAATTACCACGCCAGAGACACGCTCTTCCCCTCTGTCTGTTGTCTCAGCTCTTGATTGGATAGATTGATAGCAGCGCAGCCATTGGCTCCCGCTGCTGTCAATCATATCCAATGACGCAGGCCTGGGTGGCTGGGGCCGAGTCCAGCATTCTGCGTCTATGGATGCAAATGCTGTACTCGGGTGCAAGCCCGCAAGGTAACCCCCCCCCCCCCCCCAGGAGAATACTTCTCCTAGAGGGTTATACAATGTGGGGAGGAGCTACCAGCTCCGCCGGGTGACCCCAGAAGACTGTGTTTGGGGCCACTCTGTGCAAAACGAACTGCACAGTGGAGGTAAGTATATGTTTGTTATAAAAAAAAAAAACAAAGCTTTACAATCACTTTAAGTAATGATATATATTGAGTACACATATTTGTGATAATGTAGTGCCCTTTTTTTCCTCACACATCCAATGTAGTATATGGCTTAACCACTTGCCGACTGCTGCATGCCAATATACGTTGGCACAATGGCAGCGGTGGGCAAATGGGCGTACCTGTACTTCCCCCTTTAAGAGCTGGGGATAGCAGGCACATGTGTGCCGCATACAGCATGACGGTGCCCGTAGGACTGGTGGACTCTATGTCCGCCGATCTCCCGGCGATCGTGTCTCGGAGCCTCAGAACTGGGAAGTGCCACTGTAAACAAGGCATTTCCCTGTTCTGGCTTGTGTCATGACAGAGATCACTGCTCCCTGTCACCTGGAGCGGGGAGCGGCGATCGCTGTCATGTGAATTAAAGCCCATCCCCCCCACAGTTAAAATCGCTCCCTAGGACACACTTAAACCCTTCATCGCCCCCAACGGTTAACCCCTTCACTGCCAGTGAGATTTAGACAGTAATCTGTGCATTTTTATAGCACTGATCACTGTATAAATGACAATGGTCCCAAAATAGTGTCAAAAGTGTCCACCATAATGTTGCAGTCCCGATAAAAATCACAGATCGCCGCCATTACTAATAAAAAAATTATTAAAAATGCCATAAAACTATCCCCTATTTTGTAGATGCTATAACTTATTTGCACAAACCAATCAATATGTGCTTTTTGCAATATTTTTTTTTTTTTCTTTTACCAAAAATATTTTATAGGAATACATATCGGCCTAAAGTGAGGAAAAAAATATTTTTTTGAATGAACCAGTAAAACTGACACATGTCATAATATATTACTGTGTATGGCATTCATGTATGTACATTTTTCCACATTGCTACAATCTTTCAAATATTTGGCATCTTTTATAACCAAGTTAGCTGAGAAGGCAAACTTATAATGCAGTGGCATTAATTTACCCTGGCCATATAATTAGGAAAAAATAAATAAATTGCATAACATAATATAGAGCACAGCAACACATTTTACAAACATGTCCTCTGTTTTTACTTCTTTCAGGACTACAAGAATAATGTGTCCCTTTCTTCCCAATGTTACTCTTTTTTTTAGATTTTGTCTTTACTTTTTTAATTATGCTAGAAATTGAGAGCGACTATTTTAATAGTCTTTGTTCACTTTTGTTGAGATATGCAGCATATTCATTACTTAATTTTTAATGATGTCATGCTTTATTTTCAGTCTGAAAATGATGAAAGAATAGTGATGTATGACAGCATTGGGCCAAATATCTGTATGGGGGACCACAAGGTAAAGTATTAGTGTGTTTTTTTTTTTTTTTTGTTTTTTTCTTCCTTAGTATAAAAAAAACTCTTCTTTATAGCACTCAAGTTTGATGACCACTTCTTCATTATGTTGGTCGCCTGTCTGTCTCTGGTCTCAATGTTCTGAGTCACAAACTAGGAATAAGCTTGCAAAAAGTGCATACTGCTATGACTGTGAACCCATAATTTACGTACTTTCTAGGACAGAGACTCAAACTATTGAAACCTTTTGGATTAGCATAACAGGCAGATATGTATTTAAAATAGAATGTTCAACAGTGGCTGTCTTCGTAACTTTTCTCAGTACAGATGTTCTTTAAAGTGGTTGTTTTTCACCTCAATGCATTCTATGCATTAGGGTAGTGATGGTGAACCTTGGCAGATGTTTTGGAACTACATTTCCCATGATGCTCAACTACACTGCAGAGTGCATGAGCTTCATGAGAAATGTAGTTCCAAAACATCTGGGGTGCCAAGGTTCGCCATCACTGCATGAAGGTGAAAAACTTTTTGTAGTGCAACAGCCCCCCTTTTACTTACCTGAACCCAATCGTTCCAGCGATGGGGAGGAGCACAGCAGCTTCAGCCACTGTCTCGGGTCCTCATTGGATAGATTGATAGCAGCACAGCCATTGGCACGGGAGCTGGGGGGGGGGGGAAGGGAGGGAGTGTGGCCAAGTCCTGCTTTCTGTGTCGATGGACGCAGCAGCAGGACTCGGGAGTGCACTTGCTTGAGTGCCCCCATGGAATGCGGCTCTCCATGGGGGCACACGAGAAGAGGAGAAGCCAGGAACGCCAATGAGGGACCCCAGAAGAGGAGGATTGGGGCCGCTCTGTACAAAACCATTGCACAGAGGAAGCAAGTATGACATGTTTGTTATTAAAAAAAAACTAAAAAAAAAAACATTACAACATATTTAATGCTGCAGGATGTAGAAACTCATAGCAATCATCAAAAGTCTATTTTGTACTATCTTTCTCCACTAAAGCTCTAATCTAAGTTGATGTGGACTGAAGTGGACTTATGCGCAAATGTTAACATGAAGTGCTATAAACTATCTTGCTGGTATGAATAAATATAAAATAATAGGACTGAAGTACAACCACAATTCCAAAAATTGTTGGAATGCTTTGTAAAATCTACATAACTGAATGCAATGATTTGCAAATCTCATAAACCCATATTTTAGTCACAATAGAAAAAGAAGTCCTATCAAGTGTTTACACTGAGAAAATGTACCATAAGAATAAAAAAATAAGGTAATTATAAAATTTTTGCCAGCAACAAGTCTCAAAAAAGTTGGGGCAGGCTCAACAAAAAGCTGTACAACTCTAATTCCAAAAATGTTGGGACAGGGTCATGTCTACCATGGTGTAACATCCCCCTCTTCTTTTATCACTACTCTGTAAACGTCTAGGAACTGAGGAGACCAGTTGCTGAAGTTTTGGGAGAGGAATGTTGTCTTATTCTTGCCTGAGCATATGCTGCTCTAAAACCTGGATATATCTTTCAGCATTGATGGTGCCTTTCCAGATGTGCAATCTGCCCATTTCCATAGGCATTAATGCACCTGCATACTATCAGAGATGCAGGCTTTTTGAATTGAGTGCTGATAAGCCAGAAGGTCCTTCTCATCTTTAGTCCAGAAGAGGCAGTGCCCATAGTTGCCAAAAAGAATGTCAAATTTTGATTTGTCTGACCACACAACAGTTGCAAGTGAGCTTTGGCCCAGAGAAGACAGCTGGATCATGTTCAGATGTTTTTTGCATGATTGAGCTTTTCCTTTGCTTTTTTGTATGGCATGGTGGACTGTGGTCAGACAAGTATTCCAAAAATCACAGGCATCCAAAATTGCATTTCAGCCTTGTACAGAGATGTCTCCAGATTCTCAAAATCTTTCGATGATCTGTACTGTAGATGATTATATATTAAGTCTTTGCATGCAATTTTACAATGGTAAACATTATTCTGAATTTGTTAAACTATTTTGAGACACAGCTATTCACAGATTGGTGAGCCTTTTCTCATCATTACTTCTGAGACACTCTGTCTCTAAAACCTCGTACACACGGTTCGATTGTTATATGACCGAGCGTCTGATTTTTGTCAAAAGCGCTTGTGTAGGATTTTGTCTAGCATACTAACTATCCGCAAATTGTCCTTCAACAAACATGAATGTAGTGACGTCCTGCAAGAGTATAAAGAGGACGTTCATTTCTTGAACGCCACCCTTTGGGCCTCTTCTGCTAATTTTGTGTTAGTAGAAGTTTGGTGAGCGTTGATTCGTGATTTTCAGATCATTACTGATCTACAAATGACAGTTTGGGCGTAGGCAGTTACATTAACTAGTTGCCGCCCGCCGCCAAATGACGTCTTCCCAGAATGGCCGCTCTCGCGCGCCGTGTTGCTAGGACACGGCGTGACCCTGATCTCTGTAAAGAGCCACGGCTCTTTAACCATGTGATCGGTTGTGTCCAATCACAGCTGGACACATGTAAACACAGAGATGCCGGTAATTGTCGCTCCTCGCCTTACACTGACAGTGTGTGGTGAGGAGAGCCGATCAACGGCATCTCCTCACAGGAGACATCTACACATGTAATCAGGGCACTGATCATCAGTGCACCAATTACAATAGCGACACCAGTGCCACAAATCAGTGCCCACCAATCAGTGCTCATTAGTGATGCCAGTCCGTGCTGGCTATCAGTGCCCACCAGTGCCACCTAACAGTGCCCATCAGTGCTGCCTATGAGTGCTCATCAGTGCCACCTATCAGTGCTCATAATTGCAGCATATTAGTGTGTCATAATCAGTGCCAATAAGTGCCACCTCATAAATGCCCACCAGTTCAACCTATCAGTTCCGCCTCATCAGCGCACATCAGTGAAGGAGAAAAATTACTTAATTACAAAATTTACTAACACAAACTAAGTAAAAATGGGGTACAGTGTAGCATGACTGCGCAATTGTCATTCAAAGTGTGACAGCGCTGGAAGGTAAAAAATGGCTTGGACAGGAAGGGGGTGTAAGTGCCCTGTAGGCAAGTGGTTAAAAACAACACAATTAAAAATTAACAAGGGACACCAAAGTTGTATCTTTGATCTTAAAAACTCAGGGATAATGGTGTTGTGGTAACATCCCCAAAAAATCAAACAATCATAACATTATTATTTATATCACTACAAAACAAATGCCTTTTAAAATATGTTTGGCATAACTACATCAGTATCACCAGCAAAGCAACTTCATTATTATCCCATTTAAAGAAGATGAGAATGTGCGCTGCATTTCGACATTTCATCAATTGCTGCGTCACAAATGTTAATTCTAGATTACAAACGCTAGTTTACAAGGCGGAACTCTTCTCGATCGTTCCTTGATTCCAGTCATGCGTGTTTGTACTTTCGACTTTTGTGTGACGATTTCTGTACTGACAATCCGAAAATCGGACGTTGAGCTGTCCTTTGTCAAAAATGTACTAGTCTGCTTATCCAGCTTTTGTCTGACGAAAAAGTGAAAATCGTCTGTCGAAAGCACCGTACTAACAATCCGAAAATCAGCAGACAGCTTGTCGTATGAATTTTCCCATCTGATTTTTGTATCGTGTGTACGGGCCTTTAGATGCTCTTTTTATACCCAGTCATGGTACTGACCTGTTGTCAATTAACCTAATTAGCTGCTAAATGTTCTTCCAGCTCTTCCTTGTTAGTACCACTTTGCCAGCTTTTTGTTGCCCTGTCCCAACTTTTTGAGACGTGTGTTGCTGCCATCAATTTAAATGTTGCCTTTTTTCTTAAAATGGTACATTTGCTCAGTTTAAACATCTGACTTATTTCTATTTTTAATCACAAACAAAATATCGTTTTATGAGATTTGCAAATCATTGCATTTGGTTTTTATGTCGATTTTACAGAGTCAACTCTTTTTTGGAATTGGGGTTGTATTTACCTTTTCAGAAAATACTGCCTTATGTTTTACTTTTGTTGCTATACACATGTATGAATGTCCCCTCTCTTGCCCACATGGTCTCTGTTGAATGAGAAAATTAGAGATCGGGTTAGCAGCTCCTTCCCTTTTATTAAAGCTAATTTGACCAAGTAATAAAGCAGTCACACTGAAAAGAGCATGGGGTATAATTTCTTTCAAGAAAGGTGTTTCATTGATTCTGTTACTCTTGCCAGCAATGCCATAACATTACCATAATACTCGTTAAAGCGGAGGTCCACCCTAAAGTGGAGCTTCCACTCATTGGAACCCTCCCCCCCTCCGGCGCCACAATTGGCACCTTTCAGGGGTGAGGGGGGGTGCAGGTACCTGTACAGTACAGGTATCTGCACCCACTTCCGGCGTAGATTCTGCAGAAGGTACGCCCCTTTCCGCAGAATCTACGCCCCTTTCCGAAGGTCCCCCGCTGCCTGCTGGGAAACACACGGATCCCAGAGACAGCGGGGACCATCCTTATTGCGCAGCGCGACTCGCGCATGCGCAGTAGGGAACCGGGAAATGAAGCCGCAAGGCTCCACTTCCTGAATCCCATACCCAAAATGGCGGCGGCAGCACCCGAGAGACGATCGAGAGATCGGCTTCGGGTGCCGACTTCGCGGGCGCGCTGGGCGGGTAAGTGTCATTATTTTAAAAGTCAGCAGCTGCAGTATTTGTAGCTGCTGGTTTTAAAAAAACAAAACAAAAAAAACGGCGGACTCCCGCTTTAAGTAAAATGTCATGTGTATAAGGGCTCATGTACATAAGATGTTTTTAAAGCTGCTGTTAGGGAGCATTTGATGTTTTTTTTTTTAACTGCCTCTAAAAGCCCCTCTATGTTAGCCTATGTGTCCATGCATGCACAAACTGTCAGAGACGTTTGGAGGCATAGGCGTTTAGGGGCAGCAGAAAAAAAATTACAGCCTGTGCTTCCAGGAGCAGTAAAAACAAGCTGTAAAAAGGAAAAACACGGCTAGACATGTCAAGCCGCGTTTGAGGTTTGTATGCGTTTTTCCATTATAGGGAGTGTTTTTAATGAAAAACCGTTGGGGGGGAAAAAAACAAGCTAATGTAAAAACGCTGCTAAGCGCGAAAAACAACTGGTGTTTTTAGTGCTGCTGTAGCGCTGGCATTTTTAAAACGTCCTGTGTGCATGAGCTCTTAAGGTAATAACTTCTGTTAACTTAAGTTTTTGTTGGCATTGTACTGTATGTGCGAGGTAGCGCTAGACATTTTCAGTTGTGAGTAGGTCTTTGGGGGGGCTTGATTTGAGGAAGATCCCCCGAGTGGGTCCATTCAAGTATGTGAAGATTGTGGAGGGGTGTGGAAAGAAAGCCTTGTAAACTCCATACAGTTGAAATGCAATGATTATTTTATTAGTGTGTGATAGAAAACATATCCACCATGTTTTGGGGCTCCCTTTTCGGCAGGAACGTACTCCAGAACACTGTTATATTAGGACTTATTAGGACTTAGACTGCAGTGTCCACAACCAACCAAATCATTTAATACTACCACAACCCCAAAGAAAGGGGAGCCCCAATCCACTGAATTGGCTTTGTTTTTAGTCATAGACTCATAAATCGATAAGTCTTTAACCGTCTGGTATTTTCAAGACTTTCTTTTCACTCGCGCTGTTCCTCCCTGCCACAGTTTTCAAAGGTGTTGATTGTTTCATCTGTTTCCATGTTATAGATATTTCACTTCTCGATAGGACAGAAAGTAAGGCGTAATCCCTTCAACAGAAATACAGACTGCAATAAAAAAACTTGCAGATTTGTAGTTTATATGAAGGAAGATAGACAACCCAACAGTAGAACCATGGAGAGCAATGTCAGGGCACCTTGTATCTGTTTCCATAGACAATAGCTGAAATGAAGACCTTTTTGCATCTGGATTTCAAATCCTCTTAAATATCAGGTGATCCTACTGTGATTGTAGACTAATAACTTTAAATTAAAAAATAGTCTTTCAAACTTCAGCAGCGCTAAAGGTTTTGCATAAAAAAATTAGTAGTCTGTAAATCCAACTGAAACCAAAGTCCAAAAACAGTCTTTTGCATGTAGCAGTTCATAAACGATTCATCAGCTGTTTTAAACATTCAACCATTAATACAACTAGTGCTTATACTCCCTCTAGGAATTGCACTCACCAAATTCAAGATGGTGGCTACGATCACTGCTGAATGAACCTCCGTCCGATCTTCAGTAAACGATCAGCCGATATGGAAAAAGACACTCACGTCTTCTGATTCTGGTGAATCGGAAGACGTGAGTGTCTGTTTTCATATCAGCTGATCGTTTACTGAGGATCGGACGGAGCTTTGTTCAGCAGTGATCGTAGCCATGCCATACTTACTAAGAGGCTCTGATTGATATTGAATCTGGTGAGTGCAATTCCTAGAGGGGGGTATAAGCACGAGATGTATTAATGGTCGAATGTTTAAAACAGCTGATGAATCATTTATGAACTGCTACATGCAAAAGACTGTTTTTGGACTTCAGTTGGATTTACAGACTACTAATTTTTTATGCAAAACTTTTAGCACAGCTGAAGTTTGAAGGACTTTATTTTTATTTAAATTTGTTTTAATTGTAGTTTTGATTGCTTCCCTTTTAGAAATGTTTGTTTATATTATAGCAGCCGCTTCTCTATTATAATAGTATATTTTCCTAAGCGCCAGATAAGTGATCTTTTTTGAGAACTTCTGTGTTGTAGACTAATAACTGAAAGATTTACATCTTTCCTCTCTGTACAGCCTGTCTTCCTTTCCTTCCGATTAGCCGCTGGGGCAGGTAAAGCTAATGCACATGTGCACAAGTGTTGTATCGTGCAGTGATGTGGTGGTAAATATCCTTTTTGTTTTTTTTTGTTTTGTTTTTTATTTTCAAATATCTTCAGTCATTCTTATTTAATGTAAACGGTGGAAAATTGGTAATATTAATGTAGGCACCCTGAGAGCAAGTAAAATACTGTAAGAGCTGCAACAAGTCCTTTTTTACAGGCTCCCCATTAAACCATTATGCAAATTCTGGCTTCCCCAAAGTCAGAGAATATGAATGCTTCTTAAAATAATGTTAAAGCATTGGGACATTGTGTTATGGGATGTGGAGTGGGTACTTCACATGCTCACATTACAAGGGAAATTGGTAAACATATCAAACTCAGAGACCCCAGCTCTCTAAATTGTTCAATTTATGTTCTTTCTTTTGAAGAATATCAAAATCATTCAAGATGCAATTTTTCCAGGTAAGAACAAACGGTTAGCACAATATGACATGTACAATAAAACCTCTCACTGGGTCATCTTGAAAGCATACGGAAGTCATTCTATTAACATTGACACAACTATGGATTATTTTCAAAGATCTGGTAGAATGTTTAGTATTAGTTAAGATCAGACCCCATGGGAGTTTACAGTCTTTTTCCTCAACAGCATTAAACCATTCTAACTACTGTATGTCTTTTGTCATGCCTTTCATTAGCTTTCAGTACATTAAGATTAAGCACTTATCCACTCAGTTATTTTGCAGAGGCCTTTGATTATGACCTCAACAGGTTTTGAACATAGAGGTTGTCAAAGTCCCGATGACCTTTCTTTATTCTATGTCAGTCTCTGGTCCACCTCAGTGATAGTTTCTTAAATTGAAATGATATGGTAAATGTGGTACCAAATTGGATCTACAGGCCTTGGAAGCCTAAATATGGGACTGCATTTTTCATACGACTACCAAAAATACATATGTGATGAAAGCCCCTACCCATAGGGAAAAATCATAAAACAGAAAACCAGGAAGTTACACTGAAACTTGGCTAAGACTACTTGACCAATTTTTCACAGCAGCTAAACACACTCTTGACTAATACAATCAATCCTACCTCAAAGTCCCACAAACAGAACTCAAGGAGGTAAAAAGGGACTTTGAATGTGCTTTAGAAGGAAAACATAAGAGCAAATGTAAAAAGTATACCAAATTTTATCACAACACTTTAAACATCACTTAAAATGTATATTAGAGACAAATGAATTCTTGTAGATCATAACAGTGTGGTATAATAAACTGAAGAATGCATTTCCAAAGGTGTGATGGGTCGATGTGTTTTGCAAGATTATTGCTTCCTTAGGAGTCAAGCTTTCAGTTAAGTATATGATCCAACTCAGTCCCTAATGTACAACAGACCAAACAGTGCTTGCAAAATGAGGCACAAAATCTGTATTAAGCATAAGGGATAGGGTGATAACCATCCTTTAAAGAATGCAATCCACATCCTCAGCAATGCCCAGAAACAAGTTATCCAATGGTAAGCCAAAGGGGTCAATCGGGTCCAAAAAACTCTGAGGATTCCAATGAATGCACTCCCAAGTAACAACAAGCCTCACATTCAACCAGCCATATGGTTCACAGGAACAGCACATTCAAAATCTCTTTTTACCTCTTCAGGTTCCGTTTGTGGGACTTTGATCACTTATGTTGTATTACTGGACTGTTGTAGTTTGTTAAACAAGTATTTGGTCTCAGATTGTATGTATGCATGTATTTTTACTGGAGTCTCCAGGCCAGTTTTGAGGATGAGGACACTTGGGTGTCCGTTTATGAAATTGTGAACAGTGGCGATCCCGAGGATCGCCGCTGATTTCAGTTCATTAGCGGTTTATGAAACAGAAATGATCAGGGGAGAACATATATATTATGTAGGGGGACCAAATATTTTATTAACATGAGGCGAGCAGTTATAATAAATTCGCTGCTTAATAAACGAACACCAGAGTGTTTCAGTAATTTTCTGGCACTGTAATCTCGCTATCAATCACGAGATCAGTTACAGGGGGCGTTCTCCACTGTTCAAAGCATTTGTAGATCACTTCACTTCTCAAAGGGAGAAGCTATCTACACCGCTTCATAAACAGGCACTCAGAGGTGAGCCATCTCCACCGTGAATGCCGGAGAACTGAGCAGTGGATATTTTTCACTACTTGATAAACAGACACTTTAGTTTGTTGTGGCGTAAGCTCTTGACTTATGCATGGAATGCGACATTGCTGAGTATTCAAACAATCAAGAAGAAAGTGTCATGGCAAAAAACAACTCTAAATTATAGACACAGTTAAGATTTGTGAAAGGTCTAAATACCTTGATGTGAATATTACTTTTCTGTCAACTATGACCATTCTCTCCTAATTCTGAGGTTGAAATAATACTGTATTGTTTTTTTTTGTTTTTTGTTTTTTTGAATCGTGTAACATTTATTATATTTTTTGTTTGCCTTACAGATTACAAAAATAAACTGGGAAAGGCAAACAAAATAGCAGCTAAACTAATTGCCTTCCTCATATAGATAATGTTCAGAGCTACAGTTTCACAAGAACACCTGCATATCACAGTGTGTGATAAAAAGTGTAGGACGTTACGATGTATATAGCATAACTTGTAAGATTGGAATGTGACCCAAAGTACAGAAATATAGGCTTGACAATGGACATCAGCCGTTCTCTTTAGTAGTTAAACATAAAAAAGATTATTCAGTTAAACAAGTCTAGATAAGAGGTGGAAGAGCAGACCAATGAAAGGGACAATAGCCAAGGGGACCAGATCTGCAAATCATTGCATTCTGTTTTAATGTAGATTTCACACAGGGTCCCAACTTCTTTGGAATTGGGGTTGTATAGTTTTAGGGTATGGAGTTACCAGAACACCACCATCTTTTGGCAAGCTTCCAGCCTGATTCTAGACCTACTTCCTTTCCAAAAACGGTTCCTGAAGAGTGATTCAATTTTGCTATATATCTTCTGGGGTATCCAGACAGGGAAATTGTAGAGGATATATAGCAATTGGGGCATCCACACTATTTTAATAAGGAGCGGGGCAATTTACACCAGGAATAACACTGTATTTAAAGCTGAAGTATTTGCTTGTAGAAGTCTAGGTAATTTTCCCTAAAACTTCTTCCTCTGTGCTACAGTCGTCCTTCCTTCCTGCACGTCTTAGAATGGCCACCTTCTTACTTCAAGCAGCATGACACTGAGCTTAATATAGCCTCTTCTTGTCCAGCCCAGCTGCCATGAACATTACCTTCTGTAGTGTGTAGGACTCTATTGGACATGTCATAATACTGCAGTTTCTGGCATTGTGTGTTGATAGTGCGCAGTTCTGCCCTCCACAACCCACCCAGTAATACTGGCTTGTCCCTACTAGTAACCTAATAAAAATACCTATTGAGACAGTGTCCCTGACTGTGTAGAACAGTGTGCTCTACTATCTTATGCCCATGGTCCATGCTTGAATTATTTGGATGACTCTCCTACATTGCCTGGTTCCTGGCTTGCAAGGCCCTCAACAGAAGCTGGCTACCTATCTATTTATGGCGGCCAAGCGGACCATTGCCCAAGCCTGGAAGTCACAATGGGTAGATTTTCAAGGGATAAGACCCGTATGACTGCTATGTTACTTCAGAAACGTATGTCCAGTATTGTCCATGATTCTCATGCTAAATTTCTAAAAATCTGGGAGCCGTGGATCTCCTATGAGTTGCCAGCACTCCAAGCGGCATGCCTGGGCTTGGTATAATTTCTCCTGGCGGGGCGTCCACGCCTGAGCTCCCCCTCTCTTCTCTTTACCCTTCCTTCTTCTGTTCCCCATCTCTCTTTACTCTCCTTTGTAATCTCTCCCATTGTTAATAAATACTGCTACCATCCGTGAACGGGGGCAGTAGGAAAAGGGCTCACCTCCCGGAAACAAGGGAACAAGTTGTTTGGTACTGGAACTCGATATCATCTCCTACTCATTTCCCTTCGTTATCTTATGTTTATTAGAAGTATAATGTGATGGTTTGCCCTTTGGTTTTGTATTCATGTTTTGTGACCCCTGTGAGGGCACTCAAGGAGCAGATTGTAATCTCTTGTTTATTTCTACTTAGTCAAATTTTCAATAAACGTATTGAAACAGAATTATTTGGATGACAGGATGTTAGCATGGAGTTATAAAAGGAAAGGAAAGTAAAGTACAGAGTAAATACAGTGATCAGCCATAACATTATGACCACCCACCATAACACGTTGAGGCATGGACTTTACTAGACCTCTGAAGGTATGCTGTGGTATCTGACACAAAGCTGTCAGTTGCAGATCCCTTAAACCCTTTATTTTGCGAGATTGGGTCTCCATGAATTGGACTTGTTTTCCAGCACATCCCACAGATGCTCAAATGGATTGATATCTGGAGAATTTGGTGGCCAAATCAACACCTCAAATTTTGTTCTTGTGTTCTTCTCAAAGCATTCATCAGACCAGGCCACCTTCTTCCATTGCTCCGTGGTCTGGTTCTGACCCTCACGTGCCCATTGTAGCTGCTTTTGTCTGTTGACACAGATCGGCATAGGCAGCCCTGACTGGTCTGCAGCATGCAGCCTCATACACAACAAACTACAATGCACTGTGTGTTCTGACCGCTTTCTATCAGAATCAGCATTCACTTTTTCAGCAATTTTTTTTCAATTTAAAAGATGTTTTTATTGTACCAATTGCAATACATCACAAGTTACATAAAAAAAAATTGTCAGCAGGTATGTAAAATACAAATGAAAGGAATAAGACCACAGTACAACATGAAATTCAACGACATACCTTTATAAAAGGAAAACAAAATTCCAGTATTAATGTCATACCACTATAAATCCATGACCTAAAACGTAGGTGTTTTTGGAGGATTGTACTTTCACAAAAGGCATTGGATGTTAAATTATTACCAGATAACACATAGAAAACTTTAAAAACGATAGCAACTGTAGCGCCGGCTCTTGAAGAGCACACGCTATGTGTTTTTGTCATTTAACTTTACACTTGAACTGCAGTTTGGTTTTGGGTTCAATTATCCTAAATTTAGACCTCAGCACCAGTCTGGCTGGACTGCCGGGTGTACTGCCTGACCATAGGTGATGCTGTCATCATGGCAGGGTGCAGAACGAAGTCTAGTTGGGTGCATTAAGGTTATTCTTTCTCTGAGCCAGCCTAGTGGGAGTGTCACTCTTGCTGTGCGTCCTGGGAGTATGGCATACTGCAATTCCAGGAAGTGAAGCCTTTTTTTTCACTTCATTGAACTGAGCCCGTTGTTTTTGCACTTCCACCGAGAATCCTGGAAGCAGGGACATCTTGGAGTTGTCCATTGCAAGAGCATCCCCCATTGATCTGGCTTTAGAAAGAATAACATCACAATCGGCGAAAATTAGTCCTTCCCAAATGTATTCAACAGTCTTTGTTCTATAAAATGTACAGGGTTTTTCCCCTCCATCTTTTCAGGGATGCCAATGGCCCTGACATTGTTCCTGCAAAGTCTGTTTTCTAAATCATCAAGTCTTGCAGAATGTTTAGCCACCAGCAACTGCCAAGCATGCGATTCAGTTTGCATGGGGGCTTAGTTAACTTCTAGTGTACTGATGTGCCCTTCCATGGCTGAGGTGCTGTCTTTCAGTTTTTGCATGTCTTGCCAGAGGAATGACATTTCAGCTTTTACCCCCTAAACCTCTGAGGCAAGGTCTGTGATAGAGAGGCTGCATAATATGACTGCTAAGAAAATCTCTCAGCGTGAGTTCTGGCCCAGCAGGGTCTAAGGTCATGGCTATATGCGGGGCTTGAGCAACAGGGTATATATTCAGTGTCCCATGGAAGCAATGCCGCTGTTGGATCCGCATCAGACTGCGAGCCACCGTGATCATCTAGCATTTCCCCAGACATTGCCGAGGAGTCCCATGTAGTGCATGGAGAACAGCTTTTGAGCTGCCTCCTTGTATTTCTCCTTGGCAGATGTCTGTGAGGAGCCGCCATCTTGGGTCTCTGTGATGAAAACATAACCTTGTTGACTGTTTTCCCCCTTTTTTCTTTTCTTTTTGTTCTGCCACCTTATCTATTACAAACCCATGTTTCCAAATTCATACTAGTCAAGTATTCTCTATATTTGTTTTAAGAACAAACTGCTGCAAACACCTTTCACTTTAATCTACATAAAACTATTGTCTCTCTCATTTACCTTGCAAAGTACTAGAAATTTCCTCTGTATCCTTTCAACTTTTGATACGTACATTACGCTTAAAAATTTTAAAAATATAGAGAAACGGGACCATATCAACTTCATTGGAGCTGCCAGGGCTGTTGTGAAGTGCCGTACCATCATAATGACAGGTTGTGGTGCCTACATATATATATTACTTTTGTCTCCTCGGTTTACTTATTAATATTGCATGTTTTTACTGTGTTTTGATGTGAATTTGTGTTTACTTTTACTGTATTGAAATAACTTTTTTTGTTTGTTACGTCACTTTAATAAACAAAAACAACTTTTGCCTGTTTTACAGGGAAGAGATGCCAGCCAAGTGAAAAGATCTATCGAGAGACCACGCTGTGAGGATGTCCACCTGCAGTATAGCAATCTCCTCCATTTTAGAACCACACCGATAAAATCATGGTCCTCACAGCCCATTTTGTACATTATGGATCATCTACTAGGCTTCATCTTCCCAAAAATCTCACATACCTCACTTTCCTGTACGGTTGTAGAGCATCCAGTAGAAACATGGATACATGTATATATTTTTTACATCACTGTTGTGTTGCCAAAACGCTAGCAGACCATACATATCATAAATTCCTGTTTTGTCTTACCAAGGGCATGAGACAAACCTGGAGACGTAATCATGGGCAGGTTTCTCTGCACAGCATCTCTGTTGTGGAGGGGGAGGTTTATCAGCCTCTGGGATCATCCACAGCTCTGCTGTCCACCTTCAGTATTTCAAGGGTGACCCCTACACTGCTGGAGGAAGTATTATTTCCAAGCTCTGCCCACTAAAAGCTGATGGAACTCAACAAAAGGAGCCTCTCATCAATCTACTCACATTTTCCTGCATTTTTTTTCTTAAAGACTGAAACTCTAATGCAGTTGTAAAGGCGCGCGAAGCCTGACGCAACATGGGGGGGAAGTTTACTATTAGCATTCAAGATATTGATGGTTTTATCATGTGTTTTCAATGTTGACTGAGGCCTGTATCCCTAACATTAGGCTAGCTAGGGGTGTAGCCACTAAAGTGCAATAATCATGATCATCGTTTAGTGACCTGTCTAATCAATAGCCATTACTGAACGTCAATGGATAGCACACGCTAGATAGAAAACCCCAGTCCTTAAACCCTCTTTCTCCCCCATTTTTAGTGTTTTAAAAGGATTTACTACACTGCCATATAACATGGTTTGTTTGTGTATTTCAAGTCACACAGCAGCTGCTTTTCATTTTTATATATATAATATATAAATATAAAAAATATATACTTTTTAAAAATAATTTATAAATCTTACCAAGATCTATGCTAAGTATTCCTTTCAGTACTGGCGTTATGTGCCATATCAGTAATGAGCATTCAGGAGTAGTTTTAGATGTATGTACATCAGCAACCAAAATTTCTATGCGTAATCTTTTTTGTGTTGTCCTCCTTGATACAGAAACACCGTCAATACAATACATATATATAGTAGCAGTTTTCACTTTAATACTCTTGTAATAAATTATTTGTATGTGATATTAGGACTGAATGTGAAGTTTCGAGGTAGGATTGGGTGTATCTTTTAAGGGTTTTGTAAACTATTTTATTTTTTTTTATTTTTTTTTGGTCTGTCTTTTGTTACTGTATCATGGTGCCAATTACTCTATACCCCAGTAAAGAGATGGGAGACATATCATATATATATATATAGATAATCTAGAATAGCCGAATACAGATAGAACCTAGTTTTAGAACAATTATGTTCAAAGAATATATTTTTTTTTTCCTAGAAAAGGAAAGACTTGTCGCTGTTGGCAGGTACCCCAGAGTACAACATTAAAAGGTGATTAAAGAGTCTGTTGATGAAACACAAATGTTTCTACTATTGATTTACTTCAGAACACTACAGAGTTCATGGACTATGCGATTGCATTAGGTTGAGACTCATATTTTGTTTCTAAATCACTACGTTTCAGAAATAATTTTATCTCTGCTTGCAGAATCTGACTTGGCGGCTGCACAGTAGTTGCTCCGTACAAGGCTGACGCTGCGTTATGTTAGTGTGCCATGTCTGCTGTAATCTTATCACAAGACTATGTTCATGCAAATGGAAATTCCACTTATGGTTGTCTTAAGAATCGCCTTTAAACAACCTGGGCTATCTGGTTCTCAACTTCAAGCAATAAACTGTTCGTTGTGGCAATCTTAGCATATGTGTCTTGTTTTATTTGAATATTTTGTTTTTCACTTTCCTAAAATTCACTGTCTTTTTTTTTTTTTTCTTTTTTACTGTAACAACTATTCAAATTCTAATTGTGTTTTTGTGTTCAAGTTTGAAAAGTACTAAACATCTTCTTGACAGTTCAGCTCCATGCACACTGGTTTAAAAAGACGTTGCTTCTACAGAGGTTTTGTGTTCTGCCTGTAGAAGCAGCTCAATGTTCTCCTATGTGTCCATGCACATTAAAAAGTTAAGAGGCATATTTTGAGCTCAACGTAGAGGCAAGAAACAAAAAAACCTTTCGACACCATGCGCACTGGCTTAAAGTGGTTGTAAACCCTTACAATCCACTTTTTGCTACAGGTAAGCCTATAACAAGGCTTACCGGTAGCAACATCGGATATGCCCTGTATCTGCATGTCATCGTCACATGCACACTCAAGCAATGGCACGTATGTACCATTTGCTTCAGTGAGTGTGCCATTACTGGCGGCTCCCGCACACGTGTGCAGGAAAGACATCATCGCAGCTCCTGCCAATCACAGCGCTGGAGCCATGATATCCGGAACTAACTCTGGGAGTGCTGTCGCCGGCCGGTGCTGTGTACGGGCACCGCAGCGGGGGCTTCAATCTCAGGTGAATATTACATAATGAGCTAGTATGCTAGTATGCTATGCTTGCCTTTGTCTTGCAGGTCTTTTTTTTTCTTTCTTTTTTTTTTTCGATGTGAGTTTACAACCAAAAAGGTGCTTCTACAGGAGTTTTGTGTTCTGCCTGTAGAAGCAGCTCAATGTTATCCTATGTGTCCATGCACATTAGGAGGACATTAAGAGGCATATTTTGAAACAAGAAAAAGGGGGAAGGAAATGGGGAAGGGAAAACACATAAAAAAAACCTCAATAAAACAATGTTAGTTGTGTTGGACTTCTTAGGCATAATAGTATATTTAAATATAAAAAAGGGGAAGAGAGAAAAAAAATATTTTACATTAAAAAAAAATGTATTTATAAAAAAGGAAAAAGAAAGAAAGTATATATAAAACATATCAAGTACTGTTTCATATCCTGTCTAAACTAGTGCGTTTATTAGAGGCATATTTTGATCTCAACGTAGAGGCAAGGAAAAAAAACCTTCGGTTCCATGCACACTAGCGTAAAAAGACGTTGCTTTTACAGAAGTGTTGTGTTCTGACTGTAGAAGCAGCTCAATGTTATCCTATGGAGTAGATTTACTAAAACTGGAGCACTCAGAATCTGGTGCAGTTCTGCATAGTGACCAATCAGCTTCCAATTTCAGCTTTTTCAATTACGCTTTGACAATAAAACCTGGAAGCTGATTGGTTTCTTTTCAGAGCCGCACCAAATTCTGTGTGTACTAGTTTTAGTAAATCTCCCCCTATGTTTCCGTGCACATTAGGATGTTAAGAGGCATATTTTGAGTTTAACATGTTGGCTCCATGCACATTAGAAGCAGAAAAAAAAGTGGGCGTTTTGGCATAAAAAAATATGCAAATTGAGAGCATATTGTACAAAGTTTAGGTGCGTTTGAGAGTTTATGGGCGTTTTGAGTCAACAGGTGTTTTTTTTGCACTTAACACTCCCCTCTGCAAAAGCAAATAAAAAAAAAAAAACATTGAAACTTGACATTCATAAGAGTAGTTTAGGAGCAGTTGACGTTTCTACAGCTCCTAAAATTCTCCAGAGAGAGGTTTTTTTTTTTCCTGCCTTTGAACGTCCCTGTGAGAAAATGCCTGTAGTCGTCATAATGTGCAAAGACCCATACAATACAACAGAAATGCTTCTACAGGCAGTTAAAAAAAACGTCAAAAGCCTGTAGACTCAACATTTTTTATTAATTTTTTTGCCAGTGTGCATGGAACCTTAGAGGCAGAAAAAAAAACCTTCCTTCTGGTTCATGTTTCTGATTGGAGCTTGCAGGCAGAAAAAAAGTAAAACTCTCCTAAACTCTGTACAAAAAATGCTCTATATGAGTGTTTTTTTTTTCTTTTTTTTTACTCTGAGAGAACAGACGTTTTTTTAAAGCCCAGTGTGCATGGAGCCTTCTGGTTTGCGTTTCTAATTGGAGCTTACTGCCAGAAAAAACAACTCTCCTAAACTACTCTAGACTTTGTACAAAAAATGATCAGTATGAGCGTTTTTTACTCCCAAGAGAACAGACGTTTTTTTTTAAGCCCACTGTGCATAGAGCCTGTATGTACAGCCAAAACTTTTTTTATCACTGGATACTAATTCGCCTGCAAAAAAAACTGCATTTTTGCTTGCACATGATTGGGTGATGGAACAAAATTCCCTTGCAAAGTGAACAGCCTTTTTGCCTTTAGTAAATCAATCTCGTAGTCTCAGACAACAGATCTTTGGAGGAAAACTTTGTAAGTAAAGGAAAACCCTCCCTGTCACCCAGACAAATATTCACATTGGAAGATTTCCCCTCACTTTCTGTTGCAATAACAACTCTAACATTTCTCCTCTCAATTGTCAATGGTCCTCAGGACAAAAAGGGTGAATCTCCCCAGCAGGGACACCAAAGAAAAGTGTGGAACTTCAGTAGTTTTTTCATCTTTCCGTCTATTAAATCTTCTGCCCTTGTTGTTTTAACTTTGGATAGTAAAACATTTTTTTTTTCTGCCAGTAAATACCTTATACAGCCCACTTCCTGTTTCTTGTCTGGTCATTAGCCTAGGCTTATGACATCATATTGCAAAAATTCCTATTTCACGATGATACTGCCATAAATGTCAAAAGTAGCTCGCTGTAATCATTATAATGTCTAAATAAAGAAATCAAAGATGGAAACCTTCAATAGATATCTGTCATAAGAGAAACATGGAGGCCACCATGGGGATCTCTCAAGACAATCCTAGGAGAGACCGTCTCTCATCCTGACTTTCTGGCTTCAATACTTTATTTCAGTCACCTAGAGCCAAATATTCAGACGTTGGGTTCTGAGTTTCCTAATCTGCTTCATTTTTCTTGTCAGTGTTTTTCTTTTAAGTCAGTGCCTTTATTATGGAGTGGAGGGGTTTGGGTTCCAGGAGAACTGGGGTGACTTCTCAGTCGGTTAGCTCTATAGAAGGGAAGGACTGCACCTAAGTGGGAAAGGTGCAGATCTTCTGGGAGTGATGATGGGATGGAGGGTGCAGATGTAGAGATAGCGTGGAACATATTCCAGAGAGTAGTATTGGGGGCATTAGTGGTAGGTTGAGTAAAGCACCTCAACCCGAGGTAAGTATATTAACAATAAGTCCTATTTGCAACCCCAGAGCACCCAATAAGGCGACAGTATGCAACTGGTCTAAACTACATGGCATGTTCACCAATGCCAGGAGTCTGGTGGACAAGATGGGAGAACTAAAGATACTGTTGTTCGAGGAGGATTTAGAATTTGTAGTAATTACAGAGACTTGGTTCGACATCTCTCATGATTGGCTGGCAACCATTCAATGGTATTCCCTATATTGCAGGGATAGAGTGGGTTAAAAAGGGGGAGGGGTATGCCTGTATGTCAAAAATGATGTGTAAGTGAATGTGAGATGACATTACTAAGAAAGCAAGGGAGGAGTTGGAATCCTGATGGGTATAGCTACAAAGGGAGGAAACTAAGAGGAAAGTAATATTGGGAGTATGCTATAGTCCCCCTAACCTGAGGGAGGAGGGGGAGGCGCTATGAAAAACATTGTACTTAATGTGGCAAAGTGATGGCGTGTGCTCCCCCCGAAAATAAGACCTACCCTAAAAATAAGACCACCTGTGATTTTCCAGGATGGCTGCAATATAAGCCCTACCATGAAAATGAACCCTAGTTTAAAGTGGTTGTAAAATCCTAGAATTCACTCTCTTACATTATTATATAATGTACAATGTGTGTGTTTCTGTAATATTATTGTGCCAAATACCTTTGTTACAATGCTGATCTGTGCTCAGCTGAGCTCCTGCTGCTCTCCTCCTCTTCTGGCTGTGAGCGGGAGATCTCGGCCCCTCCCTCTGCAGTGCTCAGAGCGGGGAAGAGAGCTCTGGCGGTTCACTTAAGCGCCCAGCGGCTCTGTAACAAAGGTATTTGGCACAATTATATTACAGAAACACACACATTGTACATTTATATAGAAACTGTAATAGTCGATTATAGGATTTTACAACCACTTTAAGACCCCTTTCACACTGAGGCAGTTTTCAGGCTTTTTAGCGCTAAAAATCGCACTTTAAAACTGCCTCTTATGCCTCCCCAGTGTGAAAGCATGAGTGCTTTCACACTGGGGCAGTGCACTTGCGGGATGGGATAAAAAGTCCTGCAAACAGCATCTTTGGGGTGGTGTAGGAGCGCTGTATAAATCGCTCCTACACCTCCCCTGCCCATTGAAATGAATGGGCAGCGCTTCAGAAATGCCACAACGCGGGCAGTTTTACCCTTTCTTCGGCCACTAGCGGGGGTTAAAAGCGCCCCGCTAGCGGCCTAAAAAGCTCTGCTAGAACGACGGTAAATCACCATTAAAACGAGCAGCGCTTTATCGCCAATGCGGCCACGGCTGTGAAAGCAGCCTCCTTTATGATTGTAAATGCTAATGACTCCTGAGCTGACAGGCGGGGGGGTGGAAGACAGCACAGGAACTGGCGAATACACATTACATGATAAGACCTACCCTGAAAATAAGCTGTGCTCTTATATTAATTGTTGCCAAAATTAATATGAGACTCAGTTTTTTTTTTTTCAGAGAAACACGGTGGGAATCCTAAGACAAAAAGGGAAACATTCAGGAGTAAAGGGTTATATAGGATGTGTGGGACATTTATGCTTAAACGTTCAAACACGATCATATAATGTGTATTTATAGCCCTTATACCGAATTGTGGTTAATTAAACTGTTTTAGATAGCAATCTATTTGTAATTTTGTTAAGCCATACTTGTTTCACACATCTCTATCATACCTTATAGTGAGCGTGTGACAACTCAACAGTTTTGCTTCCTGTGTCATACTGGGTAGGTCTTTCTCTGACCTCCTGCCTACACAGTAAACACCCCCAGTTCTCCCTGCCTAAAATATGTTGTAATCGCCTTGTTCAAGGCAAGGTGCTACAATTATAACCTCTGTGCAGGTATGTAGTTGATGGTATGCTCAGTTAGCCCACAAAATGTGCATACTAGATATGTTGTGATACTAAGATTTTTATTTTATTTTTTAATAGTCCTATTTAGCTGCCTCTCTATTTTAGTGTAATGATACAAAGGTCATTTGTTTTAATTTTTCTTTCCTGTAGAGATTTCAATGTAATGCACTCCCAATTACAGACAATATTGAGAACAGGAAGTGAGATTTTTGGCAACGGTTGCAGCAGGAACTATGGTGCAGGTAGAGTAAAGGAGATAATAGAATACATAAGGAGCTATGTGTAGAGTGTAAGAGTGTAGCCCTCAGTTCCAGCAACAGGCTGTCTATCCAATACAACTTAAAGCTGTATTCAATCCAAAAGCAAACATTTATTATATTGTATCTTACCAATACTTGACTGTGATGGCTGCATCCGTTTTTTCTTTTTTAGGCTTTTAGACTAACTTTTTCAGATGTAGCAGTTGGAGGCATAAGACAGACCATTTACCACTGATGGGGTGCTTATAATGATCAACTTTTATTTATGTAAATCCTTTATCCTACAAAGAGAAAAAAAAATGGTTGCTGTAACTGCTTGTAAAGTGTAAGATGGAGTTTACCTTCAATCTAAATCTGCTAGTAGGCACTCTAATACAGGAGGTGTGTTACTGGGCAGATAACCAGGTGAAAGCCGAGGGGGGAAAAAAAAGAATAAATAAAAACATATGCAGTCACCACATCTGATTGATAAGCTGCAATATGTTGTATTTTTAGTTTTGGGTTTAATGCCGCTTTAAATAATACATGCTGAAAAAAGTGTTAAAAAAATGTTGCACCATTACTTTCAATACTTTTTATTATAAGTAACAGATCTCCTATGTGATACATTATAGTGATATACTTATTAAAATGATTGAAATAAAGTGACAGTCCTTAAAAAGGTAAGCATCCTTAGAAATTAAATGCACCAGCCCTTGTGATGAAACGTGTCAGTAGAGCTTGGCATCATGTCTGCTGGATCGAGCTGTGCTTTCATGCTTTTCACATCTGTTTGTGAGCATCCTTATACTTTTAATTCAATAAATGTTAACCTTTCACTGGATTACGCTCTGTTTCTTGTTTCTTCTCTCCTATGGTCCACATTTGAGAGATATAAATATCCTGTATAATAATAACATATAGATATATATCTATATATAATTAGTCCAATGGATTGCTGCACTTAAAATATTCATTAATCAATTATTCAAGAAATTACATAATCAGATGTTTAAAGATTTCCGTTTCGGGCTCACAAGCTTGCGTCCTAAAAAGATGTGCTTTTGATCCGATGAAGGGTGGAAGCTTGCAAGCCCAAAACGGAAATCTTTAAACATCTGATTTCTTGAATAATTGATTAATAAATATTTTAAGTGCAGATATATATATATATATATAGAAATATATATACTTATATAAACATTAATATATATTTTTTTAGATAATTATAGGCTGCTGATTGTTAATGGCGGAGCTTTTCAGTTTGATTCCCAGGGCTGGTCTTTATGTGCTCATGACTTTCTAAGCATGGCCACTTTATTTCACTAATGTTTATATAGGTTTCACTATAATATAGCCCGTATATCGCATATCTGTTATGTATAATATACCTGTTTAAAGGGGTAGCACAACATATTTAAAAAAAAATTTTACTTTAATATCTTGTAAATCTGATATTTTTGCACGCGGTTCCCTACATAGTGTTTGATACACTATTTTATACTGTTTAATTCGTCTTCACTCGTTTTTAGTGCAGTTTCTCACGTTTAATAAAAAAGAAGTATTATTGTGCCAGACACATACAAAACACACTTGCCTTGTAGGAAGTGCTGTAGCCATTTGGTGGAATTACTGTTGAAAGTGCAGCTAATATATATATATATATATATATATACACACACACACACACACACACACACACACACACACACACACACACACACAACTATACTATTAAAAAAAAGGCATACTTTGTGGTTATAACAGCTGCTGAAAGTGCTGATATCACTTTAATCCCTCATAAACATGGGCCATAATAGGTGTTTGAATTTTTTTAATGCGTAGTATAATCTATGCCAACAGGATCCATATTAATGTATTTTCAAATGACTACAGAAAGATAGTCTTGTCCTGCAACATGTGTTTAAAAAATATGACACGAGATAATATAACATTGCTTACCTTTGAGCTGCGTGCCCATATAGCCCTATTACTGAAGCTTAGATTTTGCATTTTGGTTGGCCGTATTAACTTATCTAAAAAAAAAAAAAAAATTTTATGTTCGTGACTTCATTTGGCTGTGTGACTTTGGTGCAACCATAATGTCTCCCCATGTTTCCTCATTTTTATTTAAAACATTTTTAGAATTATTGGATTATTATAAAACGTCAATGTAAGCTACTAAACTAAAGCCCTAGTACACATGGGCTGAATGTAGGATGGCATCAGCCAGTTCAATAGAAACCAGCTGACATTTGGCCCATGTGTACTGCAGCTGATCGGCCGGCTTCTGTCGAAGGGTCATGGCCCGAAAACAGTCCGCAGATTGGCTCCCAATCGGGGGGGGGGGGGAAATAAATAACTCAGCAGGGGAGATCAATGTACTAACTGAGCTGCCAGTTTCTTTTTGTTCAGCCCGCTGGGTTGAACAAAAGAAACTTGTAGTGTATACCAGAATTAAAATAGAACTATAGGCAAAACTGATTTTTTTTTTTTTTTTTATTATGGATAGAGTAAGGGATGCTTATAACCCTGTCCAGAATTTTTTCAACCATTCCATAGATTTCCCTTCACTTCCTGTCTTATAGCCAAACAGGAAGTGAGGGGAAATCCCTGCAAATTAGGGGAGTGTCTTGGGCGCTCTCAGGTCACCTGAACTAGTGTCCCCATTGGAAGATTTCCCCTCTATTACTTTTCTGGGGACAACCCAAAAATTTGTCAGAAAATTTCTTTCACTTTCAATGATGGTAAACAGGACAAATAGGGTGAATCTCCTTAACAGGGGGCACAGACCACAATAAAAACTTACAGGTGCTCTAATCCCTCTCCACTCTATCAAACACAAAAAAAAAAGTGTTTTGCCTTTAGATATACTTTAACAATTCAAAGAACACTATTCCAAATCTGATATCACAAGACTTATAGCCTGTCTACATGATCCAAAAATCGGACAACAGATCGTCAAAAAAAAAAAATCAGAAGGAATGGCACGTAGTGTATTTCTATTGTGTTTTCGGACCATTACTGTACCGATTAAACTGAAATCATAAGATCTGGTATCCTACGAGGGAAATTTTTGTGTTTGTCCGATCGGATAATATAAGATGAACTGTCGTAATAGCCTCTCGAAAGCTCTGCACTAACGATCTGATTATCGTACGATCGCTTCAAAAGTGGTATTTTGCATCCGATTTTTCAGATCGTGTGTACGGGCCATTACCCTAGTGCATAAAGTAGTGTTGCTCACCAACCAGGTTGAAGTTTACTTTACAGACACCCAGAATTTACTGGCATTTCCAAAAAGTTACAGAATTAAAGTTTTTCAGTGCAAATGTCTGTGTTTTGGCTACAAACAAGTATAATGAGCAATTGGCAATAAGATAAGGTAGGTATTAATGCGGTAGTAAAGTCTAACATTTTTATTTTTAAACTGATCCTCCAGCAGCCTTATGCACTGCATACTCGTACATTATGACATATTTCCCTGAAAATGTCGTCCTCCATTGCTGCACACTCTCCACTCTCCCTTGTGCCCTGCAGCTTCCATCTTCGCCCTGTCTTTCTTCTGGGTTTTTGATGTTGGGTCACTTGATTGGCTGTGCCTTGGCGACGTAGCTCCTGCTCATAAGCGCAGGAGTCACATCGCAGCGGCACATCGGGCCGTAAATGTGGTCTGCACTGCGCATGTGCAGCTCAGATCACATTACTCGCTGACGGGCATGGGGGAGATTTATGACAGAAGATGCTTCTAGGGGCTCTTCTGTTATAAAAACCCTGCCTGTCAGCGGTAAATTTGCTGTCCCCTCAAAATTAACTAGACACACAGTTTTCATGTTGGAATACTGCCCTGCGTCCCAGTCTCAGAAGGGAGGGGGATCATGCTCTGCTTCAGTATGTCACAGTACATGTTGGCACTCATGATTCCCTCAATGAACTGTAGCTCCCCAGTGCCGGTGATGTGCCGAATAGTGCCCGCCCTGTACTGCGCTTGCGCAGTACGGAGAACAAGGAGACGCCAAATGTCTGCGAAGATGAACGGCACCTGCGCAGTGAGTCCAGGTTCAAGCCCCACCATCCAAGTGGACATAGAGTTGGAATAAAAAATAGCTGAGCGAAGCGAGGCCGTGCCCGAGGCATGGTGAGGGAAGTGAGCTGTGAAATGTGCTACCGTATGTCCACTTCGATGGTGGGGCTTGCACCTGGGGCCATTCTTCTTCAGAGACTTTCAGAGTCTTCTCCTCCCACAGGGCGGACACTATCCGATGGCCGGACAGTTTTTGACAGAACACCGGCAGCACTCATGCAGCCCCAGACCATGACACTGCCACAACCATGTTTGACTGTAGGCAAGACACGTGTCTATGTACTCACCTGGTTGCCACCACACACGCTTGACACCATCTGAACCAAATAAGTTTATCTTGGTCTCATCAGACCACAGGACATGGTTCCAGTAATCCATGTCTTTAGTCTGCTTGTCTTCAGCAAACTGTTTGCGGGTTTTCTTGTGCATCATGTTTAGAAGAGGCTTCCTTCTGGGATGACAGCCATGCAGACCAATTTTATGCAGTGTGTAGCGTATGGTCTGAGCACTGACAGGCTGATCCCCCTTTCAAACTCTACAGTAATGTTGTCAGCACTTATATGTCTATTTCCCAAAGACAACCTCTGGATGTGACGCTGAGCATGTGCACTCAACTTTTTCTTTTTTTTTTGTAACAAACAATTTTTATTGAACAAATGGTGACAGTACAAAAAACATAAGCAAAATATCAAAGAAAGGTCATGCACTACAGTGTTATAACAAAAGCTGCACTTATAATATCAATTACCCACATAAAATAAAACATATAAAGGGAGCAAAATATGCACAAGAAAAGTTAAATTATGAGTTTAAACTGATGGGTATCGCTAACCCTGCACTACCCCATAGTGCCAACAGATAAAACAACCAGGATCTCTAAAGAAAAAAAGGGGGGGGGCACGCGACGACTTTGATCGACCATAGCGAGGCCTGTTCTGAATGGACCATGTCCTGTTAAACCGCTGTATGGTCTTGGCCACCGTGCTGCAGCTCAGTTTCAGGGTCTTGGCAATCTTCTTATAGCCTAGGCCATCTTTATGTAGAGCAACAATTCTTTTTTATTTTTTTCAGATCCTCAGAGTTCTTTGCCATGAGGTACCATGTTGAACTTCCAGTGGCCCGTATGAGACAGTGAGAGCGATGACACCAAATTTAAAGTGGTTGTAAACCCTTACAACCAACTTTGACCTACAGGTAAGCCTAGATTAAGGCTTACCTGTAGGTCCAAGAAATATCTCCTAAACCTATATGCTTTAGGAGATATTTACCGAAGACAGCCACCGCTGTCTACGGGGCATGCACTGTAGACAGCGGCGTGCAGGCGCACTGGGGCAGGCCGCAGATCACGGTGATATGGCGCGAGTGTCGGCTCCCGTGCGCATGCGCGGGAGGGACGTCATCGCAGCTCCGGCGAATCACAGCGCCGGAGCCGCGAGACCCAGAAGTCGCTCCCGGATCCATGGCAGTGGGCGAAGAGGAAGACGGAGGATCACTTCGGGGGCTTCGTTCTCAGGTAAGTTATATATAATGAGCTAGTATGCTATGCATACTAGCTCATTATGCCTTTGCCTTACAGGGTGTGGTTTAAAAAAAAAAACATGACATCGGGGAGGGAAAAATGGCTAATTGGGCTCAATTCTGACATTTTCACTTGGGGGTGTACTCGCTTTTGTTGCCAGCGGCTTAGACATTAATGGCTGTGTGTTGTAGCAAAGTGTCATTTCTTCAGTGTTGTCACATGAAAAGATATAATAAAATATTTACAAAAAATGTGAGGGGTTTACTTTTGTGAGATACTGTGTGTGTGTGTGTGTGTGTGTGTGTATATATATATATATATTATATAATTTTTGGTATTTTTTTGGACAGATGAAAAACAAAAAAAAAAGTTGTAGGCAGGTGTGAAATCTGTAAATTAAAGTAAATGAAGAGAAGACAAATCCAAAACAAGACAATATTTGGTGTGAACGCCCCCTTTGTCATAAAAACTGCATCAACACTTCTAGGTACACTTGCACATAGTGTTTGAAAGAACTCGGCAGGTAGGTTGTTCCAAACATCTTGGAGAACTAACCACAGATCTTCTATGGATGTAGGCTGCCTCAAGTCCTTTTGTCTCTTTGCATAATCCCAGATAGACTCAATGATGTTGAGAACAGGGCTATGTGGGGGCTAAACCATCACTTCCGGGACTCCTGGTTCTTCCTTACACTGAATATAGTTCTTAATGACATTGGCTGTATGTTTGGGGCTGGTGTCCTGCTGCAGAATAAATTTAGAGCCAATCGCACACCTCCCTGATGGTATGGCATGCTGGTAAAGTATCTGCTTGTAATTCTCACCATTGAAGACACCAGTCATCCTGACTAATTCTCCAAATCCATTTGCAGAAATGTAGCCCTAGACTTCAAGAAACCTCCACCATGCATCTCTGTTGCCTGCAGACACACATTATTGTACCACTCTCAAGCCCTTTCGGCAATCAAACTGCCTCCTGCTACAGCCAAATATTTAATGTTTTAACTTATCAGTCCAGAGCACCTGCTGCCTATGCTTTAGTGCATAGTTGATTCGCTTAGCCTTGTGTGCACGTCGGAGGTATTGATTTTTGGCCGCAGTTCTTCCATGAAGATCACTTCTGGTCAGACTACTACAGAAAGTAGTTGGGTGTACCTGGGTCCCACTGGTTTCTGCCAGTTATTGTTATTCTTATTATACAGGATTTATATAGTGCCAACAGCTTGCGCATCGCTTTACAACATGAGGGCAGACAGTACAACTACAATAATTCGATACAGGAGAAATTAGAGGGCCCTGCTTGTTGGCACTTACAATCTAGGAGGGAGGGTCAAGTAATACAAAAGGTAGTAACTGTGGGGGATGTGCCGATGGAGAAAATACAGTTGTTAAGTGTGGGCAGGATAGGCTTTTCTGAAGAGGAGGGTTTTCAGGATCATCTAAAAGCAAACAGAGTAGGAGATTATCGGTCAGATTGGTGTGGGAAATTCCATAGGATGGGAGAGACTCTGGAAAAGTAATGGAGGCGCGCATGGGAGGAGGTGACAGGGGAGCTAGAGAGCAAGAGTTCTTGGGAGGAAGAAGAGAGCAATTAGGTTGGTATTTTAAGACTAGGCTAATGATGTAGCCGGGGGCAGAGTTGTGGATGGCTTTGTAAGTTGTTAGTATTTTGAATTTTATTTGTTGGGTGAGCAGAAGCCAATGGAGGGATTTACAAAGAGGAGCAGCAGACACTGATTGGTTGGTAAGGCGGAATAGCCTTACAGCAGCATTCATGAGGAACTGAAGCTGGGATAGCCTATGTAAAGGTAAGCCAATGAGAAAGGAGTTGCAGTAGTCATGGCGAGAGATGACCAGGGAGTGAACTAGGAGCTTTGTGGTGTCATTGGTTAGAAAGGGGCGTATTTCGAAGATGTTGTGGAGGTTGAGGTGACAAGATTTCGACAGTGGTTGGACGTGGGGCCTAAAGGATAGATTAGAGTCCAGGATTACACCTAGAACCTTGGCATGCGAGAATGGGCTGATAGTTGTGCCATTGATCTTGACAGAGAAATCAAGGGAAGGTCATATGCCTGATGAAGGGATCCTGCATTGCTCCGAAACTTTACAATCTGCTCTAACAATGTGATCTGATTAAAGCTTAGGACCCATTTTGGAGATCTTTGGTGTGCTGGTGACATTCTTTTGCTCAAATCAGGGGGAGGGGCATACGGGGGAGGAAAAATTATGAGCTTGGTTTTGGATAGATTGAGTCTGAGGCAGTGGCGTGACATCCAAACTGATGTGTCTGTTAGTAAGTTAGTGATACGTGAGGAGACTGAAGTAGTGAGCTGAGGGGTAGAGAGATAAATTTGGGTGTCAATGTAGAGATGGTATTGGAAGCCATGGGAGGCTATTGGCTGTCCCAAGGAGGTGGTGTAGATTATGAATAGTAGAGATCCAAGAACAGAACCTTGGGGGACCCCAACAGAAAAAGGAAGAGTAGAGGAGGAAATAGAATTGTAAGGAACGCTAAAGGTGCTGTTGGATAAATAGGAAGAGAACCAGAGTAAAGCCATGGACCAAAGGCGTGAAGTTTTTTTTGAGGAGGGGGTGTCCAACCATATCTAATGTAGCAGAAAAGACCAGAAGTATGAGTACAGAATAGAGTCCATTGGTTTTGGCCATTAGTAGATTGTTTGTTAGTTTTAGGATGGCAGCTTCTGCGGAGTGTTGAGGGCAAAATCCAGACTGAAGGGGATCAAGGTTATTCTCGGCAAGGTGTTCGCTCAGTCAGTTGTAGACCAGACATTCAAGGAGTTTGGATAAAAAAGGGAGCAAGGAGATGGGGTGTAGGTTATTAAGATTGGTGTTGTCCAGTGAGGGCTTTTTTAGGGGGTTACTAGTGCATGTTTTGAGGAAGATGCCAGAAGAGCAGGAGAGAATGAAGATGTGAGTTAGAGAGTGTAGAATAGAGGCAGAGGGTGAACGTAGCATTTGCAAGGGAACAGGATCCAGGGGACAGGTGGTTAGCTGTTCACTAGCAAGAAGTTTAGCAACCTTGTCTCTAGTGGTGGGGTTAAATAAGGGAAGTAATGGATGTACCTGTGGGCATGGAGTGTTGGGTGGAGAAGGTTTCTGTATAGCGGAGATCACCTCACGAAGTGTATCAGTCTTATGTTGAAGTGATTTGCGATCTCCTGGGCAGTGAGTGAGTTAGTGAGTGGAGGACGGAGTAGAGAGCTAGAGGTAGAGAAGCGTTGACGGTTCTGTGCTGATGGCGCTGCTGGACTTCCGATGTCGAAACTAAGTAAGCATGATGTCTTTCATCTGCTGCATTAAGTTTCTTTAGCCAACCATTGCATCTATGTTTCTTAACATTGACAGTTTTTTGTGCTTCTTCAAAAAAGCTTGAACAGCACATCTTTAAACCACAGTCTGCTTTAAAATCATTGCCTGGGAAAGACCTTGCTGATGCACTATAAGTACCTTTTTGTCTTGTTGCTCTGCTCAGTCTTGCCATGGTGAATGACCTGTGTCATGAATCTGTCTTCCACAACCTCACTTTAGTAGCAAAGTTTGGCTGTTCCTCACCCGGTCTTAAGCCTCCTACACAACAGTTTTTGTTTCAGATAATTGCTGGGTTTTAACCTACAAATTAACTTGATCATTAGCACCTTCTTGGTATACTTGGTTAAACATACACCTGACTCTAATCCTACAAAATCCCTGACTTTGTCCAATTGTACAAGTGTAAGAATTGTTGCTAGTTTGAAGCCAAAGGGCAGTCATACCAAATATACATTTTTTTATATTTTATTGATTTTGATTTTTCTTATCGCTCACTTTGTATTTTATAAATTGATAAAAAAAAAAAAATTTTTATATATTTATATTGAACGCATTCTTACTTTATAGCATTTGCACCTGCCTAAAACTTTTGCACGGTGCTGTGTGTATATACAGTATCTCAAAAAAATGAGTACATTCCTCACATTTTTGTAAATATTTTACTATATCTTTTGATGCGACAACACTAAAGAAATGACATTTTGCTACAATGTAAAGTAGTGAGTGTACAGCTTGTATAAATAACAGTGTAAATTTGCTGTCCCCTCAAAATAACTCCACACATGACCATTAATGTATAAACCACTGGCAACAAAAGTGAGTAATCCCCTAAGTGAAAATATCCAAAGTGTCAATATTTTGTGTGTCCACCATTATATTCCAGCACTGCCTTAACCCTCTTGGGCATGGAGTTCAACAGAGCTTCACAGTTTGCCACTGGAGTCCTCTTCTACTCCTCCATGATGACATCACGGAGCTGGTGGATGTTAGAGACCTTGTGCTCCTCCACCTTCCAATTGAGGATGCCCCACGGATGCTCAACAGGGTTTAGGTCTGGAGACATGCTTGGCCAGTCCATCACCTTTACCCTCAGCTTCGTTAGCAAGGCAGAGGTCATCTTGGAGATGTGTTTGGGGTCGTCATGTTGGAATACTGCCCTGCGTCCCGGTCTTCGAAGGTAGAGGATCATGCTCTGCTTCAGTATGTCACAGTACATGTTGGCATTCATGGTTCCCTCAATGAACTGTAGCTCCCCATTGCCGGCAGCACTCATGCAGCCCCAGACCATGACACTCCCACCACCATGCTTGACTGTAAGCAAGACACACTTGTCTGTGTACTCACCTGCTTGCCGCCATACATGCTTGACACCATCTGAACCAATGAAATGCAAATGAATTACTTATAAATCCTACAATGTGATTTTCTGGATTTTTGTGTTCGATTTCATCTCTCACAGTTGAAGAGTACCTATGATAAAAATTACAGACCTCTACATGCTTTGTAATTAGAAAAACCTGCAAAATAGGCAGTGTATCAAATACTTGTTCTCCCCACAGTAATATATATATATATATATATATATATATATATATATATATATATATATATATATATATATATATATACGCATGCAGTATCTCACAAAAATGAGTACACCCCTAACATTTTTATAAATATTTTTTATCTTTCTTTTTTTCATGTGACAACACTGAAGAAATGACACTTTGCTACAATGTAAAGTAGTGAGTGTACAGCTTGTCTAACAGTGTAAATTTGCGGTCCCCTCAACATAACACACAGCCATTAATGTCTAAATCGCTGGCAACAAAAGTGAGTAAACCCCTAAGTGAAAATGTTCAAATTGGGCCCAATTATCCATTTTGTCCCCAGGGTCATGTGACTCAGTGTTACAAGGTCTAAGGTCTAAGGTGTGAATGGGGAGCAGGTGTGTTAAATTTGGTGTTATCGCTCTCACTCTGGTCACCGGAAGTTCAACATGGCACCTCATGGCAAAGAACTCTGAGGATCTGAAAAAAAAAAAAAGAATTGTTGTGCTACATAATGATAGCCTAGTCTATAAGAAGATTGCCAAGACCCTGAAACTGAGCTGCAGCAAGGTGGCCAAGACCATACAGGATAGGTTCCACTCAGAACAGGCCTCGCCTTGGTTGACCAAAGAAGTTGCGTGCACGTACTCAGCGTCCTGTCCAGAGGTTGTCTTTGGGAAATATATGTATGAGTGCTGCCAGCATTGCTGCAGAGGTTTAAGGGGTTAGCCTGTCAGTGCTCAGACCATACGCCGCGCACTGCATCAAATTGGTCTGCATGGGTGTCATCCCAGAAGGAAGCCTCTTCTAAAGATGATGCACAAGAAAGCCCACAAATGGTTTGCTGAAGACAAGCAGACTAAGGACATGGATTACCATGTCCTGTGGTCTGATGAGACCAAGATAAATGATTTGGTTGATGGTGCCAAGCATGTGTGGCGGCATCCAGGTGAGGAGTACAAAGACAAGTGTGTCTTGCCTACAGTCAAGCATGGTGGTGGAGGTGTTATGGTCTGAGTGCTGCTGGCACTGGGGAGCTACAGTTCATTGAGGGAACCATGAATACCAACATGTACTGTGATGTACTGAAGCAGAGCATGATCCCCTCCCTTCTGAGACTGGGACACAGGGCAGTATTCCAACATAACGACCCCGAACACACCTCTAAGACAACCACTGCCTTGCTAAAGAAGCTGAGGGTAAAGGTGATAGACTGGCCAAGCATATCTCCAGACCTAAACCCTATTGAGCATCTGTGGGGCATCCTCAAACAGAAGGTGGAGGAGAACAAGGTCTCTAACATCCACCAGCTCCGTGATGTTGTCATGGAGGAGTGGAAGAGGACTCCAGTGGCAACCTGTGAACCTCTGGTGAAGTCCATGCCCAAGAGGGTTAAGACAGTGCTGGAAAAAAATTGGTGGCCACACAAAATATTGACACTTTGGACCCAATTTGGACATTTTTACTTAGGGGTGTACTCACTTTTGTTGCCAGCGGTTTTGACATCAATGGCTGTGTGTCTTTATGTTGAGGGGACAGCAAATTTATACTGTTTTGATTACAAACGTTTTTATTAGGTGCAAAAAAAAGTAAACAGAGCAACAGAAGCAGGTACATGACTGCATCAAGGAATAGTACAAAAGAAATACACTGCAGGCAATTATAGCTGGAACAGCAACATACAAGGCACAAAGGAGAACACTCAATAGAAGTTACACAAATAGCCTAGTCCGTGTGCACCAGGTGATGCTTATCAAGTCCATGTAGGTTATTAATAAAAGGCAAGTAAAATAAAATAAAATAAACTAAACAGAATAACGTAACAGTGCAATTACTATTACCGCTGACTTCACATTCAAACAGCAAGTACACCACAGCTCCGTCCCAAAGCAGGGGCTAGCCGCGGCCTGGGGCCAAGGGGGTGGGAGAATAAACTATCCAGTGTGGCAATCTTGGGATTCATCAGGTCCGTCCGGACTTTACCGCATCTCCTGCGGGGGGTGTTGGAGAGAGGGCCCTCCAATGGCACCGGGATACAGTGGCCAATTGGCCCATTTAGCAGTATGAATATGCATGGTGTCCATAATGGTATGGTGTATCCGTTCCATGAGACGGATAGCATCCATCCTACCGAGAACTTGTGACCAGGAAGTTATCTGCGAGCGCCAATGGAGCGCAATCGTCCAGTGGATAGCACAGAACAACGTGTTGATCAACCTTTGGGTGGGACGAGGAACCCCCGTTATTGGGGCAAACAATAAACAATGTTCAGGTGTTAAGTGGACAATAGATCCCACAATAGAGGACACTGTGGTGCGAGCTTGATCCCAAACACCCTGGAGCCGAGGACAGCTCCAGAAAGTATGGAGTAAAGAGCCCGACTTCGGGCAACCCCGAAAGCAATGGTCACCGTGGGGTAGAATCTGTGAATCCTATCCGGGGTAAGGTACCACCGAGTATGAAGCTTCACCACAGTATCCTTCACAGCCATTGATCTAGCGCATCCATGCATATTCAGGAGCATCTCCCGCCACTCTTCAGGTGAGAACTCTGTGGCCAGATCAGTTTCCCACAGACCCATAGCCCTAGTTTTCACAGGAAGTTGGGATTCTAGAAGGTGTTTGTATACTGTAGAGATAATACCCCTGTCCCTGGAGTGTCGATAGCATAAGGATTCAAATTGAGTATTAGAGGTGGCGTGGAGGGAGCTTTAGTGTGATTGGAAAAAGTGGGGAATCTGAAGAAACTTATAAAATTCCCCTCTAGGTACCTCATGCTGTGACTGGAGTTGCGAGAAGGAGGTGAAGACACCCCTTCTAACACACAAAGCCCGCAGGGTGACCAAGGATTTTTGGATCCACCATCTAAAGGCAACAGGAGACTCAAACGCAAGGGGGAATCTCCTATCGCCCAGAAATGATGCCAAATTGGGTCTATCAGGTCGCAGCTTAAATTTAGTATAGTACAGTGACCAGAGATAAAGGGAGCTACTTACAATATTGTTAAGGGGGGCTAGGTCCCTTGGCCGCAGACTCTCCTGCCACAGGATGCCTGGGAGAAAATATGGGCGCAGCGATTGAGTCTCAAATTGCAACCATGGTATTCCAGCCGTAGGGGCATGCCACTGAGCCGTTTGGGCCAGCCTGGCCGCTAAGTAATATAGCCATACGTCTGGAAGGCCCAAGCCACCCTGCAGCAGTGGTCGATGTAGTAGGGATCTCCCAAGTCTGGGCCTCTTACCCTGCCAAAGAAAGGTGTTAATATCGCGTTGTAGCGCGGTAAGGGACTGGCGAGATACATAAATAGGGAGAGCCCTAAAAAAATACAATAGTTTCGGCAAAATCGACATTTTAATGGCCACCACCCTCCCTATTAATGGGATACGCTAGGTCGACCACAGCCTCAGCCACCTCCGAACCATAGTAAAGGCCGGTGGATAATTGGCACTATAGATTTCCGGCAGGGATGGGGCTAGGTGAACCCCCAGATATTGTACGGTGCGTTTAGAGAGGGAGAGTCCAAAAAAGGTACGAATGTTAGATATGTCTGCAGGGGTAAAGTTGATAGGAAGGGCAGTACACTTAGCTAGATTGACCCCCAAACCCGAAAGCTTCTGGAGCGCAACAGTTCGAGAAGATTAGGGAGTGCTATCAAAGGGTTGGGTAAAAACAAAAGGACATCGTCCGCGTATAGGCTAATCTTGTACTCCCCTTCCTCTTTCAAGTACCCCCCTATGTTTGGGTCAGTAATATTGGCCCTGGCTAGGGGCTCCAAGGCCAGGGCGAATATTAATGGGGAGAGGGGGCAACCCTGCCGGGTGCCCCTGCCTATAGGGAAAAATTCTGAAGAGCTACCGGGGAGTTTGATCCTAGTCTGGGGCCTATGATACAATGCCTTAAAACCATTCACAAATTCTCCCATGAACCCAAACCTGGCCAGAACCTGATCCAAGTAATGCCATAGGACACTGTCAAATGCCTTTTGGATATCCAACCCCAAAATCAGAACTCTGCGCAAGAGGTTCGCGTCCTGAATGATATTTGTCGCTAATCGGATGTTGTCAGTGATCTGCCTATTGGGGATAAAACCAGTTTGTTCTGAGCCTACCAGGGTGCTAATAATAGGGGCCAATCTGTTCGCCAGGATCTTTCCTAAAATTTTAATATCATTATTTAAAACCGAGATAGGCCTAAAGTTTTGGGGTAGGGAGTGGTCCTTATGAGGTTTGGGGATCAGAGTCATGTTAGCGCGTAGCATCTCGTCAGGGAGAGTCTGCCCTTGTAACGTCAGGTTAAAAAGTCTGGTCAACTTAGGGGCCAGGATCTGGGAAAACTTCTTATAATATGGGGAGGTATAACCATCTGGGCCAGGGGCTGTAGAAGATTTAAGCATCTTAATAGTGTCCATTACCTCTTGGTCAGTGCAGGGGGCGTTTAGTGCGGTCAGTTGTGATTCCGAGAGAGATGGAAGAGGGATAGAGTCCAACCAATGACCCATGTTGTTGGGCATGGGTTGCGAGGGGGGGGATAACAGGTCTCGGTAGAAGGAGGAGAAAATTTTTAATACTTTGTTAGGGTGAGAAACCAGATTACCCGTGTCATTTCTCAATTTGTAGACATGAGCAGGTTGTAGGGACTGGTGCAATTTGCGAGAAAACATGCCTGAAGCAGTATTGCTGTGTAGCAAAAACCTAGCTTTTGACCAGCGAAGCGACTTCTCCGTGCGCTCCGAGAGGATAGTGTCCAATTCGGTCCTTTTTTGATTAAGCAGAGGGAGGATATCCAGGGAATGTGTCTGTGTATGGGACTGGTAAAGGGCACGGAGATCGCGTGTGAGGGCCTGGATCCTAGCATTGTTTTGTTTCTTCCTAGTGACTGCTATCTCAATTAAGTGGCCCCGAAGAACCGCTTTATGGGCAGTCCAAGGGACCTGGGGTGAAATGTCAGGAGTGTCATTGATAGTAAAGTAGTCCGTTAAGTGGCCCTCAATCAAAGCATAGGTGGTGGGGTCCGACAGTAGGGAATCATTCATCTGCCAGGACGCAAGAGAAGGGGAAAGGCCTACATGTGAGGTATGAAAGGCCACAACTTGATGATCAGACCAGGGGCATGGGTGTATAGTGGTGTGTGCGGAATTGGCTAACAAAACCGGAGAAGCAAAAATGTAGTCTAATCTAGCGTAACTATCATGAGGATGGGAGTACTGTGTATATTCCCTAACGCCAATGTTCAGGGCCCTCCAGGTGTCGATGAGTTGTAATCTATCAAATGATTTAGTGAGGAATTTAGGGAACACCTTGGCGCTATGTGAAGTTTTGCTCCTATCCTCCGCGGGATTAGCTACTAAATTAAAATCTCCTCCCACTATGAGATGGGGAGAGACGTATCTGTCAAGAGTACGCAGGAATAAATGCTAGAAGGCTCCCTGCGCCGTATTTGGGGCGTATAAATTAGCAATCATAACCTCCTTGCCCCGCAACATACCCTGAACAATAAGAAATCTGCTATCCTGGTCTTTAAACACATGTGAAGGTTCAAACTGAACAGTATTACGAACAAAGATTGCCACTCCTCTGGCCCTGGACTCAAAAGTAGTAGCGTAGTGTAGTTTGTACGATTTATCAAAAAACGTAGGGCAGGCCCCCGAGGAAAAATGCGTCTCCTGCAGCAGAATGATATCAGCACCAATCTGCTTATAATAGCAGAAGGCCTTCCTCCGTTTGTGGGGGGAATTAAAGCCCCTCACATTATGTGAAATAACGCGGAGACCCATGCTATCCAATTTTTAATCGCTTTCGCACGCATGGTCTACAGAGTGAGCTAGGATCCCTATAGCAGAGTCCAGAACCAGAGGAGCCCCCAGCAACCAACACCAGGCCCAAATAAGTGTATACAAGGCCGTCAGGAGATCCATCGCTAATAGGAAATCCATCAACCTCAAGGTTACTCTCCCATAGATCAAAGCCAGTCGTGAAGTCAGCAAAACAAATAAACAAAAAAGCAAAAAGAAAACTTAACACTCTATGGAGTCTGGGTGTAAAATCCAGCCAGACCTGGAATAATTTGTAAATAACGGGCCTTGCGGCCCAACTGCCACTTGCTCCACACATGCCCCACAACAGATGAGGACCGTTAAAGATCAGAGAAACAAATCGGTGGTGGATACAGTCCACCGATACAGTGCCCAGAGCCCTGGGACCGGGAACGTGTGGGGAATGGTGTGCAAGTATGGAAGGGGTGGGGAGCGCTGCTCCAAATGTCAGAGGAGAGGAGACTCGGGAGAGAAACCGCAACAACAAAGTCACTTCTCTCAGCCTCCGGGGACATGGAGAAACTAAAAGGAAAATGAGTCGAGTCCATGCGGGGTATAAGGAAATGGGGACTCAGGTAAGTTCGAAGTAACCCGAAATCAGTCCAAGGAAAGCCCTCTTAGTGAATTATGGCCAGGAGACCGAGACATCAAACATCAGGTAATGGCTGTAGTCTGCGAGAACGTCTGTCCCTCTGAGGCGATGGCGTAGCCCAAATGGGGGATTGACGTGGCGTCGCCGGGTGTCGGGGTGTATGTTGTTGCTCCAAGAGTCCCAGCTTCACCAAAATTTCTTTGCCCTCGGTGACCGTAGAGGTGATGTGAGTGGAACCGTTGTGAGGTACGATCAATTTAAATGGGAAGCCCCAACGGTAACGTATTTGAGCCGTCTGCAAGGTAGAGGTAACTTCTTTCATCTTTCTTCGCTTCTCCAGCGTAGCCGGAGAAATATCAGGGTAGATCTGGACGGAGGCCCCATCCAGTTGGATGCGCGGCGTGTTACGTGAGGAACGAAGGATTTCCTCTTTTTATAAGAAAGTCCTTGAGACACAATACGATATCCCTGGGCGGCTTCTCAGGGGGAGGTTTAGGTCTCAGCGCCCGGTGCAAACGATCGCACGTAAAGGCTTCGTTGGGTTGATTCGGAAGCAGTAGTTGAAACAGACGAACGATCGTAGCGGGGAGGTCAGTCACCGATTCAGGGATCCCTCGCACCTGAACGTTATTCCTCCTGTTGCGGTTGTCCAGGTCCTCCAGGTGGTTTTGAAGTTGAACGACCGTTTCCCCGAGCAACTCGTGGTCCCTTCGTAAGTCCGAATAGGCCAGGTGGAGCTCGTCATGTTTCACTTCAAGGAGATCCGTCCTACTTCCAAGGGCCGCCATCTCCTGTGATAACACGCTCGTGGATTTGTGCAGCTCCGCTTGGAATTTCTTCGCTAGCCTGTCATACATGTTAGCCAGGCTGTCCTCTAGGTCCGCTTTGGTTAAATGAGTGTCCCCCATACCTTTGGGTGAGCCCGCCGGCCGCGAGGCTTTCTCGGCCATGGGGGTCTGGGCGCCATCTTGGGACATTCCTTGTCGGTCCATGGTCCGTAGAAGATAGGCCGTCAGAGCGTTGAGCGGTTTTCCGCTTGCCTTTCTTGGACGTCGGCATGCACGAGTGGTCCCGCAGGAAAATGATGTTATTTACGGGCCGGTAGACGGTCCGGATCGTCCTGGGGAGTGTTAATTATTCTCCGTTGTCCCGGGAGCTCCCAGTCTTAGCTGCTGCCTCGTTCCGCGCCGCGCATGCGCCCCCGCAAATTTACACTGTTATACAAGCTGTACACTCACTGCTTTACATTGTAGCAAAGTTTAATTTCTTCAGTGTTGTCACATGGAAATATATAATAAAATATTTCTGAAAATATATAATAAAATATTTACAAAAATGTGAGGGGTGTACTCACTTTTGTGAGATACTGTATATGTGTGTGTATATAATATAAAAAAAGAGAGGGGCACTCACGGGTCTTGAAAGGTGAACGCAGGATAACTGTTTTGTTTTGACGAGGCACAAGCTCACCATTTATATATATATGTATATATTAGGGCTGTTACTGACAAAAAAAATTGTGTTCGATTAATCTATTTATTTTAATCGACTAATTTCGAATAATTATAATGCTCATACAGATTCAACTACCTTTAGCTGATCTCCTTGCATTGCAACTCAGCATTAGTCAGTGGTAAATGTGGTATACACTATATACAATCACCCGAGACTAGTTAGTTTCCACAATCCATGACTTAACTTCACAGTTCACACAAATACGTTTTAAATTCAAACTGTAGCACGGACGTAAGTCATTTTTTTTATTAAACTTTAAGAAAAACGTAGAATGTTAGTTTAAATTTAATTATAAAACGTATCTACTATATTGACTGTCAGTTACTTTATAGTAGGCATCACTTTAGCCAGTCACGCAGACATACCAGAGTGTTTACATTTTTATTTTTTTTATTTTTTACAACAATGTTAAAATCGGAGGTTATCAAATTTGCCTACACTTAGCTGACTGAATGATCCCAGTTAACCACATCCATATTTACCATCACTGTCCAGGCTGTCTGGTGACGTCACAGACATCGACGTCACTGGACTCCTCCCCCTTCCCTTCATTAGCAGACGGAGGCATTATAGGGAAGGGGGGAGGAGTCCAGTGACGTTGATGTCCGTGACATCACCGGATCTGCAACAGAACTCCCTGAAGACCCGGAAGCCAGCAGAGAGGTGAGTACCGATCAAAAGAATTTAGATCGATCAAAAGAATTAACGATTAATCGAGGAATTAATCTTTAATTTTCCCAGCCCTAGTATATATACAGTATATAATCCAAAAGAGAGCGGCAATCACAGGTCTTGGAAGTTGAGTGCAGCTGAGGCTGCAGAAAAAGGCATGCGTTTAAAATTTGGGGTGCACACCCTAATGTAATAGGCACACCCATGTTCACAAACTACACAGATACAATAGAAATTTATAAAAATAGCTTGAGTTTCATGACTGTGGTCAAATAATAAAAAAAATAAAAGCTTTATGTGTGGTAACCTACTCTTAACTAAAATGCCATTGCTCATTAGGAACGAGAATAAGTTTGGAAGGGTCTATTTATTCCTTGTTTTTTTTTTTTTTTGTTTTTTTTTTTTTTGTTTTTTTTTTATTCAAAAACTTGTATAACAGATTATATCCTATTTGTGCCCTGGCTACTGTAACTTCTTCTCTGCTGGTTTTGGGGAAGTGCTCATTCTTACGCTGATGTGGAAGACTCTGGACTCCCTTGAGCAGGCAAGAACGAATGTAATAAATTGAGCCTATTTATTACATCATCAAATTCTAATTAGAGATGTTGCAGCTGTGTGCTTTTCATCTGCCTAAGATGATTAATGGAATGGGTTTTAATTAGGTTGCATGCTAATCTTTCAACTGAAAGTCAATGATATGTTGTATGGGGGAGAGAGGCAAACAATGCTGGAAAACAAGTTTTCTTGTAAGTTGGATGCGATGACTTACAGACTTTAAAGAGGACTTCCACCAAAACTGAAAATTTAACTTTGAATGTGATTTTAACAATAATTTTATTAACCGCTTTAACACCCATATACATATCTGGCTATTTGGTGCCTGACTTTGTGTTCTCCAACAATTATGTAGGCATTCTAATTAATTTTGAGCATCTATCTTACACACCCCCCATTGTCTAAAGTTGGCTATACATGGATCAAAATGTGTCTAGTTCAGCAGGTACTGGCCGAATTTCGATCCATGTGTGGCCTCAATGGTTGAACAGAAGTCAATCTACCAATGGATTTCTGTTCAACTGTCCTGTCGAATAAAAACCGCTCGATCGGCATCGCAGGTAATAGGTTGAAATGCTGATCTGTGTATTCTGACGGGGGGGGAGTCTCCCCACTGTCAGAATACAAATGTGCAGCCGGGAGGATTCCCCCTTCCTCCTAGAATGTTTGAATGGAAGAAATGGGGCATTTTTTTTCAATCTGCTGGTTAAACTAAAATAACTGACCCATGTATGGCCAGCTTTAAGGCAAGCTCAGATTAGATCTTCTCATAGTTCTTAAGGCCCTGTTCACACTGGTGCACTTTTACTGTGTTAAAACGCACCTTCCCAGTGTAGCAAAAGCACATAAAAAATGGTCCCCTTTAAAGTGGTTTAAACCCTTACAAACCACTTTGACCTACAGGTAAGCCTAGATTAAGGCTTACCTGTAGGTCCAAGAAATATCTCCTAAACCTACACGGTTTAGGAGATATTTGCCAAAACACAGGCACCGCTGTCTACGGCGATATGCCGCGAGTGGCGGCTCCCGGGCGCATGCGCGGGAGTGACGTCATTGCGGCTTCGTCGAATGATAGCGGCGGAGCAGCGAGACCCACCGAGAAGATGGAGGCTCCAGACTACAGAGGACAGCGGTGACTTCGCTGGCTCCTGTGTCAGGTTAGTGACATAATAGACTACTATGCGATGCATAATAGTCCATTATGCTTTACCTTTGCAGGGAATCAAAGAGGAAGTAAACCCATTAGGGTTTACTTCCTCTTTAAATCCAATCTAACTGTTCACATCTGTGCCTGAGACAGAAACACACCTTCAATTATAGTCAATGGAAATGCACCAAAAATGCACTGCAAGTTTAAATGTGGGTTTTGCCTCGTCAGTTTTTTCCCAGGTAACCAGAGATGAAAATGAATAATGGATTTTGTCAAATTTTTAACCCAACGCATAAAAATGTGCTAAAAATAAGTGTTTTTAAAAAACGCATGTTGCGTTTTACATCGCACTGGTGTGAATGGGCCCTTAAAGTTGAACTCTAGAGAGATAAAACGTATTGCAGAAAAGGGATTAACCACTTAAGCCCCGGACCAATTTGCAGCCAAAGGACCAAGTCCCTTTTTGCGATTCGGCACTGCGTTTCTTTAACTGACAATTGCGCGGTCGTGCGATGTGGCTACAAAACAAAATCGGCGTCCTTTTTTTCCCACAAATATAGCTTTCTTTTGGTGGTATTTGATCACCTCTGCGGTTTTTATTTTTTGCGCTATAAACAAAAATAGAGCGACAATTTTGAAAAAAATTCAATATTTTTTACTTTTTGCTATAATAGCCCAAAAAAATATATAAACATTTACAATATACAAAATTTTTCCTTAGTTTAGGCCGATACGTATTCTTCTACATATTTTTGGTTAAAAAAAAATCACAATTAGCAATTGAATGGTTTGCGCAAAAGTTATAGCGTTTACAAAATAGGGGATCGTTTTATAACATTTCTATTATTTTTTTTTTACTAGTAATGGCGGCGATCAGCGATTTTTATTGTGACTGCGACATTATGGCGGACACATCGGACATTTTTGACACCTTTTTGGGACCATTGTCCTTTATACAGCAATCGGTGCTATTTAAATGCACCGATTCCTGTGTAAATGACACTGGCGGTGAAGGAGTTAACCACTAGGGGGCAGTGTAGGTGTTATGTATGACGTTATGTATTTTTTATTGTAGGGGGCGTGGCCTGGCATGTGACATCACTGATCGTCTTTCCCTATATCAGGGAACAGATGATCAGTGACAGCCACACTAGGAAGCACAGGGAGAGATTTTTTTACACAAACCTCTCCTCGTTCTTGTGCTCTGTGACCTGATCGCGGGACCCCAGTGGCGATCGGGTCTGCCGGCCACGGTCACAGAGCTCAGGACTGGGTTGGGAGCGCACCGCCGGCGGCACGCTCCCGACCCACGGCTGGGCACTTAAAGAGCCACATACAGGTACGTGATTGTGCCCAGCCGTGCCATTCTGCCAACGTATATGTGCAGGAGGCGGTCCTTAAGTGGTTAATAAAGCATTTCATTTATCATTTCATTAGATGCATTTGAAAATAATGTAAGGACATGAAATTGTCTTACAATCAACCTACTCTGCAGCAGCACTCAGACTGGAAAAGAGGGAGGCAGCACTATAAGACCATCATTCAGTGCAGTGCATAATAGAAGAGCCCATTATGATGATCAGTGTGCTGCTACTGCTTCATTGTCCTGTCAGCTGACTGAAGACGTTTTTTATGACCATTGTGTGCTGCTACAGCGGAGGCTAAAGATTCAGTTAGGTTGTGTGCTTCCTCTGCTTCTTTAGCAAGGCAGTGGTCATCTTGGAGGTGTATTTGGGGTCGTTATGTTGGAATACTGCCCTGCGGCCCAGTCTCTATAGGGAGGGGATCATGCTCTGCTTCAGTGTGTCATGGTACATGTTGGCATTCATGGTTCCCTCAGTGAACTGCAGCTCCCCAGTGCATTTTTACTTAGGGTGTACTCACTTTTTTTTGCCAGCAATTTCGACATTAATGGCTGTGTGTTGAGTTACATAGTTAGTCAGGTTGAAAAAAGACACAAGTCCATCTAGTTCAACCACAAATTTGAGGGGACAGCAAATTTACACTGTTATACAAGCTGTACACTCACTACTTTACGTTGCAGTAAAGGTGTAATTTCTTCATTGTCGTCACATGAAAAGGTATAATATATTTACACCCCATTGCCATTTTTTTAAAACCTTTCTCTATTGTTGACAATGGTATTGTATTTCCAGCAATTTAAATGTGTTTTTTTTTTTTAGAAATATAATTTTTGCTGCAGCATGTTCTATACATGCTACAGATACTCAACTTTACAGTCAGACTTAAGGGACGCCCCAGGCACTATATGTAAAGGAATTTTTCATCTTTATAGTTGCACTTTAAGCATCATTAAAATGACTGCTCCTGTAAAAACTATCTTTTTTAAGAAAAAAAGTTTTGCATTTATACATGTCCCCCTGGGCACTCACCTGGGCCCCCGTACCATTTTATGGCTAATTACTTGCATATAAGCCTTCAAATGGGGACTTTCAATTTTTCAAGTTCGTGGTCCATAGACTTTAATAGGGTTCGCCGTTCTATATACTACAGGGTCAGAACTTTTTCTCTGTTTGGGAGTTCTGGTGTGAACTGAACAGGGGAGAGTTTGGCCCATCTCTATTGTGTGCGTGTGTGTATGTAGAGATATATATATATATATATATATATATATATATATATATATATACACACACACACATATAATGTCTCTGTTCCCAGCTGCATAAGGGGTTTGAAGAGGTGAGTGTAGAGATTGCAGGAGAACATATCCACAAGAGGCAGCGAACAGCAGTACACAGATCTTTCCAGTGAATGAGTGACCGTGCGGGGGGTCTGACCATTGGAGGAAGGCAGTTTGTGCTCCCAGTACGCACAATGATGGGATTGATGAGTTTTCCATGCCTAACCTGGACCATTTTAAATAGGAAAACAAGGGGATTGGCAGAATCACCAAGGGTTTAACACAAAGGAAGCAATGGAAAGAACAGGATCATTGGGGGTAACAAACATGTTAATATGAGGTAGTTACAGTTTTTTTTCCTTTCTTGCGAATAACATCTTTTGTACTGGTACTACTCCACTGAATCAATGGAAGGAGCCATGGTTCTAACACAGGCTGGATATTAAGCATGTCTGCCTATGCTCATGTCCATTTCATGGGGGTGATAGGAGTGCAATGGGGGTTATTTACTAAAGGCAAATCCACTTTGCACCGCAAGTGCACTTGAAAGTCAAGTTGCTCTACATCTGAGATGCAAGGAAAATAAAAAACAGCATTTTATCTTGCACATGATTGGATGATAAAATCAGCAGAGCTTCCCCTCATTTCAGATCTACCCCTTAGATTTAGAGCGACTGAACTTCCAAGTGCACTTGCAGTGCAAAGTGGATTTGCCTTTCGTAAATAACCCCCAATGTTTTTTCTTCCAGTTTATCTTATAGGAGGTGACAAGGATACTGCATTTCTCAGCAAATATTTTCTGTGTTTGCTGAAACTGTTTAGTCTGAAAAATATTGCCGCCGCCACCACATCTATTGACTGGTAAGCTGCAATCCTTTACATTTTGTTCATGGATTTAGTTACCCTTTAAGAGCATCAAAAGAGGAAAAGCTCTTCTCTGACATAATCGCTAGAATTGGTGGAGAAATCAACAGGATGGTCATACTTTGTCATGTGCAGGTCTTAAAACAAGTGCCAAACTGAACATCGAAAGAAGAGACCAATATCTAGGTTGCCTAAGAGGAGCCAAACATCTAAGTTGCCTAAACTGACCTCTCCCTCAAAAGATGCAATTTGCCTGGCAGTCATGCTAATCAAAAAACACAAGGGGGGACTGGAAACCCTTTGGCCTGGAGGGAAATGTAACTAACTGGCCCTTTCATGGTTGGAATAGGACTGTGGAGGCTAAAAAAAATAACACATGATGTATGCCATCTCGTCACCTTAAATGATAGGCATGCTAAGAGGTGGGGGGGGGGGTGTTAATGAACATGGTTTATTGTGAAAAAATCATTAACCTCTTCCAGCATTGGTTTCCTTTTCAGCTCTTGGCATTCATGCAACAAGACATTTCAAAGAATCAAAGTTGGTGTTGGAAGGCTCCCTTCTGCTAGCTGCTGTTATCACAGGTCTAAATGGGCAGCATGTAGCTATATAACGCCTAGTATGTGTCAGTGATTATAGGTACCGCTCTGATCGATCTCTGAATTGTGCGATGTATTTCTAGTCAGAGCCACCAACCCTACATATCTTATTAGTACTGGCTCAGGGGTCAGATGCTCCCTTAGTTCATTCCTCCCCTTTGGAGCCTCGGTGCTGAGATACTGATCCAGAGCAAGTGTGCTAATCGGAAGTTTTAACTGCACTCTGAATTCACTGGCTTCCTGGCAAATTTTGCCAACACCAAAGGTTGATCTGTATCCAAGGTAAATAGACTCACTAGGAGAAATTTACTAACACTGGAGCAGACAGAATATGGCACAGCAGTGCATAGTAACAATCCCAAAAAAAAGAAACCAGAGCTTCACAGGTTGCCACTGGTGGTGTCCTCTTCCAGTGATCCATGACGACATCACAGATCTGGTGGATGTTAGAGACCTTGCCCTCCTCCGCCTTCCGTTTGAGGATGCCCCACAGATCCTCAATAGGGTTTAGGTCTGGAGACATGCTTGGCTATCACCCTCAGCTTCTTTAGCACAACATTGTTCTACTCCAAGATGACTTAGCATCTCGAAATCTGTGGAAGCTAGCCAACGTAGAAGAAATCTTCTCAGGAACTGATGGCAGGGTCAGAAAACTGCAACTTCTTCTTAGTGACACAACCATAGATATGAAGGGCGCATGCACAAGTAAGCCAGAAAGACCCATACACAAAAAAGTGTTATTACTTGAAGCTACTTAAGGGAAATAGGAGTAATTTCCTTGTACTTGTTTAATATGTACAAAATGCTGATCCTCTAAAATTTTTATACCTTCACGTTGAGTTATTTGTCTTAACTTCGGTTCCATTAACCTGCCTGGCGGTATTCCCGAGTCTGGCTTGGGGTGGAATTTCAGTACCACTATCGGTAACCCCGAGCCAGACTCGGGATCGCATTGCAGAATACAGGGAGACTTACTTACCTTGTCCCCTGGATCCTGTGATGTTCTCCCGCTGTGTGTGCGAGCCATCCCCTGCTTGATTCACACAGTGCCCGAGTGCCGCCGAGCTCTGTTCCATGCGATGTTACGACGCACGGGAGCGGAGATCGGTGCCAAATTCAAAAAAGTAAAAACCACAAAACACATACAGTATACTGTAATCTGTAAGATTACAGTGCTGTATAAAAAAATTACACACTCCCTTTGTCCCTAGTGGTCTGTCCAGTGCCCTGCATGCACTTTTATATTGTAAATACAGTTTTTTCTCTGCCGGGAATTTGGAGGTTGTCCATAGCAACCAAAAAGTGTCCCTTTATGTCAAAAGTGGTTTTAGACCAACTAGAAAATAGCGATAATAAATTATAATCACTTGCAGAATTGAGCGATAGCGATTTGTGGGGAAATTCGTCATCAAACACTAAATCTAATGACAGCGACAATTCTGCAACTCAGCAAATTTCAGTGTTTTTGGATTTGATTACATTATTGAATAATTTTTATTATTATTTGTTATAATTATTTATTATAAACGTTATCATACACGGGATGTCTGCTAGACTCTAGTTTGGACAGATTTAAGTGAGTTATTCCTAAGAATTGCAGGCCTACAATATAAAACGCCAAATTTCCGTGCAAAATAATTGTACCGCTTTCAGCACCTAAAATCTGAAATGATCATACCGCCAGGGAGGTTAAGCATCACTCGTTGCGTCATGGTGGGAGTGTACTTGCATGCCCAAGGTTTCTGTGTATATAATGGTAATTTCCTCTAGATGGAGCATGTGTACTTGTTTGTTCATTTTTCCCATCATGCATTATTCCATGTCACTTCCTGTTTTTTCTTGCACCTGAAAGGGGATTGAACAGTGCTGTCATCCCAAGGTTTAACCGCTTTACGACCCGCGCCCGCCGATGTACGTCTATTTTTTGAAAAGGGATATCTCGGTAACGGCAGCAGCTGCTGCCACAACCGAGATATCCATCTCTTCAGGCGCCGGTCGTGTGTGTGATAATAGTGGTCTCTGCGGCGAGTTAGCCGCGAAATCACCGCTATCGGCGCCACCCCCCCTCCCGCTGCTCTCCCACGCCCTCTGCCGCTTAACGGAGCCGTCGGTAGCGGCGGAGGCGATCGGGTCCTATCGATGGCTGGGTATGGAGACGAGTGAGGCTAAGATGGCCCCTACTCATCTCTATACCATAGGAGGGCGGAAGTGACGTCAAAACGTCACTTCCGCCCATACCTCTTAAAGGTATATTTTTTCAATGTCATTTTTTACATTTTTTTTTTATTGCATTTAAGTTCAAATATGAGATCTGAGGACTTTTTGACCCCAGATCTCACATTTAAGAGGACCTGTCGTGCTTTTTTGTATTACAAGGGATGTTTACATTCCTTGTAATAGGAATAAAAGTGATCCATTTTGTATTTTTTTTTAAAACCGTGTCAAAGTAAATAAAATCAATTAAAATAAATAAGAAAAAATAAAAGGTTTTTAAAAACACCCCATCCCGACGAGCTCGCGCATATGAAAATGGTAGTCAAACCACACATGTGAGGTATTGCCGCGATCGATAGAGAGAGAGCAATAATTCTAGCCCTAGATCTCCTCTATAACGCAAAAAATGCAACCTGTAGAACTTTTTAAATGTCGCTTATGGAGATTTTTGAGGCTAAAAGTTTGACGCCATTCCACGAGCGGGCGCAATTTTAAAGCGTGGCATGTTGGGTATCAATTTACTCGGCGTAACATTATCTTTCACAATATTAAAAAAAATTGGGCTAATTTTACTGTCTTATTTTTTTTATTCAAAAAAGTGAATTTTTTTATTCAAAAAAGTGAATTTTTTCCAAACAAAGTGCACTTGTAAGACCGCTGCGCAAATACGTTGTGAAAAAAAGTATTGCAATGACTGCCATTTTATTCTCTAAGGTGTTAGAACCCCAAACATTTTATATTGTTTTTTTTCTAAGTAATTTTCTAGCAAAAAAAACAGTTTTACACACCGAGTGTGAAAAAGAGGCCTGGACCTTAAGTGGTTAAAGTGTTTTTTTGGTGTAAAGTAAGCCACCTGACTAGAAATTTTCAATACACAGCTCACAAGCAGGCAAAAGTGGTATGTAGATGTATTTCTGTGAGTTATGAGTTTCACCTCATGTTTGTATTAAATGTAATTCACTGTGTGTCTGATTTTGTCCTTCATATTTGTCCTCTTTATTTAGTTCTTTGGTGTTGATGTTTGTGTCGGTGTAAGAACTTGCTATGTATATTAAAAATCTGTGAGAAAAGAACCTCAGCCTTCCATTGTGACTAAGGACGGAATAGAGAGTGATTTATATATATATTTTTAATCATACTTGCCTAGGTGTATGCAGCATCGGCCCACCTGCTGGCTCTAATGCCCCATACACACATCAGATTTTCTGCAGATTTTTTTACCTCAGGTTTACCAAAACCATGTAGTACAAGGGCCTGCCTGATTGCATATAAACTGAAACTCCTAAGGTTTGACCTCATATTATATGGTTTTGGTAAATCTGAAGGAAAAACTCAGCAGAAAAACTGATAGTGTGTATGGTGTTTTTCACAGAGAATTGAGCAATCTATAGCAGCCAATCACTCGACACTCACAGCTCCCTGAGCAGAGAGCTGGTGATTGTCAGTCAGCCGCTCTCTGCTCTGCCTCCACACTCACTGGATCGCTGGGCTTGTGCTCACGATCTTGCCCGAGACTGGACCGGCTCTGTGATATCAGCCGACAGCAGGCTTTAGCCACTGTCTGCTGAAAATGGGTCATGGGACTGCAGAATGAACTGCACTCCTGTGAGCCAAACAAGCTTTGGCTGTACTTCTCCTTTAACCACTTCAATACAGGGCACTTAAACACCTTCCTGCCCAGACCAATTTTGAGCTTTCAACGCTGTCGCACTTTGAGTGACAATTGCGCGGTTGTGCTACACTGTACCCAAATGACATTTTTATAATTTTTTTCCCACAAATAGAGCTTTCTTTTGGTGGTATTTGATCACCTCTACGGTTTTTATTTTTTGCGCTACAAATAAAAAAATACAGACAATTTTGAAAAAAGTTTTTTTTTTTGTTCCAGTTTCAAAACTTTGTAAATAAGTACGTTTTCTCCTTCACTGATGGGCATCAATGATGTGGCACCAATGAAGTGGCACTGATGAGGTGGCATTGATGGACACTGATAGGCGGCACTGATAGGCAGCACTGATAGGCGGCACTGATAGGCGGCACTGATAGGCGGCACTGATAGGCGGCACTGATAGGCGGCACTGATAGGCGGCACTGATAGGCGGCACTGATAGGCGGCACTGATGGGTGGCACGGATGGGCACTGATAGCTGGCACGGATTGGCATGGATGGGCGGTACAGATGGGCATGGATGGGTGGTACAGATGGGCATGGATGGGCGGTACAGATGGGCATGGATGGGCGGTACAGATGGGCATGGATAGGCGGCACAGATGGGCATGGATAGGCGGCACAGATGGGCATGGGTGGGCACTGATAGGCGGCACAGTTGGGCACTCATAGGTGGCATTGGTGTTATACTGTACTAATGGATGCCAATCAGTGCCAAACAATGCATGCCAATCAGTGATGCCCATTGTGGGCACTGATTGGCATCCATTATGGGCACTGATTGGCATCCATTGTGCTGACTGGCATCCCTGGTGGTCTAGGGAGGATTATCTTTTCCCTGGTGGTCTGGTGGCGTCCCTGGTGGTCCAGTGTGGGCATCCTCGGGGGGGCTGTGCTGATAATCGATCAGCACAGACCCCCCCTGTCTACTCGCGTCTGACAGACGCGAGTGAGGAAAAGCCGATCACTGGCTCTTCCCATTTACACTGTGATCAGCCGTGATTGGACACGGCTGATCACGTGGTAAAGAGTCTCCGTCGGAGACTCTTTACCGAGATCGTAGTTGCCGGGTGTCAGCCTGACACCCCGCAACAACGATCGCCGCGATGCGCGCCCCCGGGGGCGCGCAGCGGCTCATAATCCTGATCACGTCATATGACGTCCGATCAGGATTATGAAACCACTTTGCCACCGTCAATTGCCTATAGGGCGGGCGGCAAGTGGTTAAGGGTTTTGGACAAATTATATTGCAATAGAGGCCTGCACCGCACCCGAGTCCGCCTCTCGGCTAGCCATTGAGAGCCTGCACTGGCTGCTACCGCCCCCTACCCTTCAATAACTTGAATTCAATGTAGATTCAGACTCGTACCCAACCTCTCTGGGCCCATTTTAATGGTTCCACCTGATAAGACCTCAAACTGTTGGGGTCCCCAGGCACTTGTGTACTAACCTATATTGTATTACCATGTCTCTTCCTTGTATTTTTACACATACCTTGTAGGAAATTAATTTAACTGGTAAAGCCTGACTTACAGCCTTGATTAGGACTACTGCTTTAAGGTTTCTTTTATCTAAACTATATATGTGGATTGTCGATAATGTACCACTGTTTTTGTGTTTTTTTTTTGGTCTTATTCAAAATGAATAAACTTAAAAAAAAAAAAAAAAAAAGCAATAGAGGTTGAGTCTTTGCCCAAAAATATTTTTTATTCAGTTTTTGGGGAATGTTGAAAGTATCTGCAGTGGCGGCTCATGAGATTTTTGTTTTTTGTATACCATAAAATACAAGAATGCAGTATACCTTGGAGCCACATTTTATTAAATTGTTTTGCGGGGGGGGGGGGTTATTTTATTTATTTTATTTATTTATTTTTAGTTCTATGCATAGCACCAACCAGCTCCTACCTTCAGCTTGTTTCATTAAGCTTTGAAAACGAAACCTGGAAGCTTATTGGCTGCCATGTACAGCTGCTCCAGATTCTGGCTGCTCCAGTAAATTAACCCCTACAGTGTTTTGAGTATTTTATCCCAGTAGTTAGTAAGTGTGGTTTCTTTGATAAAAACACTGCAAATTGTGGTGACCAACAGCAACTATTCATACTTATGTTTCGTCAGATTAAGGAAGTCAAATCAGTGAGACTATGACTATCACGGTGCTTATTTTTCTTCTTTTACATTATATTAAATCACTTGCCAACCGCCTCCTGTACATATATGTCGGCTTTTTGAAGATGGATATCTCGTTAACGGCAGCAGCTGCTACCACAACCAAGGTATTCATCTCTTCAGGAGCCGGTCATGTTTAGGATAATTGTGGTCTCTGCGGCGGAATCGCAGCAAAATCACCGTTATCGGTGGCAGGAGAGGTGCCACCCTCCCACTGCTCTCCCGCACCCTCCGCCACTTACCGGAGCCATCAGCAGCGGCGGAAGCGATCGGGACCTTTCCGTGTCTGTGTATGGAGACGAGTAAGGGGAAGATGGCCCCCACCCTTCTCCATAATATAGCAGGGCAGAAGTGACGTCAAAACGTCACTTCTGCCCCTACATCTTAAAGGGCCATTTTTTCAATGTAATTTTTTCAAATGACACAATTTTTTTTTTTTTATTGCATTTTAGTCCAAATATGAGATCTGAGGACTTTTTGTCCAAGATTTCATATTTAATAGGACCTGTCATGCCTATTTCTATTACAAGGGATGTTTACATTCCTTGTAATAGGAATAAAAGTGACCCTTTTTATTTATTTTTTAAACAGTGAAAAAATAAATAAAATCAAGTAAAATAAATAAGAGAACAATTTTTTTTAAAGCGCCCCCCTCCCAACAAGCAGAAGTGAGCGCATACATGAGTAGCGGACGCATATGAAAACGGTGGTCAAACCACACATGTGAGGTATTGCCACGATCATTAGAGCGAGAGCAATAATTCTAGCCCTAGACCTCCTCTGTAACTCAAAAGAAACAACCTGTAGAATTTTGTAAACATCGCCTATGGAGATTTTTCCACGAGCGGGGGCATAATTTTGAAGTGTGACATGGTGACATGTTGGGTATCAATTTACTTGGCGTAACATCATCTTTCACAATATAAAAAAAAAATTGGGCCAGAGTTACTGTTGTCTTTTTTTTTTTTTTTTATTCAAAAATTTGAACTTTTTTCCAAGACAGCTGCGCAAATACTTTGTGGAGAAAAAAAAAAGTATTGCAATGACCGCCATTTTATTCTCTAGGGTGTTAGGGGGAAAAAAACAATATATAATGTTTGGGGGTTCTAAGTAATTTTCTAGCAAAAAAAAACAGTTTTAAACATGTAAACCCCAAAATCTCAAAATAAGGCTGGTCCTTAAGTGGTTAAAGCGGGAGTCCACCGGGACTCCGCATTTTATTTTTTTTTTTAAAAGCCAGCAGCTACAAATACTGCAGCTGCTGACTTTTAAATAGTGACACTTACCTGTCCAGCGCGCCCGCGATGTCGGCACCCGAAGCCGATCGCTCGCTCGTGCCGCCGCCATCTTGGGTATGGGAATCAGGAAATGGAGCCTTTCGGCTTCATTTCCCGGTTCCCTACTGCGCATGCGCGAGCCGCGCGGCGCAATCCGGACGGTCCCCGCTGCCTCTGGGAGCTGTGTGTTTCCCAGCAGGCAGCGGGGCACTTGCTGAAGGGGGCGGGCGCTTGCGGAAAGGGGCGTAACGTACGCCCCTTTCCGCAGAGAGCTAGCCCGGAAGTAGGTGCAGTTACCTGGATTATCCAGGTAACTGCACCCCCCTCCCCCCTGAAAGGTGCCGATTGTGGCGCCGGAGGGGGGTGGGGATTCCGATGAGCGGAGGTCCATTTTAGGGTGGACCTCCGCTTTAAGACCGTTCATTCAACTCTCCATGTGGAAACATGTTACTATGTGCAGAATGGTCCTTTTTTTTTTATTATCCAGTGCACACCAACGCATCGATGTGGTGTGAACTGAAGCAATGCCATATAAAGTAAATTGCCTTGTTTGTAGGTTGGGACCGCATTGGGCAACGCTGCCCAATCCAGTACAATGCAGCTGGTCTGATCAAGCCCTAAAGGGTAAGTGCTCTCTCCATTGTTTCTCCCTGTGCAGGATTAATATGTACGTTATTCTATAATAAAGCTCCTCTAAGATATGCCCTCTGCCTCTATGGAACTGTTTCCAGCTCTGCATAATGCTGCCTATGCATGCGAGGCTTGGATTCTATTGACCTCCGTGGAAAACCTATCAATAGGTGGGCTGGCTGCTTGGTGCATAGAATAGTAAATTGAGGATGAGAAAGCTGTTCAGCGAAGATCCTTAGAAGAGCTCAATTACAGTTAAGTATAACCTGTATTCCTATTGCATGGTACAGGGGGCAGCAGTGGATAGTAGATTTTTTAACCACTTCAAGTCCAGACTGTTTAACCCCCTTCCATTCGACACCATTTTTCTGTTTTTAGCACGGTTTGAGTTACTCAGCCATGCAACATTGTACCCAAATGTATCATTTTCTTTTTAACACAGAGTTTCTTTTGGTGCTATTTAACCACCAATGGGTGTTTTTATTTTTATTTAATTTTTTTCGCTCTATAAACAAAAAAATACCAAAAATGTTGAGGGGGGGAAAAAAAAGGGTTTTCTTAGTTTGTTATAAAATTTTGCAAATCTTTCTTAATAAATTTAGGATCAAAATGTATTCTGCTACATTTTAGACTAAATAATATACACAGATGTGGATTTTTTTCTACCAGTTTTAGAGACTACAAACTATGGTATCAAGAACGCTGTTGCTGGCTGCACTGGTCTGGTGACAGTGGGACCTGGGTAGCGGCATTCGGGAACACTGTTCCTTGTTTGCACTGATCTGGGTACTAGTGTGAAAGCAATCAGAAGCACTGCTGCTGACTTACACTAGTCTGGCGACACTGGGACTGGTGTGGTGACAATCGGGGACACCAGTGCTGGCTTACACTGGTGTGGTGACACTGGGACTGGTGTGGTGACAATCGGGGACACCAGTGCTGGCTTACACTGATGTGGTGACACTTGGACTGGTGTGGTGGTGATCAGGAAAACTGTTGCTTGCTGCACTGGTCTGGTGGAGTGGCAATCGGGAGCACTGATTCTAGCTGCACTGGTCTAGTGACACTGTGGCTGGTGTGGTGGTGATCAGAGACACTGACCGGCTCCACTATTAGGGCTCGTTCACACATTGCTGTTGTGGGGGGGGGCAGTAAACCCTCCCAGTTTAGCTGCAGTTTTACCACCCTTCCATCGTTACACCTTTTAGCTGCAGCGGCCCAGGATGTACACATGCCACAGCCGCGATGCTTTGCTTGAGGGTGCTTGTCCAGGGTCCAAGGAGTTAAAGCAGGTTGTGAAGCGGCAATACAATGCCTTTTCACTGCCTGTCAAATGTTCTCTGAAGAGCCATCTGAACACAGGTGGCTCTTCAGAGAGCATCGCACATGTGAACTGTGATTGGTCATGGCGATCACATGGTACAGGGCCAATCGCAGTGGCCCTGTAGCCTGAACGGTGGACACAGCAGTGACAGATCATGGCTCTGTGCACATGAGAGTATGATGCGAGAGGAAGCGCGGGTATATCCACCCCCACTGGGGCTGCTCCCATCTGGCCAATGTATATATTACAGAGGCTCTAACGTTGTGCCTTGGGTATAAAGTGTAGGTGCCTACAACAGCAGTCTCCAAAACCTGTGGTTACAACCAATTGCTGGGTCATTCTGTCAGGCAAATTCCATCACCTCTGTGTAGTATCAGAGCTGACTACTACCATTACTATAATGGGCAGCCTTACTAGCCATTAGGAATGCATGGATAAGGAGGGGCTGTAACAATGTTTTAACCACTTCAGCCTCGGACCAATAAACACCTTAAGGACCAGGGGTCTTTTTACAATTTTGCACTGCACTGCTTTAACTGGTAATTGCGCGGTCATGCAATATTGCACCCAAACTAAATTTGCGTCCTTTTCTTCCCACAAATAGAGCTTTCTTTTGATGGTATTTGATTGCCTCTGCGATTTTAATTTTTTGCGATATAAATGGAAAAAGAGCGAAAAATTTAAAAAAAAATGATATTTTCTTCTTTTTGTTATAAGAAAAATCGAATAAACTAAATTTTAGTCATACATTGAGGGCAAAATTTATTCAGTCACATGTCTTTAGTAAAAAAAATGTCAATAAGCGTATATTTTTTGGTTTGCGCAAAAGTTATAGCGTCTACAAACTAGAGTACATTTTCTGGAATTTACACAGCTTTTAATTTATGACTGCCTATCTCATTTCTTGAGGTGCTAAAATGGCAGGGCAGTACAAACTCCCCCCAAATGACCCCATTTTGGAAAGTAGACACCCCAAGGAAACTGCTGATGGGTATATTGAGCCCATTGAATATTTATTTTTTTTGTCCTAAGGGATTGAATAATGACAAAAAAAAATAAAAATTTACAAAAAGTTGTCACTAAATGATATATTGCTTACACATGCCATGGTTATATGTGGAATTGCACCCCAAAATATATTCAGCTACTTCTCCCGAGTATGGGGATACCACATGTGTGGGACTTTTTGGGAGTCTAGTCGCGTACGGCACCCCGAAAACCAATCACCACCTTCAGGATTTCTAAGGGTGCAAATTTTTGATTTCACCCCTCACTACCTATCACAGTTTCGAAGGCCATAAAAAGCCAAAATAGCACAAAACCCCCCAAAATGACCCCATTTTGGAAAGTAGACACCCCAAGCTATTTACTGAGAGGCATGTTGAGTCCATGGAATATTTTATATTTTGCCACAAGTTGCGGGAATATTACAAACTTTTTTTTTTTTGGCACAAAGTTGTCACTAAATGATATATTGCTCACACATGCTATAGGCATATGTGAAATGACACCCCAAAATACATTCTGCTGCTTCTCCTGAGTACAGGGATACCACATATGTGGGACTTTTTTGGAGCCTAGCCGCGTACGGGACCCTGAAATCCAAGCACCGCCTTCAGGATTTCTAAGGGCATAATTTTTTTATTTTACTCCTCACTACCTATCACTACCTATCACAGTTTTGACGGCCATAAAATGCCAAGATGGCACAAAACCCCCCCAAATGACCCCATTTTGGAAAGTAGACACCCCAAGCTATTTGCCGAGGGCCATCTTGAGACTATTGAATATTTTTTTTTTTTTGTCCCAAGGGATTGAATAATGACAAAAAAAATATATATATTTTTTTTACAAAAAGTTGTCACTAAATGATATATTGCTCACACATGCCATGGTTATATGTGGAATTGCACCCCAAAATATATTCAGCTACTTCTCCCGAGTATGGGGATACCACATGTGTGGGACTTTTTGGGAGTCTAGTCGCCTACGGCACCCCGAAAACCAATCACCACCTTCAGGATTTCTAAGGGTACAAATTTTTGATTTCATCCCTCACTACCTATCACAGTTTCGAAGGCCATAAAATGCCAAAATAGCACAAAACCCCCCCAAATTACCCCATTTTGGAAAGTAGACACCCCAAGCTATTTACTGAGAGTCATGTTGTCTGAACGAAAAAAAAGATTGATCGGTGGGTATGCCCACCATTAGATACCTCCCTTCATCCACCCACTTCTAATGATGGACATACATGCACCATTTATATATATGGACAATGATATAGCGCTCTATTCAAAACAAACAAAATATATAAAAAAGTTCATAAACAAGAAAATAGTGAATGGCTTCAAAATAATTGCCCCTGAGGACGCACGTTGGTGGCGAAACGTCGGGCGTTTTTTGGGACCTGGTGACATCAGAAGGAGCACAGGAGTGGTCTTCATTCGTTCTTTCCATCTGTAGCCGATTGTCATTTGATGCCTGTATATCTCATCTTAAATGTGAGTTCAACTACGGTTTTAGAGAATAAAAAGATTATTGGTTTATCAGTATACCTGCGCAATGAGGCCACTTTGTTTTATGTTTTCTATGGTTTTTGGGAGGATTGTTGGTCTGGAGATTTAAGCAGTTCCTGGGAAGTGAAGTGCCTACTAAACAGAAATAGGAATCCTCTTTTCCCATTGGACGACTCCCATTGAGATGATTGCGCTTCTGTAGACGAAGGGAAATCAGCATAGAAAACTGCCTCCCCCTTGGTGATTTACTACATGCGTTTTTATCTGTACATCTATGGTAAGAGTCAGTGTTTTTGGGTGTTGGTGACGGTTCCCCTCCTCCTCTGCGTATGAAATGGATTATGACTATTCCTTCTTCTGCCTTTGGATGTGATCATCATATCTGAGGAGATCGTATTTTGAAGCCATTCACTATTTTCTTGTTTATGAACTTTTTTATATATTTTGTTTGTTTTGAATAGAGCGCTATATCATTGTCCATATATCTTTATATATTGTTTCCAGCAATATTTGTGTTAGCAGCTATTTTTGTTTTATATAGATTGATTTTGCTTTTTAGCGCAACAAATTTTTTCACTTTTCACCATTTATATATGCCGAAGCATGGGGGCATCCTCCCGCAAAAAAGTTATGCCGCGTACATACGTTCAAACTTTTCCACAGGCAAGCCCTCCGTCGGAATTTTGACCGTATGTACGCGGCATTAGGAGCAAAATCGCTCCTCCACCCCTTATGCCCCCATGCTTCGGCATATATGCTCTTTTTTAACTGTGGTGGTGAAATCACCTCCTACAGCACTGGAGTCACGGCTTTATGTATCGTGGGAGCAAACGCTGTTGCTGTCAAGATAAATAAATCCACGCTGCAGCTGAATGGCGTACCTGAAAACATGAAAAATGGTTAACAAAAGCACCGTAAACAGTAAAGTATAAAAAATTAGAGAGAAGAGAGAGAGAGAGAGAGAGAACAATAAAACGACAACTATTTTTTGTTTTTATATTTTATATTTTTTTTGGTTTTTTTATTTTACTTTTTTTTTTTTTTTTTTATACACTTTTTTTTTAACTGTAAACTGTAACGGTTCGGGTCTCTCAAAATGCGATGGCATCTTGGGAGACCCTGTGTAAGTGTGTCCTAGCCTGTGAAATGCTGTACCCTACGCTAATACTTCACTAGTGTGTGGTAGCGTTCAAAACACTCACCCTGACAAAGACCAGGATTGCCAGGACAGCGTGGACAATAAGAACGGGTGTCAACGGGTGCCTAAATCCACGCTTGCTACAGACACGACATCTTTTTTGGGGGGTTCGTTGGGTAGGGGTACTCGGGAGGACATAAGAAAAATGCCTCTCATGCAGCCGGCTTACTGCATTTGGTTGGGAATGGTGAGGTGCAGAACCCTCTGGATACAGAAGCTCTGTGACAACCTCTCTTTGGAAGAAAAGAAAGGTTAATGTCCCGCCTGAAGCTTTGTATAGCACAAAAGCATTCAGCAAAGCCAATTGAAATAAGTAAGCAGACACTTTTTTGTACCAGCGTCTGGCCTTACGGGAAGCTAGATACGGCGCCAACATCTGGTCATTGAGGTCCACCCCTCCCATATTTTTGTTATATTCGTGGACACAGAGGGGTTTCTCCACAATACCAGTCGCCGTAGAAATTTGGACCGTCGTGTCTGCATGAAGGGAGGTAAGAATGAAAACATTCTTATTATCCCTCCACTTCATAGCGAGCAAATTATTACACCGATAGCAGGCTCTCTCCCCCAGCCTAAGACGGGAATCTACAAGCCGCTGGGGAAAGCCCCGGCGATTAGGTCGCACGGTGCCACATGCTCCAATCTGATGATCAAATAAATGACTAAACAGTGGCACGCTGGTGTAATAGTTGTCCACGTACAAGTGGTACCCCTTTCCGAATAAGGGTGACACCAATTTCCACACTATCTTGCCAGCACTTCCTATGTAATCAGGGCAGTTCTCCGGCTCTACGTAACTATCTTTACCCTCATTAACCATAAAGCTCCATGCATAGCCTGTGGCCCTGTCACAGCACTTATAGAGCTTGACCCCGTATCTGGTACGCTTGTTGGGAATGTACTGTTTGAATGACAAGCGACCAGTAAACTTAACCAGGGACTCATCAACGCAGACAACTTGATGGGGAGTAAACAAGTCTGCAAAACGTTGGTTGAAGTGGTTTATGAGGGGCCGAATTTTGTAGAGCCGATCGTATTCAGGGTCTCCACGTGGACGACAAAGTTCATTGTCACTGTAGTGCAAGAACCGCAAGATCTGCTCGTATCGTTTCCTGGACATGGAGTTAGAGAACACGGGCATGTGGTCAGCCGGATGCGTGAACCAATAAGCCCGCATCCGCATGAATTTATGTGTGCCCATGTTGAGGGAAAGGCCCAGAAACGTCTTAAATTCGGAAACTGTAACTGGTTTCCAATCTCTGGCAAGAGACGGCAACTGGGGATTAGCGGTGATGTGTTGACCAGCATATAAATTGGTTTGGTCCACAATAGATCTATAGAGATCTTCCGTGAAATACAGAGAATAAAAATCGAGTGGCGTAAAATCATCTGTATCCACCTGAATACCGGGTTGGGCAGTGAATGGGGGAAGTACTGGTGCTGCAGAAGTGGTGGGCACCCAATCAGGATTGGCGAATTCTGCAGGAAGGGCACTATGGGAACGACGGGCCTGTCTTCGCCTTCTTGGTGGCAGCGGGACACTACTTGTGCTTGCCACCTCGCCAGCTTGAACTGCACTTATGGGACTCGCCACGTCACCACGTGATACTGCAGTGCTGGATGTACATCCAGGGTGTACTAGGCCGCTGGTGCTTGCCAGTTCACCAAAAGGATGAGCGGCGCTAGTACTGGCTCTATACTCCATACGAGGGACTTGCGGTTCCTGCACCTCAACAACATCAGAAAATCGGGGTCGGGTACGCCTGACGTTAGCAGGGACCTCTTCTTCGTCGTCAGAGCTATCTGACATGGAGGCGCTGTCCTCTACAGGTTCGTATTCTGAGCCTGATTCTGACAGATCAGTGTCTTCCTCTTCACTATCTGTCATGCTCAGAAACGTGTAGGCCTCTTCACTAGTGTACCTTCGCTTTGCCATTTTGGGCTCTAAATTTAGGGGTACAGTAGTGAGACTCACAGGTAAAAAAGCACCTAGCCTGTCAGCGACTGTATAAAACGCTACAAAAAAAACTGTTAGCGATCGCAGGGATCAGGCCTGACTCTGCGAACGCTGCAGTTATGTGTGTTGTGTTTTGTAAGTGACAGTGATCGATCGATACTGCACTTGGGTGGGCTGGGCTGGGCAGAGGGGCAAAACGCAGGTGCTAGCAGGTATCTGGATTGATCCTGCTAACAATGCATTTTTTTAGAACCCTAAATTGCTGGGCACGCTAGTATAGATCTGATCAGATCAGATATTGATCTGTTCGGATACTATACCACTAAGGGAGGTGTATTCTTTGCGCGTGGGTGTTAGCGGTACTGGCACTAACCTAGCACTGCCTGGGGCGACGCAGACCCTTTCTGACCCTAAAACCAAATTTATATCACCCGCCGGGTGATCAGGGGGTTAAACCTTTATTAGGTAATAAATGGCGGGTGCCCTGACGCTATAAAAAGCGAGCTACCTAACCAGCGTCACCCGTAACACTTATACGGTGATCACTGGTGAAAGGGTTAACTAAGGGCAATCAGGGGTTAAAACCTTTATTGGGTATTTATATGGGGGTACCTGAAGCTTTATAAAAACCTGACGGGAACCTAAATAACTAAATAACTAACTGGCTAACCAGCGTCACCAGTGACACTTATGCAGCGATCGCTGGTGAAAGGGTTAACTCTAGGGGCAATCAAAGGGTTAAAACCTTTATTAGGTTATATATCGGGGTACCTAACGCTATAAAAACCTGGCGTTGAACCTAAAAAAAAAACTAGCTTCCTAGCGGGACCAGTGACACTATTGCAGCGATCAGAAAAACGATCGCTTAGTGACACAGGTAAAAGGGGGTGAAAGGGTTAACTGGGAGGGCAATCAAGGGGTTAAACCTTTATTGGGGGGGTAGGGGGCTACCCTGGACCTAAAGGGGCCTAACACTAGCTGCCCTGACACTTTTTACAGTCACAACTGACACTAAATGTAGTGATCAATAAATAAATGAACACTGCATTAGTGACACTGTGACTGGGGGGGCGATCGGGGGGTGACTGGGGTGAAATGTGTGCCTATGTGTACCTATGTGTCAGTGGACTGTTGGTGCACTTACTTGAACGTCTTCACTCCTCGCTGTCCGGTTCAAAGAGACCGCCACGAGGAGTGTGACATCACTTCCTCCTCCTGTGTTTACATTTTCACAGGGGAGGAAGTTCGTCACTGGCCAGGAGCGATCGAGAGGGGATGGCCAGAAACCAACGGCCATCCCCTCATCGCGGATCGCTCCGGCACCGAAAGGGACCGCCGTATCTAGCGGGAGGGGGTCCGATCGGACCCCCCACCCGCTGGAAGGCAGGCACGTAGATCTACGTGATTGTGCCTGCCTGTGCCATTCTGATGACGTAGAATGGCAATACGGCGGTCCTTAAGTGGTTAAAGACTGTGGCAGCTATATACATGTACAGTAATACCTCAGTTTGTGAGTAACGCAGTATACAAGTGTTTTGAAAGACGAGCAACTTTTTTTTTTTTTTTTACATTTTGACTTGATATACGAGCAGTACAATCCATGTAGTAAAGCCACTGGTGTGTGCAGTACTGCATGTGGCCATAGGTCTGGTGGCTCCCAGTGCTTTTATTTCCTACAACTCGGAGACACTCCCATACAGTACGGCATACACCAGCACCCCCGCACCTCTTGGCCAAATACAGTACGGCATACACCAGTGCCCCCGCACCTCTGGCCACATACAGTACGGCATACACCAGTGCCCCCGCACCTCTGGCCACATAGAGTACGGCATACACCAGCGTCCCCGCACCTCTGGCCACATACAGTACGGCATACACCAGCGTCCCCGCACCTTTGGCCACATACAGTACTGCATACACCAGCGTCCCCGCACCTCTGGCCACATACAGTACGGCATACACCAGCGCCCCCCGCACCTCTGGCCACATACAGTACTGCATACACCAGCGCCCCCACACCTCTGCCCATATATAGTACTGCATACACCAGCGCCCCTGCACCTCTGGCCACATACAGTACTGCATACACCAGCGCCCCTGCACCTCTGGCCACATACAGTACTGCATACACAGGCGCCCCCGCACCTCTGGCCACATACAGTACTGCATACACCGGCGCCCCTGCACCTCTGGCCACATACAATACTGCATACACCAGCAGTGGTTGTGGAACGAATCATCTGAGTTTCCATTATTTCTCATGGGGAAACTTACTTTGATATACGAGTGCTTTGGATTACAAGCATGCTTCTGGAACAAATTATGTTTATAATCCAAGGTATTATTGTATCTCATACCTGCGTAGTTTTGTCCCCACCTCCCCCGTGACATTCTCTTCTGGCAAGGTTCACAACCAGCTGCAGAGCACCAGTTTTTTTCCAGCATTAATGCTAGAAAACAGTGTGAAATCAGCTGGTGATTTCCAGCTCGGCTTAGTAGTAGTCTAATGTTGATGTATCAAGGCTATCGCCTGCAATAATTTGTTGCTATACACGATTTCCTGACCCCATCATAGTCCGTTATCCTCTGACAGAAGTACTATATGTATGTGTTTGCTTAGATGGAGTGCAGATAAATGGAAGTGGTACCATCATCCTCACATCTGCTAAACTATTCCCACCTAAAACTGAGATCCCTTGTCGCTGGCTTCTTGGCTTCGCTCAGTAATTAGTGCAGAGATTTAATGAGATCTCGGTGTTAAAATGACCTGCAATGTGTTAAAGAAATATAGTAGAGGAGCTTGAAGAACCAATTAAGTAAGCTCAAAGTTGTAAGTAATTTTCTAAATTGTTTTGTGATCTCAGCACATCTCTTATCTTAACATTGCTCACCACTTTATATCTTGGCAGTCTACTCTCTTAAAAGGGAAGCAATTGTATATTTTAAGTGAGCACTTATTGCAGTGTTGACATTAAAGTAAGATAACTGCTCCACAGGGAGCTCATTGTTTTTCAGTGAACCAGAAGCCCCAAAAACTTTCCTTTCGAGAAGATTTTTATAAAAATACAATTAGAGAGTAGTACTGCAAAGCAGAAAACCATGCCTCTAATATGCAAGGAATAAATATGGCTGCCCAGGGCTTTTTTTTCAGCGGGAACGTGAGGGAGCGCAGTTCCGGCACCCCCAGCACTGAGAATATGTAATGGCAAAGGATGCTTGGGTGTGCTGGAGGCTCTGTTGCTGGCTGCTGGGGGACCTATTGCCTTTGGGGGGTGATATACTATGGGAAACCTCACTTCTGGTGTAATGTTCACTACTGTTATTTTACTTAAAGTGGTTGTATAGCCTCTTTTAGAAGTTTAACCTCCAGGTAAGCCTATAATAAGGCTTACCTGTAGGTAAAAAAAAATCTCCTAAACCTGTACGGTTTAGGAGATATTCCCCTCGCAATGCGGCGCATGCACACAGGGAATTCTCGGCTGAAAGTCCGGCGGATGCCGGACCCTGCTGGAAAGAGATTGCGTGCATGCGCGCGGGAGTGACGATATCGCGGCTCCGGCCACTCACAGCGCCGGAGCCGTGCTACCCAGAAGACACGCCGAGGGGACATGTCAGCTCCCTCGGAGTGGATCGAGCCAGATGTCGGGGCCTCGTTCTAAGGTATTTCATAATGAGCTAGTATGCAGTGCATTCTAGCTCATTATGCCTTTTCCTTTGCAGGTCAAAAAAAAAAAAAAACTTCAGCGGGTTTACTACCACTTTAAGCACATCTACAGATCCTTCCCCGCAAATGTTATATAGACTTATAATCTAATCTGTGTATCTGTGTCTTTACTCTGTTATAATGTATTATCTAAATTAATCTTTCACTTGTACATCTTCTACCACTGTCAAAATCTTGTATTATGACCTTACCCATAATAAAAACCATTTATAAACAAAAAAAAAATCACAATAAGCGTATATTGATTGGTTTGCGCAAAAGTTATAGCGTCTACAAAGGGGATGGTTTTATGGCATTTTTATTATTTCGTTATTTTACTAGTAATTGTGGCAATCAGCGATTTGTATCGTGACTGCAACATTATGGCAGACAAGTCGGACACTTTTGGCGCTATTTTGAGACCACATTTATACAGCGATCAGTGCGATTAAAAAATGCACTACTTACTCTGTAAATGTGACTGGCAGTGAAGGGGTTAACACTAGGTGGCGATGTAGGGGTTAAGTGTGTCCTAGGGAGTGTTTATAACTGTGGGGGGAGGGGCTGTGTGTGACACGTCACTGATCGCTGCTCCCGATTACATGGACCAGAGATCAGTGTCACTAGGCAGAATGGGGAGATTCTTGTTTACATCATCATTTCCCCGTTCTTCCTCTCTGTGAGGCGATCACGGGTATGCCCATGGACATCGAGTCCGCGGGACCCACTGTCAGACTCACAGAGCTCGTGACAGGCACGCACGCCCGCTAGCCAAGCCTTACAAGGTCACTTACAATAACGTGATTTCACACAGTGGAGCCAGCTGGTCCGCAAGCCGTTAAATGGCAGGGGCTAGCGGGTGTGCCACGTGCTCTGTGACAGTGCCTGCGGGACCCGCGGACTCTGTCTGCCGGTCTCCCGGCGATCGTGCCACGGAGCCGCAGAACGGGGAAGTGCCTATTTAAACAAGGTATTTCCCTGTTCTGCCTTGTGACATGACAGAGATCACTGATCCCTGTCATCGGGAGCTGTGATCACTGTCATGTGAGTGGAAGCCCACCCCCCCCCACAGTTAGAATCACTACCTAGGACACACTTGACCCCTTGATCGGCCCCTAGCGTTTAACCCCTTCCCTGTCAGTGTCATTTACACAGTAATCAGTGCATTTTTATAGCACTGATTGCTGTATAAATGACAATGGTCCCAAAATAGTGTCAAAAGTGTCTGACGTGTCCGCCATTATGTCGCAGTCCTGATAAAAATTGCAGACCGCTGCCATTACTAATAAAAATTTTTTTATAAAAATGCCATAAAACTATCCCCTATTTTTGTAGCTATAACTTTTGCACAAACCAATCAATATACGGTTATTGTGATTTTTTTTTTTGTTACCAAAAATATGTAGAAGAATATATATCAACCTAAACTGAGGAAAAAACGTGTGTTTTTTTTTTTTCTTTAGATATATTTTTGGGGGATAATATAGCAAAAAGTAAAAAATATTGTGTGTTTTTTTTAGAAATTTTCACTTTTTTTGTTTATGGCGCAAAAAATAAAAAACGCAGAGGTGATCAAATGCCACCAAAAGAAAGCTCTATTTGTGAGGAAAAAAGGACGTCAATTTTGTTGGATGCAACATCGCACAACCGCGCATTTGTCGGTTAAAACGACGCAGTGCCTAATCGCAAAAAGTGCTCTGGTCAGGAAGGGGGGTAAAATCTTCCGGGGCTGAGGGAGTTGAAACTAAATCCAGTGCTGTTTTATAGGCAATCTTTGAATTTGTCAGAAGCTGTAAATGTGCAAAGAATATAATATTCGCTGTAAATAAGACCCGCTTTGTCCTTCTGGTAACTGGACGTTTGCAGCCGAGCAAAGCTGACATGTAGGCAGAAAAGCCAGTGTGAATACAGACTGGATCCCCTGGCTACAGCACATTTTTTCCTTATTGAATAAAAGCATAAAAAAGCTTTTCTCATTGAAAAAAAAAAACATATGTTTTTAAAATACATACTTAGGTTTGGGCTGCTTACTCTCTTTATATATGTGTGGTCAATAATTGAAGCAGGTTAGATGAAAAGCTCAACTTTGAGAAAACAGAATCCGGCTATTGCTGACTGATGTTAACAAAAAAAAAAATAATAATAAAAAAAATAAAAATAAAATAAAAACAAAAAATTTAAAATTAAAAAAAAAAAAAAAAGATTCCCTGCTGGTTATTGGCTTTAATATGGTTAATCACTGACCTGGAACAAGCAATGCAGATCAGGGAAGTCAAAATGAAGTGGAGCCCCTAATATATTTATCAATTTGTTCTGTGAGTGCTGCAGAATACTGAAGCTATTACTTCAACATGATAGATGGGGAGCTAACATGGGTTTCCTTTATTTTTAAAATAAACAATAACCATGCATCTTTCTCATTACATGCAGTCCTTAGTACACAATGTTTAGGGTTCAAGGCTGGAATCACTCACATGCATCTATATTGCTGGCTTTCAATAAGGTTCTAATGGGATGCAGCTCACTTGAGTTGTTGGTCCTCCATTAAAATGTATGCGTTTCCTACATCTGCAATACAAAATAAATGGTTTCTATTGTGTATCCGTCAAAAGGTTTTGGCAGGGCCTTGTCTCATTTTTCTCCAAAGATCCATACAGTGATCACACACCATCAATGGAATCCTTCACTCATCGGGATTTATTGGAACTATTCACTAAAGTGCAAAATCCATTAGAAGTGAATAATTGCTAATAATTCCACCATTGCTGCAATGTTGTAACACACGATTTCTTTAAGCCTAGGTTCACATTGGAGCGATTTGTCATGCGATTTGAGATAAAATCGCATGACAAGTCGCAGACTATTGGCGGTGTTTCATCACATATGGCGACTCATCACATTTGGCTACCCGCTGGACTTCGTATGCATTCCAGAACTGTGGCGATCTGCGCTTGTGCAGAATTTTGTGGCCAAACCCCTGAATCCAGATTCAAGCCCCACCATCCAAGTGGACATAAATTATAATTATGCCTAGCGAGGCCATGCCCGAAGCGCGGCGAGCGGCCCTGTGGCAAAGGGGTCTTACAACCGTGTTGGAATGCATATGGCGGCGGCGCCCATGTGCACTCCGAGTAGCAAAATGTGATGGGTAGCCGAATGTGACGTGACAGCGGCAATGGCACTGTTCCAATTGGCGCAACACCGTTTTTTGTGGCGCTGCACCGATTTGCAAATGTAGTTCCTGCACGACTTTTGACGATTTCATGTGCGACTTTAACCACTTCCCGCCCAAGGACATCATATGACATCCTGGACTTTCAGTGGGAATATCTGAATGATGGCTACAGGCATCATTCAGATATCCTCGTTTTCAGCCGGCGATTCTGTGCACCATAAGCACGATCATAGTGGCAGTTCCACCGCTTGATCGTTGTTACAGGTGAGGGGAGGGGGGGGGATGTCCCCCCCCCCATGCTGCCCTCCGGTGCTTCTCCGGGCTCTCCCGTGCCATCGGGGACCTGGGGAAAGAATCGTCTGCCACCGGATGACGAGCATAGAGATTTTCGGTGACCAGATGGTCATCTCTATGACTGTCGGAGGCCCGGGCACAACGTTATGACATCACGTCCGGGCCGCGGATGTAAACAAAGCCGCGATCGTGGCTGGTAAGCATGAGATCGTGGATTTTTTTTTTCCGATCTCATGCTTTCCAGCCTGAAGGTCTGTGGGGTCTTATTGATCCCCCATCTCTCCATAAAGAGGACTTGTCAGAAATGATTCCTATTAAAAGGGATATTTACATTCATTGTAATAGGAATAAAAGTGATAAAAAAGAAATGTAAAAGAAAGTAAAATAATTAAAATTAAAAAAATAATAATTTAAAATGCCCCTGTCCCTGGTAGCTCGCGCTCAGAAGCAAACACACACGTTACATATGTAAACGGCGTTCAAACCACACGTGAGGTATCACCGCGTGCATTGGCGTGCGAGCAACAATTCTAGCACTAGACCTCCTCTGTAACTCTAAATATGTAACCTGTAATAAAAATTGAAAGCATTGCCTATGGAGATTTGTAAGTACTGAAGTTTGGCATCATTCCATGAAGGTGCGCAATTTTAAAGCGTGACATGTTGGGTATCTATTTACTCGGCGTACCATCATCTTTCACATTATATAAAAAAATGTGGGCTAACTTTACTGTTTTATTTTTAAAATCATTAAACTTTTTTTTTTCAAAAAAAAAACACGTTTGAAAAATTGGAAGTGCGAGATAAAAAGTTGCAATGACTGCCATTTTATTCCCTATGGTGTCTGCTAAAAAAATATATATGTAGCGCCAGCTCCTGAAGAGCACGCGCTATGTGTTTTTCTCTATTTAATGTTCCAAGAGCCGCAGTTTGGTTTTTGAGTTTAATTATACATATAAATAAAAATATATATATATATAAATTATGGTTTCAGTACCAGTCTAGCTGGATTTCACTGTGTTCTGCTTGGCCATAGGTGGCTCTGTCATTTCTGGCAGGTGTGAGAACGCAGTTCAGCTGGGCGCATTGCGTACCATTCCTTCTCGGAACGAACCCAATGGGCGTATCATCCTGCTGTGCATTCTGGGAGAGGGTACTTAAGGTACTGACATCACGTGCTTCTGGCTTCTGGTCCAGAAGAGCTTTCTGTCTGTTTGGTCCTGGTCCTCCTGACCCCAGCCCCCATGGCTCTCATGGCCTGGGGTGCGGATCCATTCAGGTGGTCCGGTGCCGTCTCATCTGTGGAGAGGCCCAGCAACTGAAGAAGCAACCAGGGGAGGACTCTTCGGGAGAAGGCTGGCTTCTCAGAAAGAGCCTGGAGACTTAGTTGAAAGACCCCAAATGAATCTACACTTGTACGGTATCGCCGGACTGGCTGCAAGATACTGGTACCGTATGAGGGCTCTCTAAATTTGTCTATATCCTTCAGTTACTACAAGTATTCTACAACAAGTCTGTGGCAGAGGCTTTGCTTTATCTGAGTGAGAGGAGGTCTATCCGATAGCGGTGGGGATCCAGTTGTGAATGACTATTCTCTGGATTTCTATAGTGAGAGAGTACCTACTTTGAATAAGTTCCAAGAGTACCTGAACTTTCTACCTGAAACTCTTTAACCCTTATTGAGAGATTGTGTTTTGTCTATTCCTTTTTGCAAATTAAATTCCCAAAAGCAGATCCAGTGTCAGTCTCTACAATTCTTTGGGCCATCAACCTCGGGAAACCCCTAGACATACACGAGGTCAAGAAGGTAATGGTAAGCCCAATAAAATCAGCAGCTCCTTCAGGGGTCAGTGCTACATATATATATATATATATATATATATATATATATATGTATGTATGTGTGTATATATATATATATATATATATATGTAGCGGCGGGCTCCTGAAAGCACGCGCTATGTCAAAGTTAAAAGCTTTACCCAAACTGCAGTTTGGTTTGAGCCTATTTGACTAAATTTGGCTTCTGTATCAGTCTGACTGGACTGTGAGATGTTCAGCCTGGCCACAGGGGGCACTGTCTCTGGTGGCAGGTGTGGAACTATGGTCTGGTTAGGCGCTTGAATGATTCCCTCTCGGAGTCAGGTCAGTGGGAGTAGCCCTCCTGCTGTGCCCTCTGGGAGAGGGTATTTAAGACACGGACGTCACGTGGTTCTGAGTTCCGGTCCAGTATGTTGTGCTGAGTATATGGTCCTGGTCTTCCGGGAAGGCAATGGCCTGGGGTGCGGTGCCACCTGACTTTGATTCCTCGCGGCTGGCTAGCCCAAGGCAAGGGAACTAAGGAAGGATTCCGAGGTGGATGGGTGTCGTCTCCGATCTGGGAGAGACCCAGTGTACTTCGAGCATTCCAGGGGAGGATCCTATAGAAGAACACCACGTGTGAGGTTGGTTTTCTTAACAGGAGCCTGGAAGGGCTGAAGTAACCGAGGGAATCCGGTCTTGGGGATATCGCCAAGTGGGCTGAAAGATCCAGATATCCTACAAGTGTTCTACCGTTTAATTTTCCCTACGTGTTCTGCAATAATGTCGGTGATAAAGACTTTGTTCCTGAGTAAGCACCTTGTTGGTTGCTAGGCCTTGTGAGAGAGGGACTGTCCAACCTGAGTGCTCATCCAGCTGCGAATGGCTATTCTCTGGATACAGTCGAAGTAAGCAAGTTCCTTAACGTTTATAGACTTTGACATTGAGAATACCTGAATTCCTTTCCAACCATCTGATCCCAAGTTAAGATGGTTGACGTTCAATGGTTGACGTTTGCAAATAAAATCCATTCAACTGGATCTATTGTCGGTCTCAAGTTACTGGGCCATCTACCACGGGACATCCCCTAGACATGTCACAAGGAGAACGAAAGGTAACGGTGGGCCCAAAAATAACCAGCAGCTCCATCGGGGGTTAGTGCTACATATATATATTGAGATATATATATATATATATATATATATATATATTGAGATATATATATATATATATATATATATATATATATATATATTGAGATATATATATATATATATATTGAGATATATATATATATATATATATTGAGATATATATATATATATATATATATATATATATATATATATACATTGAGATATATAGATATATATATATATATATATATATACATTGAGATATATAGATATATATATATATATATATATATATATATATATATATATATATATATATATATATATATATATATATATATATATATATATAGCACTATGTTTGGGGGTTCTGAGTAGTTTTCTAGCAAAAAAAATTATGATTCTTACATGTAGGAGAGGACTGCCAAAATAGACCTGGTATGGAAGCCACACAGATGTCTATCAAGTAGCACCTGAAATCGCACTACTTCACTTAATTTCAAAGTAGCATCAGTGTGAAACAGGGCACACCGGACTAGGACAGGGCTAGCTGAGTGTAACTAGTCTTTATAGATTGATAAGTATTATAAATTAGTGTTTTAGAAATCTCTAGAAATCTATTTTTTTTTTTTAAATCAATCCCAGTGTAATGAGGTTTGTAACTATTGCCCATCATAGTTGAGAAATGTGTAAACAGACGGTGGAAGACATAAATGGCAGAATGCCCCTGAACCATTTGTTTGCGAATCCTGCAGTTGGTAATTTGTAGATTTCAGCAAAGAACTTGTCTGGTTTCAGCCTGGCTGCATCCAGTGCAAGATTAAATGAGTATACTTCTTAAGGGGGTTGGTTAATGTTAGGGTCAGGGATTACAGAGTTTACTTTGTTTTATGGAGTTTAACCACTTGCTTACTGGACACTTAAACCCCCCTCCTGCCCAGACAAATTTTCTGCTTACGCACTTTGAATGACAATTGCACAGTCTACAACACTGTACCCAAATTAAATTTTTATAATTTTTTGCACACAAATAGAGCTTTCTTTTGGTGGTATTTTATCACAGCTGGGGTCTTTATTTTTTGCTAAACAAACCAAAGAAGATGGAAAATTAAAAAAAAAAAGTAAAATTTCATAGTCTGTTATAATATTTTGCAAACGGGTAACTTTTCTCCATTGAAATGCGCTAATGAGGCGACACTGGGAACGGGTAGGCTGCACTGGTTTTCACTGGTAGGCTGCACTGGTGGCCATTGGTAGGCTCTGGTAGGCTGCACTGGTGGGCATTGGTAGGCACAGATAAGGCGGCACTGATCGGCACAGATATGGTACTGATGGCCACTGATAGGATGGCACTAATGGGCACTGAAGGGCACTGGTAGGTACCACTGATAGATGGCACTGATGGGCAGCACTGATTGGCACTGATGGGTGGCACTGTGGGTACTGATAGGTGGCACTGTGGGTACTGATAGGTGGCACTGATGGGCATCACTGATTGGTGGCACTGTGGGCACTGGTAGACGGCACTATTGTGCACGGGTAGGTGGCACAGGTGGGCACAGATGAGCTGGCCCACCGATGTCCCTCTGAGAGCCGCCGGTGATGGGTATCAGCGCGAGGAGAAAAAAATAGCCGATTTGGCTCTGTTTATTGGCTAACAGCTGATCACGTGGTAAGGGGGTGGGATCAACCTCTTACTACGATCTGTGATCAGCCAAGTCTCAGACTCGCTGATCACAGAGCGCGCACTGTAACCATCATCTGAAGCGGTTAAGCAGTTTTAGGGGACGTTAAAGAGGAACTCCGGTCTGCTCACATCATTTGTAATAAAAACACCTTTGCCATTCTGACGCTTCCCCACAACCACTTTGCATATTATTTTATATATACTGTGATTCTGTACTTGCCAGATATGCTGCAATAATCTCCCTCCACTGAGTCTGGCTGCAGACATTTTAACTGTGGGCAGCTGAAGCTTCTGCCTGTTCACTTCCTGGATTTACACAGACACACAGAGGCACACCTCCAGCCCTGCAGCTCTCATTGGCCCTTTTTTTTTTGGCCCCACCTCCCTTCCTGGCAAACTCTCACAAGAGTGAGAGAGAGAGAGCTGTGCATGATGTCATAAGCCTAGATTTTTTACCAGACAAACAGAAAGTGGGCTGTATAAGGTATTTACTGGCAGAAAAAAAAAAAGTTTTACTATCCAAAGTTTAAACAACAAAGGCAGAGGATTTAAAAGATGGAAAGAGGAAAAAATGACTTGAAGCACTAACAGTTCATTTTTTCAGGATCTGGTTACTTGTTATGGCTTAAACTTTAAGGGTTGGGGGGGGGGGGGGTTATGTATAAGGCCTCATTCACACCAGGCGAGTCTGCAAGAGTCCGCTAGCTCAGCGGGAGATCTCTCCATTGATCTCCACTGAGTCGGCAGATGAAAGGTCCCTCTCTGCTCACTGAGTGGGGAGGGGCTTGTCGAGCGCCGCTGCTTGCAATGGAGAGATTGGATGAAAACGGACATGTCCTTTTTTTTTTTTTCATCAGATCTCACCCGATCCAATCCGCCAGGGACGGATGCGAACATAGGGCCATCCATCTGATGTTAGCGGATCGGAACGGGTCGGATGTCAGTGGACATGTCACCGCTGACACCCATTGCTCCATAGACTAATATGGAGCACCCGTTCAGGTCCGCGGACAAAACTGACAGGTGGACCTGAATGGTCCGACAGTGTGAAAGGGGCCTTAAGCTGCAGAGCTGCTGCTAAGATTGACTGTTGATGGCCAATGGTGTTTTTCCCCCATGATATTGCTGGTCAGGGAAGACAAGTACTCATCACTCACCATCAATGTAAAGGAGAACTTTCTCATGACAACTGCATTCTACAAGCTGTGATATACATTTCTTAGTCCTGCTCCACTCCACTGCATATATTATTGAGTCCTGATGGCTCCTTTGAAGATAACACAGAGTACTGACTGCTGCGTTGTGTGTGTAGCAAGGTCCCAGGCCTCCATCGGTCTAATGAGAACCTCCAGGGCCAGAGATAGCTGACCTGCTTCTGTGTATAGTGGGTTGTGAAGCATGGTGGGTGCAAGATGATAAACCATTTCAGTCCTGGACCCTTTGGCTGGCCAAAGACCAGAGCGTTTTTTGCGATTCAGCACATCGTTGCTTTAACGGACAATTGCGCGGTCACGCGACGTGGCTTCCAAACAAAATGTATGTAATTTTTCCCCCACAAATACAGTTTTCTTTTGGTGGTATTTGATCACCTCTGCGTTTTTTAATTTTTTGCGCTATAAACAAAAAAAAGCGACAATTTTGAAAACCACGCATTTTTTTCCCTCAGTTTAGGCCGATACATATTCTTCTACATATTTTTGGTAAAAAAAAAAAAAAAAAAGGCAATAAGCGTTTATTGGTTTGCGCAAAAGTTATAGCGTCTACAAAATAGGGGATAGTTTTATGGCATTTTTGTTAATATTTTTTTTTTTTTTTTTACTAGTAATGCCAGTGATCTGATTTATATCTTTACTGTGACATTATGGCGGACAGATCGGACACTTTTGGCGCTATTTTGGGACCATTCACATTTATACAGGGATCAGTGCGATTAAGAATGCACTGATTACTGTGTAAATGTGACTGGCAGTGAAGGGGTTAGCCAGGAGGGGGCGCTGCAGGGGTTAAGTGTGTCCTAGGCATGTGTTCTAACTGTGGGGGGGTGGGCTACTTGTGACATGACACTAATCACCGCTCCCGATCACAGGGAGCGGTGATCAGTGTCCTGTCACTAGGAAGAATGGGGAAATGCTCGTTTAGATCAGCATTTCCCCGTTCTTTCTCTGTGTGAGACAATCGTGGGTATCCCCGCGAACATCAAGTCCGCGGGACCCACGATCACATGAAGCTTGCGGCGGGCGTGCGCCCAGAATGTCGCATCTTAAAGGGCAACGTACTGGTACGTTAATATGCCTGTACGTGCCATTCTGCCAACGTATATCGCATGAGCTGGTCGGCAAGGGGTTAAAGTCATTGGGCGCCAGACACTTGAATGCAAAAGAGTTTTTCTCTTAAACTTTTGGAGGAAAGAGGGTTAGGGCCAAGACACCCTTAGGTAGTTGCAAGTTCAATTGGCAGACTCCGAGACTTCAATAGGACAGCCTTGCAGAGAGAGGCATCCAGTAAGACGCCAACTCTGCATGTGCAGGAATGCTGTCTCCTACAGTATTTAACAGTTCCTAACACGAAGCTTAACGGTTCCTTTCACTTCCACTACAATCAGCCCACTGACCTCCTAGTCTCTCACTAGACCCGTTGTTTCACTGTCACTGAATCCCTTGAGCTCCTCCAATATTCACGGTAGTATCTTCCTCAAGCGTCACCCCTGCTTCTCTGCTGGGTCCATAGCTTGGCACTCAGGATACTTCTCAAGCATCTCCCAACTGGCCTGCTCGGTCTCCAACTTTGCACACATCACCTCCACTGGCTGGGTCCCTGGCTTGATACCCACTGAAGTTTCCTGATTCTTCACCGTCCCCAGTTGGTGAGAATACTGCTCTGGTACTTCAGTTACTCACTGTGGTCCCTGGTAACAAGGTGGTTGGTCCCTTAGTGGCGACAGCTTCCCTTCTACCTTCGACCATGCCAAGTTTTCTGGCCAGCAGAACCGTCACTTTTGGTTGGAGTGCAAGGTGCAGTCCCAACCCTGCACTGCTCTCTTGCTTCTGGAAAGGCCCTCAGACAGCCTAGCAGCCAGATGTGCCCAGGATAGGCCCAATCTCTAACCTAGCAGCTCGGGCAATACAACACATCCACCCAGACAGTCGTCCAGGTGGCACAGAATATAGATCACCTGACTCTACCCAAATATATAGGGTCTCCCAGCAGGCTAAGGGATTCAAGAAAACCGCTGCCCATTGGCTGAGATACCCCATATACCCATAACCTGACCTTGCATTGCCCTTCTCGTATCTAGTACCACCCAGTACCCAGCCACCTAGTGGTAGAAGAGAAAAGGCCAACAACAACGCCAAACTTACGGAGAAATCAATAGATCTCTATCAACCAGGATAGCTATTCCTGGCAAGTAAATTTGTGAGGCACAACCCTGCCTAAACTCCAGGGTGCTACATCCTCCCCCTGCCCAAAAAATACGATGTCTCAGAGTTTGCAGAAAAATAATCTATTTTTAAGCTCTCAAGCCTTAGCGTGAGCATCCTGACAAAAACTGGGATGGGTAGTGAAACGGAAAAGGGTTAACAATATAACAGTATAGGTATATGTGTGTGTGTGACGTACCACACACAATAAACATGGGTATCAAAATAGACATAAAAGAAGTTATGATAGGTCATATAAGACAATAAAGTATCAAAAATATCTATGTACAATTTTAAAGGCAGGTCTAGGCAACAGCCTTAATTCATCACTATCTATGTAAAATATATATACAGTGATAATAAAGAACTGGGTTAGTGTTGACGGCAGGTTAGATCCCTGTCTCCTTAGCCAAGGAAGGCGCACCGACACAGCAACACCTTAAAGAGAGAATCAACAGCAATGCGATTGTATCCTATCCTATAGTAACAAGGTGCGGTATATACAAATACGTGATTAAACAGGTTTCATTTGTCCTCAGCTGAAGACAGAATAGTAGTGTAAATACACCCTATGAAATATTGCATTATTTACATTTTTGGAAGCAGGCCCCATCCTTGACACCTCCTTCCCATTGATCAACAAACTTACACTTAGCACATAATGTGAATAAAGTTTTACTCAGGTCAGCACTGCTCACATCACCTGGTGACCACATTAGAAACAGTTTAGACGTATGATTTAGTCCATTATCCATATGCATGGTGGGGATTTACCCCTCTATTACAGCCTAATCTAACACTTACAGTCCAAGACATGTTACAGTCTGTCGATTTCCCTCTGGGTGGACTATATTTTCCAGCAGTTTCCTTTCTTCTACAGGGACAACTCTGGAGAGAAAAAGGCGCAGCTGCATTTCAGGCAACAAGCAGCCAGGCCTTAATGCAAGGGATACATTTCAGGATATCGTTCCAATTGCAAAGACATCCTCAGCCTGTCCATGTGACAGCCAGGGACATAGAAGATTTTTTTTTTTACACTTGAGAAGCAACAACACAGATCACAGGTCGTCATTCAGGGTGGATCACCCCAACAACTTCAAACTTGAATGTTCTCCACTAGCAACACTTTAAATGTGTGTGTAAAGTGGCTGTCAGCATAGTGTCCTTGACATCACGCAACACATATTTGTAATCCAAGGTGGTAGTGATACCATTTAGATGATGTGTCATGAGTAGTACCCGTGGTTGGGTAAAATTACAGACTCCCCCTTTTTATTCACTGTGGTGACAAAAAGCTTGAGATCTTTTTTTTAGAACTGACATTATTTGCATTAATTTGACAACATACATAGGAACAGTTAACAACGGGGCCCTTAGTCCCTAATTCTCTGCTGTATTCAACTGTGACAACTTACTCATGAGATTCTTAAAGAGGAAGTAAACCCTGATGAGTTTACTTCCTCTTTCATTCCCTGCAAAGGCAAAGCATAATGGACTACTATGCATCACATAGTAGCCCATTATGTGTCACTTACCTGACACAGGAGCCAGCGAAGTCGCCGCTGTCCCCTGTAGTCCGCCGCATCCATCTTGTTGGTGGGGTCTCTGCCTCTGTCATTCGGCGAAGCCGCGATGAAGTCACTCCCGCGCATGCGCACGGGAGTCGACACGCGCGGCAGCTCCATTCTTGGAAATGCCGCGCTCAGTGCGCCTGCGCGCCGCTGTCTACGGCGCATGCGCCGTAGACAGCGGTGCCCGTTTTCGGGCAAATATCTCCTAAACCATATAGGTTTAGGAGATATTACTTGGACCTACAGGTAAGCCTTAATCTAGGCTTACCTGTAGGTCAAAGTGGTTTGTAAGGGTTTACAACCACTTTAAGACGGTGTTGTTTCAACGGCTACGGTAGAAATACTTTTTCTCTTAAGGTTAAGAAGTAACCCATATGAGAGATTTTAGAGGCTCGATGCAGGATGGGTACTTTTACCTAAGTCACTTTATTAATTTCATGCATTCTACCTTCCCTCTTCACTTACCGGCTTCAGGCATCATCAGGGAAGAATTTGAGACTGTTTACCTCTCTTTGACCGCAATGAGCGAACATACTGAGCCAAAAGTAATGACCGCGGGACCACCATCTTCTGCAACAGTGATACCTGAAGTGGTATCCGAAGCAGATGCTTTGATCTCCTTAGGAGGGAGGTGGGTTTCGGGCACCACCTGTTCCGGACTAGCGGTCACCGCAGGTGCCTCGGGTGAAACAATGGCAGTGGGAACTGACACTTCCACTGCGGTATCTGGAAGCTCACCTGGTTCTTCAGAAGAAGTGTCTGCCTGGGCCGGAGTAGGACTGCCAGAATCAGCGGCCTTAGTACTGGACGGTACATATGTGAAACAGTGCCCTGACCTCCCCCTTGTATGTGCTATGTTCAGAAGGCCAGGATTACAGAGCCCTAAATGCCCCAACCACTGAGAATCTCCCCTACAGCAACCAGACTGTCAAAGCCAGCAACCAAGGAGCAGGAGTGAGGATCAGCCTTTGAGAAAAAAAAATCATGCCGATCTGGTAAACGCCAGAGGTGATGACTATGTCATTGACGTACCACATTCTCTGAAGCCTGTCCAGAGCTAAAAAAACAGACTGCAAACAATCTCTTCCTTGACCCTGCAAAGTTCCAGCAAGAGAAAATGGAAAGATTAGAGTTTACTGATCCCATGATGCAACCAGGACATCTGTGACATCTGCCATAGGGTCGTGCATCCTCTGGGTGGGGAGCCTGGCCGTTTCATACTCAGGAAAGTGTACCACAGAAATTGTCAAAAAATGTTAATCCGCCTAGGACAGAAAAGATTCCACCTACATCACAATAGTTTTAGTTGCCCCCTTGAACACTCAAAACCACAACTGTGACATTTCCAATTGTAGCCAGATTGCATGACTGGTCATAAAAAAAAAGGGTGGTGCAGCAAAAGAACTACATATGAAATGTTAGGGACTCCAGGATGTTTGTTGGAGACATTGACTGTTCCACAGACTAACAACCTTAGACAGGTGATCCAATACTCCACTCTAACTCAGAAGATTGGCATCCGTCTTAACAGCTTACAATTATAAGGGAAATGGAAACCCCTGCCCTAAGAAAAGGCTGCTGACAGAAGTCACCATGGCAGAGACAACTTGGTTCACGTTTGCAAGCTAATCATCTGGTCCACAAAAAGACTTGACTCATCCCACGCTGTGAGAATGTTCTGAGGTGGGGTGGAGCAAATAAGACTGCTTCAAAAGCACTTTGCACCACTCCCAGGGCCAGAATTCCCTGGCATGAAAGATATCCAGAAGGAGACACAAGTTTATGTGTTGACAAAATCAGATATTCTCAAAGTTCAATATCTTTCCAAAGTCCTTTCAGATCTGAATCATGAACACACACTGGAATGCAAGGTGAGTTAAATCTGCTCTCCTAGTAGCAGAATGTCCAGGTAGCCAATAACTAGAATATATATTAGATGAAGAAGATCCAGTACAAGAGTGAGTACCTTAGTAAATACTCTACCAAAGCAAGGCTGAAAGAGAAGAGCCACAAATGTATGCCTAAAATAGTGCAAAGGCCTTCTTTGGAACCGTAAACAGGTTTGAATAAAACATTAAAATTATTTGATTGGAGAAATTAAAGAATAACTCCATAGCTACATAGGTGAGGTTGAAAAAAGACATACGTCCATCAAGTCCAACATATGCGTGTGATTATATGTCAGTATTACATTGTATATCCCTGTATGTTGCGGTCGTTCAGGTGCTTATCTAATAGTTTTTTGAAACTATCGATGCTCCCTGCTGAGACCACAACCTGTGGAAGGGAATTCCACATCCTTGCCGCTCTTACAGTAAAGAACCCTCCAAGTAGTTTAAGGTTAAACCTCTTTTCCTTAAATTTTATTGAGTCGCCACGTGTCTTTTTAAACTCCCTTCCATAAAAAAAAATGTTATCCCTATTGTGGGGGCCACTGATACGGTATTTATAAATGGAAATCATATCCCCTATCAAGCGTAATAAGTTCGGTGCTCACAACCTTTCCTCATAACTAATATTCTCCAGACCCTTTATTAGCTTTATTGCCCTTTGTACTCGCTCCATTTCCAGTACATCCTTCCTGAGGACTGGTGCCCAGAACTGGACGGCATACTCCAGGTGCGGCCGGACCAGAGTCTTGTACAGCGGGAGAATTATCGTTTTATCTCTGGTCAGCCTATCACTACTAGGACCCCCAGGTCCTTTTCCATCCTAGATTCCCCCAGAGGTTCTCCCCCAGTGTATAGATTGCATTCATATTTTTGCTACCCAAATGCATTATTTTACATTTTTCTACATTAAACTTCATTTGCCATGTAGTTTCCCACCCCATTAATTTGTCCATATCTTTTTGCAAGGTTTCCACATCCTGCGGGGAAGTTTTTGCCCTGCTTAGCTTAGTATCGTCCGCAAATACAGAGATTGAACTGTTTACCCCATCCTCTGGGTGGTTTATGAACAAAATAAATAGGCTTGGTCCCAGCACAAAACCCTGGGGGACCCCACTACCCACCTCTGGGCATTCCGCGTATGCCCCATTAATCACCACCCTCTGAACTCTCCCTTATAGCCAGTTTTTAATCCATGTACTCACCCTATGGTGCATGCCAACGGACCTTAATTTGTACAGTAAATGTTTATGGGGAACTGTGTCAAATGCTTTTGCAAAATCCAGATACACCACATCTATGGGCCTTCCTTTATTAGATGGCAACTTACCTCCTCATAGAAGGTTAATAGATTGGTTCGGCAAGAACGATTCTTCATGAATCCATGCTGATTACTGCTAATGTTACCATTCTCATTACTAAAATCTTGTATGTAGTCCCTTATCGTCTCCTCCAAGAACTTGCATACTATTGATGTTAGGCTAACTGGTCTGTAATTCCCAGGGATGTATTTTGGGCCTTTTGTAAATATTGGTGCTACATGTTTCAGCCATCCCTAAATGACTAAAAGAAGCCCCATCCCTATTGTAGGGCTTACCCCCAAAGGAGCTGCTTGATGTGTTGGGTCCTCTGTTCTTGTGTCCACGACTCTATCAGCTCTGTACTCTGACATATTTGGTTGAGCTAAGGTTATGATTGCAGACATCTGTGGGATTTGGTGCCCAAATGTAACATACAGTCCAATAAATATATTGAATAAAAAAAGAGGATCCCGCAGATGTGTGTCTTTTACTGTTCTTATCTATTCCTAGTACTGTACACCGATCAATATGTCATGCTGCATTCATTCTTTAATTCCTTCACTGGATTCATTATTTCTTGTCACAATACTAACACAATAGGACCTGGTACTGTGCCCTAATGACTTAAAGGAAACTTGTTATTCAAAAGTTGTTAATATTAATTGTTAATATACCATTTTAAAGTTTTTTTTTTGTTTGTTTTGTTTTTTAAGCATTCTCCATCTCCATTATTGTAACAGCTTGTTTAGGGTAGAGGGAAGTAGAAAACTTGACTATCATTATATTCTGAGTGTTATCTTTTGTATGTCATAGGTTGCATAGCTTCCTTCTTAACTGAATGATACATAAACCATTGGGTGATGATTTTCCAGTGTATTTCAACAACTCTGAAGGGATGGATTGCTTTTTTTTTTTTTTTAATTGCCTCTTAAAGTTCCATAAAGGGGAGGATATCCCATCTCTGGAGCGGGAGGATTGGGAGGAATGTTTGGAAAAAGGTCCCCAACTGGTCATTTCTGCGGGTGATAAACTCATTCAAACGAAGTTTGTGTATAGGGTATATCACACTCCTAGGCGCCTGGCGAGAATATACCCTAATAGGGATCCACACTGCCCTAGGTGCAGGGTGGAACTTGGTACCTACCTTCATATGTTCTGGGACTGCTGCAGACTGCATACGTATTGGTCCGAGGTGTTTGATCACATCAACACTCGGTTGGGGCTGGAGGTCCCTAGGACTCCTGAGATGGCCCTACTGGGCATTCACGCGGATGAAAGTAGACCCTATTACTCTAAGTTGTTGATTTCCTATTTACTCTTTTACGCTAAGAAAGAAATCATCTGTAAATGGTTCTCGTCCACTCCTCCTAGTGTGATTCAGTGGGAGAAAAGTGTGAATAGTGTTTTGCCTTTGTATAAAATAACCTACCTAAATCGCGGTTGTCCGTGGAAGTTTGACAGAATCTGGCTCCCGTGGACATCGGGAGGCTGAGGTGGTCTCTGGGTCTTTGTAGAAGCCCTCGTCCTCTTAGTTTGTATTTTAGTTTGTATTTTAGTCTGTATTTTTTTTTGTATCACCGAATGACATATGCTGATGTATGTAACACGTTTCGTATCCTACTGTGCTCCGGCTGCGCCGGTAGTTTGACCCATTGTACTCTTGGTCATTTTGTACTGTGTATGTATGTTGGATAATAAAGCACTCCTGTTGTTTAAAAAAAAAAAAAGTTCCATAAAGGACTCAAAGATAGCACGTTCTGAACATTTATTTCTGACTTGACAGATTTCCAGACACTATGAAAGTGCTAACAAACAGATTTTACTAGGTTCATAAGCTTGGTTATGTAGTCATAACTGTGTCCTTCTCAATTTTATTTGTCTAGGTTTTGAAGTAATATTTTTTCTATACATACAGTGTGTCCTTCAGCAAAACAATGGTAGCAGAAGCATAACCTTGGGCCTTCGGGGCCCTGATGCAAGAAATCATGAATGGCCCCCGACCGCCGGGGCATTTCCATCTGTCCCAGGGTCCTTCTTACTGATCCAGGGGCCCTTTATCAGCCCCAGTTCATACTGTGACACATAAAGTGGCATGACAAGTCAAAACACATTCATTTCAAAGGGTAGCGTCTTAATGCGACTCAAGTTGCAGTGACACAAAAAGAAAATAGTTCCTTCACTACTTTTCTGCAACTTTGGTGTGATTTTAATGCCATAGACTGCAATGTTAAATCACAAAAGTCGCAAGGAAATCGAAAGCACAACTTTAGGGTCTCAGCAGTGTGAACCGAGCCTTACGGTCCTGCAGTGCCCCCCCCCTAGAGTGGTGGAACTCCATGACCCAGTCGCGACCCTGGAATTTCCACCACTGAATGGTAGTCTTCTACGAGAACAAGCAGTTTTAATTGGTTCCTTTGAAACGGCATTAAATGCGCAAAATCTATATATTTTTTTTTTTTTTAGGTCAGAGCTGTACAACAGGTGGCCCATGAGACCATCTTTTGCAGCTGGCAAAATCATTACACTATGTAGAGTGGCAGCAGGCTGCTGAGTACCGGAACCCTTTGTGTTCCAGCATCCTGCACTATAATTATGCCAGCACTGCTTGTCGGATAGAGTAATCTTCTGCACAACATTATCAGTAAATAGGGATGAGCCGAACACCCCCCGGTTCGGTTCACATCAGAACTTTCGAACGGACCGAAAATTTGTGCGAACTTTAGAACCCCATTAAAGTCTATGGGACTCAAACGTTTGAAATAAAAAGTGCTAATTTTAATGGCTAATATGAAAGATATTGTCCTAAAAAGGGTTTGGGGACCTGGCTCCTGCCCCAGGGGACATGGGTCAATGTCTAAAATGTTTTTAAAAACGGCCGTTTTTTCGGGAGCACTGATTTTAATGACGATTAAAGTGGGAAAAAAAAGGGAAATATTCCTTTAAATATTGTGCCTGGGGGTGTCTTTAGTATGCCTGTGAAGTGCCACGTGTTTCCCGTGTTTAGAACAGTCCCTGCACAAAATGACATTTAACGGAAAAAAAGTCATTTAAAACTGCTTGCAGTTTTAATGTAATAACTGGTTCCGGCAATATGGATTAAAATCATTGAGAAAAATGGTATGGGTAGCCCCCACCTGCCCATTACCAGCCCCTTTGGGTCTTGTATGGTTATTAAGGGGAACCCCGTACCCAATCCATATTAAAAAAAGGAAAGGCGTGGGGCCCCCAGGCCCTATATACTCAGAACAGCAGTATACAGGCAGTGCAAACAAGACAGGGACTGTGTAGGTTTCTTGTGTTAAGTAAAACCTGTTTGTAATTTTGAACTAGTACATTTTTAAAGTGTAGCTCCAGTCAAAAAAGCTATTTTTAAGCTTTTTTCGAAAACATAGGGAAGGGTTATCACCCCTGTATATTTATTTTTGCCGTACATCTTTTTTCATCTCACTTCCTGTTGTCTCCTTCCGTTTGCAAGTAGGAGACGTTTGTAAGTTGGATGTTTGAAAGTAGGGGCCTGCCCTATATGCTCTGCAGAAATGGCGGAACAAGGTGTTGGTGTTGCCACAACACTGCAACCTCTCGCAGATACTCTAGTTGGAGTGCAGGAATGAGCCCTGCTGCAAAGCATTGCATCAAAAATTGTATTACATGCCCCTGTTAAACAGGGGCTGAAAAGTTCGGCCTATACACTGCAACCTCTCCCATATACTCTAGTTGTAGTGCAGAAATGAGCCCTGCTGCAAAGCATTGCATCAAAAATTTTAATTACACGCCCCTGTTAAACAGGGGCTGAAAAATTGGGCCTTAGGCACAGGTCCTGGTGCCACGACACTGCAACCTCTCCCATATACTCTAGTTTTAGTGCAGGAATGAGCCCTGCTGCAAAGCATTGCATCAAAAATTGTAATTACATGCCCCTGTTAAACAGGGGCTGAAAAATTGGGCTGGTGGCATCACCCAGAACCAAAAATGAAGAGGATAGACAGTCAACAAAACAGGACAGTCACTCAGCATAGGCAGTCTTGAAGGGATGTGATATTCCAAAAAAAATTATTCGGTTACATCAGCTTCAGGTGCTTGGTAGCTGGTGGTGATCCAAGACTGATTCATCTTTATGAAGGTCAGTCGATCAACTGAGTCGGTGGAGAGGCGCACCCTGTGATTGGTTACAAAGCCACTGGCAGCACTGAAGGTGCGTTCCGAAAGAACGCTGGATGCAGGACAGGCCAGTAGCTCAATTGCATACTGTGCAAACTCTGGCCAGTGATCCATCTTCAAGACCCAGTAAGCCAGAGGATTTTCGGTGGGGAAGGTGTCCAAGTCTGACCTTGCCCCTAGGTATTCCTGCACCATGTAAATCAGACGCTGGCAATGGTTTCTGGAACCGATCATACCTTCGGGCTGTGGACTAAAAAATTGTCTGAACGCATCGGTCAGATGGCCACCTTCTCCACCGCTCCTTCTGACCGATGCCTCAGCAACACATTGTCCAGGACCAGGAGTTTGTAACCTTCCAGTCTCTGGGAATGCATTGCACAGACCTTTCTGCAAGGCCTCCCGGAGATGTGTCATCCTCTGCTCCCTCTGCAATGGCAAGATAAGGTCCGTAACCTTACCCTTGTACCGTGGATCAAGGAGAGTGGCCAGCCAGTAATGGTCCCTCTCCTTGATCCGAAGAATGCGAGGATCCTTCCACAGGCTTTGCAGGATCAGGGAGGCCATGCAGCATAGGTTAGCTGAGGCATTCTGTCCGGAGTCCTCTGGGTCACTAAGGACAACATGATCCGCAGCTACCTCCTCCCAGCCACGTACAAGTCCACGGGTTTCTTGGGACTGTAAATCATCCCTACAAGACTGCTGCTGATGCTGAGTGCCAGCCTCCACCTCCATGCTGACACAATCATCCTCCTCCTCCTCCTTGTCCTCTTCCTGTGTGATGGTTGGGACAGCAGGAACACTGGATAAAGGGGGGCCTTGAGAGGTAAGGAAGTCCTCCTCTTCCTGCCTCTGTTCTGCCTCAAGTGCCCTGTCCATTATTCCACGCAGCGTATGCTCCAAGAGGTGGACAAGAGGTACAGTGTCACTGATGCATGCACTGTCACTGCTCACCATCCTTGTGGCCTCTTCAAACAGTGACAGGACAGTGCATGCATCCCTGATCATGCACCACTGGCGTGGTGATAAAAAACCGAGCTCCCCTGACCCTGTCCTGGTGCCGTAGTCACACAGGTACTCATTGATGGCCCTCTGCTGCGTGTGCAGCTGCTGCAGCATGGCCAACGTTGAGTTCCACCTGGTGGGCATGTCACATATAAGGCGGTTCTTGGGCAGGTTCAACTCCTTTTGGAGCTCAGCCAGCCGAGCACAGGCATTAAATGATCGGCGGAAATGCACACAGACTTTCCTGGCCTGCTTCAGGACATCCTGTAAGCCCGGGTACCTGCCCAAGAACCGCTGCACCACCAGGTTAAGGACATGAGCCATACAGGGCACATGGGTCAGTTGTCCCTGTCGGAGGGTGGAGAGGAGGTTGGTGCCATTGTCGCAAACCACCAATCCTGGCTTAAACTGGCGTAGCGTCAACCACCTCTCGGCCTGCCCCTGCAGAGCTGACAAAATATCTGCCCCAGTGTGGCTCCTGTCCCCCAAGCAAACCAGCACAAGCACGGCATGGCATCGTTTTGCCTGCGTACTTGCGTAGCCCCTTGAACGCCTACGGAGCACCGCTGGTTCCGAGGACAGAGCACTGGAAGAGGCCATGGAGGAAGAAGAGGAGGAGGGGGTGGAGGAGAGAGGTGCGTCACAACCAGTAATAGCATTTTGGAGGCGTGGTGGCGGAGCAACCTCCAACACTACTGCACCTTGTCCTTCATCCTTCCCAGCTGCCAGAAGAGTGACCCAATGGGCCGTGAAAGACAGGTAACATCCCTGTCCATGCCTGCTGGACCATGAGTCAGCGGTAATATGCACCTTACCACTGACCGCCCTGTCCATCAAGGCAAGGACATTGCCTTCCACATGCCGGTAGAGAGCCAAAATCGCCTTCCGTGAGAAAAAGTGGCGTTTGGGGACCTGCCACTGAGGAACCGCACATTGCACAAACTCAGGGAAGGGGGTTGATTCTACCAACTGAAAAGGTAGCAGTTGAAGTGCTAGCAGTTTAGCCAAGCTAGCATTCAACCGCTGGGCATGTGGATGGCTGGGAGTGAACTTCATTCTACGGTCCAGCGGCTGGGGCAGGGAAATTTGCCTGCACAATCGGACGTGGGTGTACTGCTAGCAGAGTGCCCGCAAGCACTTGGCTTTGACACACCTAATTCTACACCTTCATTCCTCTCAGTGCAGGTTTCAGAAAGGACTGAAGGTCTAGTGGGGTTGGAGATCCCAGCTGATAAGGAGAAAGGAGAGGTCCGCTTTGTTCTTTGGTGTGGGTCTTTGAGGTAAGCTTGCCAACGAGCTGCATGGCAGGTCAACATATGTCTGGTCAAGCATGTGGTGCCAAGCGGCTGATGTTTTGGCCGCTCGAGATACACTTGAGACATATGTTGCAAATAGCAGCGGTGCGATCTGATGCACTCGTCTCAAAAAAGGCCCACACCAAAGAACTTTTAGAATAACGCGCAGAGGCAGCACCCTGCACAGGCAGAGCTCTGCTGTGTGTTTCAGTCAGTGTGCTGCCCCTAAGCTGGCCCCTGGAGGGTATCCTGCCTCATTGGAGATGTTCCTCCTCTCTCCTACCAGGAACCCACTAGGAGTCAGTTCCCTCATCATCCCTTACCTCTTCATCACTGGAGCAAACCTGGCAGTATGCTGCAGCTTGTGGAACATGACTGCTAGATTGCTGTCCTCCTTGAGCATCCACTCTCTCTGCGCTCATGCTACTGCCTTCCTCTAGCTGAGTATCATCATCAGAGCCTACAAAACACTGGGCATCCTCCTGGAGCATGTACCCAACACTGTGCTCAAAGAGTTCAGGGGACTCCTCAGGAGGACGTGGTGGGTCTAGGGAAGGAGTCACTGATGATGACATTGAGACGAGGGAAGAGGATGCGTTGGCAGCTGCTTTGCTAGTACCCTGAGCCTGGGTGAGTGAGGATGAGGAGGATGAAAAGGGCTTGGTTATCCACTCTACCAAGTCTTCGGCATGATGCGGCTCAACACGTCCAGCTGCCGAAAATAAGGACAAGCATGTCCCATGGCCACGTGCTGATGACGATGCACCGCGTCCACGACCAGCACTGTTATCTCTAGACACAGAGCCTACTTGTCCTCTTTTATCGGCTTGTGCCTGTCTGCCTCTCCTTGTTGGCCTTCCAGACATGGTAATGGCCTGAAGGGAGATGGGAAAACCAGCAATTGGGTAGTGTATATTGTGCTGGAGGCACAAAACACCCACTAACTCCTGCAGATGCCTTTATTATAGAACAACAGGAATTAAAGGGTAGATACAGGTGTATACTGTGCTGTGCTGGAGGCACACAACACCCACTAACTCCTGCAGATGCCTTTATTATAGAACAACAGGAATTAAAGGGTAGATACAGGTGTATATTGTGCTGTGCTGGAGGCACACAACACCCACTAACTCCTGCAGATGCCTTTATTATAGAACAACAGGAATTAAAGGGTAGATACCAGTGTATACTGTGCTGTGCTGGAGGCACACAACACCAACTAACTCCTGCAGATGGCTCAATTAGAGAAGAGCAATATAGGTAGATACAGGTGTATACTGCGCTCAAGGCCCACAGACAATACCCAGAAACTCCTGCAGATGGCTGATAGCTCAATTACAGAAGAGCAATATAGGTAGATACAGGTGTATACTGCGCTCAAGCCACACAGACAACACCCACAAACTCCTGCAGATGGCTGATAGCTCAATTACAGAAGAGCAATAAAGCAAAATAGGTAGATACAGGTGTATACTGCGCTCAAGGCACACAGACAACACCCACAAACTCCTGCAGATGGCTGATAGCTCAATTACAGAAGAGCAATAAAGCAAAATGGGTAGATACTGGTGTATACTGCGCTGAAGGTACACAGACAACACCCACTAACTCCTGCAGACGTCGGAACACTACACAAGGCCACCGCGCTGACGGCCTTATATGTGTGGGGCGTGTACTACACAGCCTGAGCTATGATTGGCCACAGGCATCCTGCCTGTGACCAATCGTGGCTCTCTTCACTGCCGGCGCTGTGATTGGCCAAGCATGCGGGGTCACAGTCCATGCTTGGCCAATCATGAGCCAGCAATGCACTGCGATGGTGCAGTACATTGTAGGCCGTGAGTGCCACATGAATTTGGTGTAAACGGCCCACAGAGTTCTTGCTTCACCGAATGGGTAAACAGCCGGTGTTCGAGTCGAACATGCGTTCGACTCGAACACCAAGCTCATCCCTATCAGTGAGGGAGAAAGCAGCATGGGTGCCTCTGTTCAGATAAGTAAGCATTGAACAACAATGGACTGAAAACCAATAAACCAATGGACTGAAATCAATAAAAGAGGAGTTATTATTGCTGTCACTGACTGACACCAATAAAAGTTGAGTTTATTTTTTGTTATTCATTGGTTATTCACTAACACCAATGAAAAGGAGAGAGGTTGTTTGTGCTCCCTCTGACTCGTACTAATAAAGGTGCGGTTTATTATTGTTGTCACTGACAAGGATTGATTTTGATTCAGCCCTCCAATAAACATGATCCATTATGATATTTGGACCCTTTTAAGTTGGACAGCAATGTTAAAGTAATACACAAAAGAAAGTTCATTCATGGAGTCATAATCTTGTCTGTAGGCATCAGGAAGTAATGTTTTGCATATTTGTAGACAATTGGGTTACATTTAATATAATTTTGTTGGCTGGATACTACATGACACATTATCTTCTTTAGTCTTTATCAATTGGCTATATGCAGCTACCTTCAGTTGAGTGGACACTGGCAGGACATCCTCAAATAACCCCTCGTATTCCCAGCTAGGCTCAGTTTTTTGCTAGTGTCCTTGGGTGATGTACCTCTTCTCTCAACTGAGAGAAGGTTACCTCTTTTATATAGATGGTTTTTCTTTCTTCTATCAAGATTCTGGTCTACATCCCAGCCACTGAAGCTCCCTTCTGCATCAGTTGACTCCTTAACTGAGAGTTGGTGAACCGTAGCTAGACCCCACCCGAATAAAAATGCAAGGCTAACCCATGATGCTTCAGCATTGGATGTGGAAGCTCACATTGGCACACAGTGCATCGTGTAGAGGTAGGCATAGGGTGCTATACAGGTCTAGAGACATAGTCTGCCAGCGGTGGAGCCATTTCCCTGAAGGCCCTTTCAGGGGGTATGCCTGTCGCAGAGGGCTAAGTCAGTATGGGGTCTAGTCCCCTTAATCTTGCTCTGAGCTAAAGACCTCTGCAGTGGTAAGTACAGCCTCCCAGCCTTCCTCCTATCTAGGAAGGATTTTTCAGTCAACATGTCTGATTTGTTAGCAGAACCTTCATCCTTTAAGATACCATAGAAAAAGGGGGTCATAAGCAAGCCTGTTCGGTCTCCCCTTAGTCTCTTGCTTTTGCTGCAAAGCTGCCTGAGGAAGAGGTAGACAAGGAAAATCCCCTTTCATTATGAGGAATTGGATCAGGATGAAATTTCATGGCCCAGTCATGGCACCAGAATGAGAACCACTTAAAGGGAACTGGACTTGATCCTCTTTTTGGCACAACTGCACTTCATCCAGGAAGTTTGGTTCTCCAACCATGCCCTGTGCTTCGGGTGTGGGGTATGTAGTAATAAACTCAATATGGTTGTTGCTAGATCTGTGGACCCTCAGGCATTTGTATTAGGTGATCTGGTGACTCAAGGGGATTAGTTACACCAGATCTACGACTTTCTGCTTTCCCCTCGTCCTCTCTGCATAATCAAGATGAAGGACATTTTGGTGATTCACATTGCAATGAATTAGTTGGAAGGATGTAGTACTCAGATATGTGCAGACTCTCGGTGGGCCCTTCCGAATTGACCGGACCTTCTGTCCCAAGGACCAATCCCTCATCTTGCTTTTCAGGTGATGACTGTTGAAACCCAGGTCTTGCTGAACAGGCGCCAATTGGATTTAGTGATCCTTACTCTTCTGAAGGCTAGGAGGAAGCTGACTTCTCACAAAGTCTATAACTGTACCTGGAAGGCCTATTTTGCACGGTGCAGAACAAGGAAATTTGTCCTAGGAAATACACATCCTGTTCTTTCTCCAGTCTGTTATATATCAGCATCTGGACTTGAGCACTATCAAATCTCAACCATGGCCATTTTGTTTCAGAGATTGTTGGCCTCTCATTTCTTAGTTAAGGCCTTTGTGCAAGGTCTTGCAGACGCAGAGACATTTTTATTTTTACACAATAACATTTTCCTGAGCAAAAGTCTCTTTTCTCTCCAAGGTGTTTCCCTCCTTCCCATCATATGTCCTGCTTTGAAACATCCCAAAGAAATTTCTCTCCACTATCTTACCCACTTGCCTACTGGGCCTTTTTACCCCCTTCCGCCCATGCTAATTTTCAGCTTTCAGTGCGGTTACACTTTGACAATTGTGCAGTCATACAACACTGTACCCAAATTTCATTTTTATCTTTTTTTTTTTTCACACAACTAGTGTTTTCTTTTGGTGGTATTTAATCACTGCTGGGTTTTTTATTTTTTGTTTAAAAAAAATTAAAACGGACCAAAAATTTTGAAAACTAAATAAGTTTTGCTTAGTTTTTGTCAGTACATTTTGTAAATAAGTAGATTTACTCCTTCACTGATGGGCCTTGATAGGCTGCACTGATGAGGCAGCATTGATGGGCCCTGATAGGCTGCACTTGTAGGCACTGATGAAGTGGCACTGATAGGCGACACAGTTGGGCAATGATGGGCGGCACTGAAAAGCAGCACTGATTGGCATCACTGGGCACTGGTGTCACTGATGGCCATTGCTGGGGCTGTACTGTAATTAGGGCACTCGTGACCTGTACAGGTCTCCCCTGTGAGGAGATGCCACTGATTGGCATCTAAACGGCACTTCCTTGTTTACATGTGACCAGCTGTGATTAGACACAGCCAATCACATTGGTAAAGAGCCGCATCATCAGCTCTTTATCAAGATCAGAGGTTGTGGCTGTGTCCTAGGAACACGCCGCAGCTGCAATGGGCGCTTTCCTGACTAGTTGGCTGCTTAACCACTTTCAGACCGGACCATTTTGCTGGTCAATGACCAGAGGTCTTTTTACAATTTGGCACTGCGCTGCTTTAACTGCTAATTGCGCGGTCATGCAATGTTGTACCCAAACAAAATTAGCGTCCTTTTCTTCCCACAAATAGAGCTTTCTTTTGATGGTATTTGATTGCCTCTGCGATTTTTATTTTTTGCGATATAAACGTAAAAAGACCGCAAATTTTGAAAAAAAATGATATTTTCTACTTTTTGTTATTAGAAAAATCCAATAAACTCAATTTTAGTCATACATTTAGGCCAAAATGTATTCAGCCACATGTCTTTGGTAAAAAAAAAGTCAATAACTGTATATTTATTGGTTTGCGCAAAAGTTGTCACATCTACAAACTAAGGTACGTTTTCTGGAATTTACTTAGCTTTTAGTTTACGACTGCCTATCTCATTTCTTGAGGTGCTAAAATGGCAGGGCAGTACAAAACTCCCCCAAATGACACCATTTTGGAAAGTAGACCCCCTAAGGAAATTGATAAGTGGCATGTTGAGCCCATTGAATATTTTATTTTTTTGCCTCAAGCGATTGAATAATGACAAAAAAAAGAATTTTTTTTTTTTTTTACACAAAGTTGTCACTAAATGATATATTGCTCACACATGCTATGGGCATATGTTAAATGACACCCCAAAAGAAATTCTGCTGCTTCTCCTGAGTACGGGGATACCACATATGTGGGACTTTTTGGGAGCCTAGCCGCGTACGGGGCCCCGAAAACCAAGCACCGCCTTCAGGCTTTCTAAGGGCGTAAATTTTTGATTTCACTTCTCACTACCTATTACAGTTTTGAAGGCCATAAAATGCCAAGATGGCACAAAACCCCCACAAATGACCCCATTTTAGAAAGTAGACACCCCAAGCTATTTGCTGAGAGGCATGTTGAGTCCATGGAATATTTTATATTTTGCCACAAGTTGCGGGAAAATTACAAACTTTAATTTTTTTAAATTTTTTTTTTTCACAAAGTTGTCACTAAATGATATATTGCTCACGCATGCCATGGGCATATGTGAAATGACACCCCAAAATAAATTCTGCTGCTTCTCCTGAGTACAGGGATACCACATATGTGGGACTTTTTGGGAGCGTAGCCGCGTACGGGGCCCCGAAAACCAAGCACCGCCTTCAGGCTTTCTAAGGGCGTTACAGTTTTGAAGGCCATAAAATGCCAAGATGCCACAAACCCCCCCCAAATGACCCCATTTTGGAAAGTAGACACCCCTAAATTTAGGGGTACACTAGTGAGACTAGGTAATAAATGGCAGGTGCCCTGAAACTATAAAAAAATAACTAACCAACCAGCGTCACCTGTAACAGTTATATGGTGATCACTGGTGAAAGGGTTAACTAGGGGGCAATCAGGGGGCTTTATGCGGTAGTATATGGGGGTCCCTGGCGCTATAAAAAGCTGCGGCGAACCTAAATACCTACCTGCCTAACTAGCGTCACCTGTGACACTAATACAGCGATCAGAAAAACGATCGCTTATTAGGCTGGGTTCACACTGGAGCGATGCAGGAACGCCACAAATCCGCGGCGGGTTCCCGTATCGCATGCCTCCCGGCGGCAGTTCACACTGCCCTATGCGAACTGCTGGGATTGTCAGTGAAATGTTAATGACACCCCCAGATCAGTTCGCATATCGCAGTGCGATCTGCAAACTCGGATCGCATGGTGTGAACACCCATGCGATCCGATTCTGCTGCGGACCAAAAAAAGGGTCCTGTGCGAGTTTGCGGCGGGTGCGGTGGGTGCGACACGAATTCAGCCATACTATCTGTATGGCTGAACTCGAATCGCACAGAGATCGGATGTGATTTGCACTGCAGTGCGGTGCGAATCACATCCGTTCTCATAAACCGCTGCAATGTGAACCCAGCCTTAGTGACACTGGCGACGGGGGGTGATCACGGGGTTAAACCTTTATTGGGGGGGTTAGGGGGGTACCTTAGAACTAAAGGGGGCTAACCCTAACTGCCCTAACAGTTATTACAGTCACAAATGACACCCGCTGGGTGATCAGGGGGTTAAACCTTTATTAGGTAATAAATGGCGGGTGCCCTGAAACTATAAAAAAATAACTAACCAACCAGCGTCACCTGTAACAGTTATATGGTGATCACTGGTGAAAGGGTTAACTAGGGGGCAATCAGGGGGCTTTATGCGGTAGTATATGGGGGTCCCTGGCGCTATAAAAAGTTGCGGCGAACCTAAATACCTACCTGCCTAACTAGCATCACCTGTGACACTAATACAGCGATCAGAAAAACGATCGCTTATTAGGCTGGGTTCACACTGGAGCGATGCGGGAACGCCACGAATCCGCGGCGGGTTCCCGCATCGCATGCCTCCCGGCGGCAGTTCACACTGCCCTATGCGAACTGCTGGGAGTGTCAGTGAAATGTTAATGACACCCCCAGATCAGTTCGCATATCGCAGTGAGATCTGCAAACTCGAATCGCATGGTGTGAACACCCATGCGATCCGATTCTGCTGCGGACCAAAAAAAGGGTGCCGTGCGAATTTGCGGCGGGTGCGGCGCGAATTCAGCCATACTATCTGTATGGCTGAACTCGAATCGCACAGAGATCGGATGTGATTTGCACTGCAGTGCGGTGCGAATCACATCCGTTCTCATAAACCGCTGCAATGTGAACCCAGCCTTAGTGACACTGGCGACGGGGGGTGATCACGGGGGTTAGGGGGGTACATTAGAACTAAAGGGGGCTAACCCTAACTGCCCTAACAGTTATTACAGTCACAAATGACACCAATGCAAAAAAAAAAACTGCAATTGGTGTCACTGTGACTGGGGGGGCAGGGGTATTTCGGGGGGGTGAAGGGGGGGTGTGAGTGTGCCTGGCATGTTCTACTGTGTAGTGTCGTGTTAGTGCAACTCACCGATCCTCTCTCCTCGGTGCCGGAACGAAAAATACCGACACGGATGAGAGATTACATCACTTCCTCTCCTGTGTTTACATTACAGGAGAGGAAGTGATGTCACGGAGCATTTCTATTCGTCGGGAGCGATCGCGAGGGGGTGGCCATGAATGAATGGCCGCCCCCTCATCCCGGATCGCTCCCGAACGAATACCGACCGCCGCAGGCACCGGGGGGGGCCCGATCGGGCCCCCCACCCGCGGGAAGGCAGGGACGTATATATACGCCCATATGCCTGCCCGTGCCATTCTGTCGACGTATATCGTCGTGTGGCGGTCGGCAAGTGGTTAAGCACATGACACAAGTAGGGTAGTCTTTAGCAATGGCAATATAGCCTCCTTAGGATAGATTTTCTGTTTGTTACACATATTTGTTCTGTATGTTCTCTAACTTCTCTTGTCCCCTTAGTAAACCCTGTTCTTTGGCTATGCCATACATGTTCCCCTTTGTTGTGATTCAGTATGCCTGCACAGAAGTCTATGGAGTTCTTTACTAAAGTAGTTAAAGAATACAGCTGAATAATTCAGCAAGTTGGGTTCCACATATTGTCTTTAAAGTGCCCTTTTGTTGTGCCCTCCAGTGCCCCTCTTTGCTTCATATAAAGGTATCCATTGAACATGTCAAATGAGTTTTAACGTAACAGACATCACATTGCAAAGACCTTCCAGAAAAAATTCACCAACATGATGAATACGTCAGATGAGGTTAGTCATTTTCCCACGTAAGAGCATCACCACTCGGACAAGAAACCCTATAAACCACCATTGCTCAGTGTATGGTTTGAGCTGTCCATTGTAGCATTATGAAAACCTGGTCTAGGAGGATAGACTACAGAAAAGCCATCTGTGTGACGTAGAGCCGACCTGGTAGATAGTCGAGGTCTGAGGTAATTGTAATAATTTGGATCCTCCATAGCATCTTCCCAATGTTTGGCAAGAGTGCATTTGGTTTTGGTGGCTCTCAGGTGTGTGTCCAATTGGTAACAGATGACAAAGCAGGCAGCCAAACTTAGATACCAACATTTTCAGGTGACATGCAAAGTCGAGATTTGAGAAAGAACAAGTATGCAGATGAGGAATTCTGACATTTTCAGATTTTAAAGCCATTTATTCTGAAGTACAAAAATGTTCTAAGGTAGCAGACAGGGGCGTAACTAGAAATCACAGGGCCCCATAGCAAAATGTTGTATGGCCCCCCCCCCCCCACCAAAAAAAATGAACTAATGCCATTAAACAACAGACTACCACACCCATGTGGCACAGTACCCAGGCAACGGCTTATATTAATTTTGAACAACAAAGTATGCAGTATACTCTATGCAGCCCCTGAAGGGAACACATTGCTGACCTCCAGGCCTTTTAACCAATTTCTGTTCTGTTATATAAAATGAAATAGTTCAACTCACCATAATGCAAAATCAGTGGGATCCCTGAGCGTGTCACTTGCCATCATCGCCTGCCACCAGATGCAGATTGTAACTTGTCAAACGTTGCGGAATGTCACCTACCACATGTTGCGGATTGTCACTTGCCAAGTCACCTGCCACACATTATGGATTGTCACTTGCCACGTCCTGGATTGTCACTTGCCACACATTATGGATTGTCACATGCCACGTCCTGGATTGTCACTTGCCACGTCCTGGATTGTCACTTGCCACACATTATGGATTGTCACATGCCACGTCCTGGATTGTCACTTGCCACGTCACTTGCCACACATTATGGATTGTAACTTGCCACGTCCTGGATTGTCACTTGCCACACATTAAGGATTGTCACTTGTCACATCACCTGCTACACATTGCAGATTGTCCACTTGCCACGTCGCCTGCCACCAGATGCAGATTGTCACTTGTCACACGTTGCAGAATGTCACCTGCCACATGTTGCGGATTGTCCACTTGCCAAGTCCCGGATTGTCACTTGCCACATTACCTGCCACACATTACGGATTGTCACTTGCCATGTCCTAGATTGTCACTTGCCACGTCTCGGGTTGTCACTTGCCACGTCACCTGCCACACATTACGAATTGTCACTTGCCACGTCACCTGCCACACATTACGGATTGTCACTTGTCACATCACGGATTTTCACTTGCCACGTCACCTGCCACATGTTACGGATTGTCACTTGCTACATCCAGGTTGTCACTTGCCACGTCACCTGCCACACATTACGGATTGTCACTTGCCACGTCCTAGATTGCCACACATTACAGATTGTCACTTACCACATCCTAGATTGTCACTTGCCACACATTATGGATTGTCACTTGCACGTCCCGGGTTGTCACTTGCCACGTCACCTGCCACACATTACGGATTGTCACGTCACGGATTTTCACTTGCCACGTCACCTGCCACATGTTACGGATTGTCACTTGCCACATCCAGGTTGTCACTTGCCATGTCACCTGCCACACGTTACGGATTGTCACTTGCCACGTCCCTGGTTGTCACTTGCCACGTTGCCTGCCACACATTATGGATTGTCATTTGCCACGTCATGGATTTTCACTTGCCACGTCACCTGCCACACGTTACGGATTGTCACTTGCCACGTCCTGGGTTGTCACTTGCCACGTCGCCTGCCACACATTATGGATTGTCACTTGCTCTGCCACTTTCCTGCTGTGTCACAGAGTCAGCCAGCAGATTATCAGTCAGGCAGCAGAGAGATAATGTCATCTCTCTGCTTCCTGGCTGCCTGCACAGTGAGGGGGGAACTGCACTGCAGGGATGAGAGGGCGGCGAGAGATGATGTCATCTCTATGCTCCCTCGCCTGTCAGCTCCCTGATTGGCCAGCCCGCTCACGCCCACTCTCTCACCAGCGGACCGGCCACTCTCATCTGCCTCCCACTATCACCCGCCGAGCCGCCCTCGGTCCACCCGCGGAGCCGCGGACTACCCGCGGGCCGCCCGCGGACCGCCAGCTCTCACCCGCGGAGCGACCCGCGGACTGCCCGCTCTCACCCGCGGAGCCGCCCGCGGTCCACCCGCGGAGCCGCGGACTACCCGCGGAGCCGCGGACTACCCGCGGGCCGCCCGCGGACCGCCAGCTCTCACCCGCGGAGCCGCCCGCGGACCACCCGCGAAGCCGCGGACTGCCCGCGGGCCACCCGCGGAGCCGCCCGCTATCTCCCGCGGAGCCATAGTGCCTGTCCTCACCGGGCCCCATTTGACTGCGGGCCCCATAGCGCCCGCATGTGCTGCTATGGCGGTAGTTCCGCCACTGGTAGCAGAAACAACTTCTGACATTTTTAAGGTCTTCATGCTATTTGTACTGTAGAATTCTGAGCACAGTTATAGTGGATGTAATAGTGCTAGAGGCTGATATGAATTTTCAAAGAATATTAGTTGCTCAAGAGTTCTTATATTTTTAGAACACTTTGTGTTATGATTTCAAAGGCAATATTGTAAGGTTTACCAGTGGCTAAACTTTATTTACTGTAGACCTTTTGTTTCTGTGCTGTCGCCCAGGAACTCTAATATTCATGTGGTCATGCAATTTAGTATATATTTTGAGGAAATTGTGTGCTCGATATGTGATTAAATTATATGTTTAATTTTGAAATTAGAGGACGAAAGGTAGAAATATGAGAAGCAGTGTACTGCGTCCCTCACCTTTCTTGTAATTCCACCTTTCGTGGCCCAGGCCTATAATATATCACATTTTTAGAAACATGGCTATGCTTTTTTGCCTATACACAAAGCTAATGGAACCATTCTGTTAGCTGAACCAATATACTATATATAAGGCATATAATTTTTATAGAAAACGGCTATATACAGTAGGCTTGTGCAATTCGTTTCGTAACGAATCGAAATTCGGCCAAATTTTGCATCTTTCGGACATTCGGATGCATCCGAATGTCCGAATAAAAAAATAACAAATTACAACGAATACAGAAGAAATATAACAAATGAATTTGAATGAATTCGACTTGATTCGAAATTATTTCAACCGCATTAGAAATGATTTCAAAATGATTCGACATTATTTCAACTGCATTCGAAATGATTTCAACATGATTCGACATTATTTCAACCGCATTTGAAAATATTTTGTGACCCGACTTTAGGGCCATGTATCTCGGGGCCACTTGGTGCTAGACACTTCGAATTTGGGGTTTCTAGCTATAAGTGACCCCGAGATATGTGGCCCCAAAATCGGGTCGCAAAATGTTATTAGTTATTAGAGCAGAGAATGACATTTTGCGACCCGATTTTGGGGCCACATATAGCTAGAAACCCCAAATTTGGTATGCAAACACAATAGTACTAGCACTACAACATATCCAAATTTGGAGTTTCTAGCACTAAGTGACCCCGAGATACATGGCCCTAAAGTCGGGTCACAAAATATTTTCGAATGTGGTTGAAATAATGTCAAATCATGTTGAAATCATTTCGAATCCGGTAGAAATATTTTCGAATTTCGTTGAAATATTTTCGAATGTGGCCGATTTTTCGAATTCGGTAGATAACTAAATGAAATCCGAAAACAAATTTAAGGAAGTTAACGAATATAACTAAACGAAATTAATGAATTAACGAATTAAAACGAAACGAAACTAAACAAATTTTTTCCTTTTGCACATGTCTAATATACAGTATGTTGTAATAGAGTAAAAACGATATGCTATATGGGGGTGTCATACACACTGTGATTTTGTCAGTGATGAAGAGGCAATAAAAAGAAGGCCAGATGATGACTGCCACGGGCATCTTCACGCTTTTGTGGCCTGAAGCATGTAGGGCAGGGATATGCAATTAGCAGACCTCCAGCTGTTGTAAAACTACAAGTCCCATCATGCTCTGCTCTGGGTGTCATGCTTGTGGCTGTCAGAGTCTTTCTATGCCTCATGGGACTTGTAGTTCTGCAACAGCTGGAGGGTCGCTAATTGCATATCCCTGATATAGGGTTTTCAAGATCCTTGGCAGTCACGTGAGCTAATTTAGTCTTGTGGTCCTGTGGTGGTATACAGCCCTCCTGAACTTTTCTTGTAGGCGCTCTTGCAATGTTGTTTTTAACACTAGTGTTTTTGTTGTACATCTCACTCACCAATATAGTGCATGGATAGAAAAGATGATTATATGTTTATTATATTATATGTTGAGTGTCTGGAGATCAGCACTGGCAATCCTTATCGTTTATTACTGCCTTCACCCTAAGCCTCTCTCTGTTATTAGCAAACACCATGCTCTGTATAGTTGCCACTGTTTTTTTGGTGTGTGTTTAAAGTAAAAGAAAATGTAAATTGGATATTATCAGGTCATCATCCATTATTGCAGTTTTTCCTTTCTTTCTTTTTGTTTTGTTTTTTTGGTCTTTTAATGTGTACTTATTAAAGCGGTATTTAACCAAAAATTTAATATATTGCAGTTTACCAATCATCCTTCTAGATTGTAAGCTCTAACGAGCAGGGCCTTCTAGTCCCTCCTGTATTGATTTGTATTGTAACTCTACTGTCTGCCCTCATGTTGTAAAGCACTGCGCAAACTGTTGGTACGATATAAATCCTGTATAATAATATAATTAGATGTGGTGACAGCTTTCATTTTCTTTTTAGGCTTTTTTTTTCCTTCTGTTTTCACCTAGTGATCTGGCCAGTAACACTCCTGTATTAGAGATCCCCCCCCCACTCTGGATGAAGGAGCACAGGGACAACTTTGAACAACAGCATCGTCAGTCTGATGGCGATCCTTGGCAACCCAGATGTTTTGGAACTACATTTCCCATGATGCTCAACTACACTGCAAGAGTGCAAGAGCATCATGGGAAATGTAGTTCCAAAACATCTGGGGTGCCAAGGTTCCCCATCACTGGTCTAGGGCGAGGGTGGTGTTAGATATACTAGCAGATTTAGAAACTACTTCTTTAAAGTAGTTCTAAGGTTTTTTTTTTTTTATCGTAATCCATTCTTTGCATTAACATTTTCATTTATCGGGCAGCACAGTGGTGTAGTAGTTAGCACTCTCACCTAGCAGTAAGAAGGATCGCTGGTTTGAATCCCAACCACGACACTACCTGCTCAGAGTTTGCATGTTCTCCCTGTGCCTGCGTGGGTTTCCTCCGGGGACTCTGGTTTCCTCCCACAATCCAAAGACATGCAGGTAGGCTAATTGGCCTCTGTCCAAAATTGGCCCTAGTATATGAATGGGGACCTTGGATTGTGGGCTCCTTGAGGGTAGGGACCGACATGAGTGTGCAATGTACAGGGATAGGGACAATTGTAGACACTCACTCAGGTTGAACTGGATGGACTGGTGTCTTTATTCAACCTTACTAACTATGAAACTATTTTCCTGCTGATGGTACGCATATATGCTGCCTCTCGGCGGATGGGCTTGAACGCAGAGAAGTCGCATATATGCAGCCATATGTAAACACTTTTCTGTGCTGAGAGTGCGGGACCTGCTTGCTCCCAGCACAGTTAAAAAATAAAATAAAATGGGGAACGGAAAGCTCCCTATGCATACTTGTGATCAGGAGATTTCCGATCATGGGACGTCTGTGACAGCCAATCACAGCAGCCACATTACCCAAATGCCCCCCTCCACCTCCCAGCATTTAGAAGCTGGACCTGGGAGGTGGCGGCAGGAAGGGATTAAAGTAAAAAAGTGTTTCTCCCCCACAAGGATCCCACTTATACTTACCTAAGCCCAATCTCAATCCAACACTGTGTGGGAGGGCTGTGGCTCTCTTGGCTCTCTCTTTTCTCATTGGACAAAGAGACAGCAGCTAGAGACATTGGCTCCTGATGCTGTCAATCACAGCCAGTAAGGTGGGGCCAGGGCCAAGCTGCTCTCTGTGTGTCAATGGACACACAGAGCTGGTTTAGGAGCAAGCACACACGAGTGCCCCCAGAGCAAGCAGCTTGCTATAGTGGCATTCGGCAAGGGGTGGCGGAGAGAGACATCTCTGGCAGGGGACCTGAGAAAAGAAGGATCGGATGTTATGTTCTAAAGGTGAACCTATTACAATCCCTTTTTTTGAGACTGCTACAGTCTCTACTTCTTTAGTCCGGCATTTCCCAACCTTTTTTAGGTCACGGCACCACCCTTTTAAAAATGCAAAATCCTGAGGCACCCCGGTCTAAAATGTAGAAAGCCTAAATGTTACTTATCAGTTGGAAATCTTACCCTTGGTAATGATACACAAAACTGCCTTGAAGGAATTAACATCACATTAAAAGCCCCTCTTTACATCTGAGTACCCCTTTCACCAGTAGCGGCTGTTGCTCAAAATTTTTGAGGGGGCGCAAACAAACTAAAAAATTCTGAAAAAAAAAAACTTTGCCACTGTGCCATCAAACGCAGCCACTGTGCCCCTCAATTGCCATCACCGTGCCATCAAACGCAGCCACTGTGCCATATCAAATGCTCCCACTGCGCCATATCAAATGCTCCCACTGTGCCATATCAAATGCTCCCACTGTGCCGTATCAAACGCTCCCACTGTGTCCCATCAAACGCAGACACTGTGCCCATCAAATGCTGCCAGTGTGCCCGCCATCTGCCCTCCTCTGTCCTCCTTGCTCCTCAATGTCTTTTCCCATCCTCCTCTATGATTGAACGCCTGATAGGCATCCAATCACACCGCCTGTCATTTCAGCCAATCAGGTGATGGGTAACAGACTCGAGCACCTGATTGGTGGATAGGCGGTTCAGTGTTAGGAAAGTGAATATTCATTCCTAACACAGCTGAGTGAACTGCGAGTACCGACCATGGCGCTCGCTGTTTTACCTTTTTTGATGCCTATTAGAGCCAATGGCTCTAATCAGGTGCTTAAAAAAAATACCCCGCCGCTGTAAATTAGGCGCCCGGTGCACTAAAAGGGGCCGGGCGCCTGAATGGAGTTGGCACTGGTGGCCATGGATAGCTTTATGCAATGCATGACTCTATCTATTGGTGATAGAGGGGGTGGCTGGTTAGACGGGCGGCGCCTGTGCGCCCTTATGGACGCACCGCCACTGCCTTTCACCTCCAAATTCATCCTTTGTCTGAATCCCCCCATCACATCAGAGTCCCCCCAATCACACAGTCCCCTCTTCACATCAGAGCCCAGCTTCTGACTCTAGCAGTATAGGGCAGCAGGTGGTGGAACAGCTCTGGAGGAGTGGGACTTCCATCCGCCCCTGAATGCTGGGGGGCAGCTCTGGTTGCCGCCTGCCCTGGATCAGCATCATGTGATTCCACAGTGCAGACTGGTGAGCCATCAATATCATAGCAACAAATGACGACATGTGTCCTAGCCTTATGCTGTATACACACGATCTTCCTTTCCGATGGACTGGAATCCGTCAGACAATTCGATTTACTTTTTTTCCCCAAAAGTCAGACGGACCTAGAAATAAAACATGTTTCAAATCTATCCAATGGACTAAAAATCGGGAAAACCGTTGGTCTGTGTGCTAGTCCGACGCACCAAATATACGATGCAAGGGCAGCTATTGGCTACTGGCTGTTGAACTTCCTTGTTTAGTCCCATTTACGTCATCCAGGGCTGTCTTTAAGGCAGGGCAAAAGGCCTGGGCCCTGCATTGTTGGGGGGCCCAAAGCAGCTGCCTCATACTTGCCAACTATTCTGGTTTAAATTCCCTTGTCCCTTGAAGTTTTAGAGGAGGCAGGTAACTTTTGCATGTGTTCCCAACACACACATGTGAATGCAGGCTACATGTCTCAGTTACATTGGTGGTCATTGTAAATCTTCTCATTACATTGGGGCTTGGTGTAGAATCCTTTCAATCACACTCTTGGCCAGTGTGAATGCTCCCCTTACATTAGTGGTCAGTGTAAATCCCTCCTTACATTGGTGGTTACTGTGAATGCTTCTATTACATTAATGGTCAGTGTAAACCCCTATTACATTGGTGGCCAGTGTTGAAACTCCTCTTTATATTGGTAGTCAGTAAAAAAAAAAAAAATCAGCATTGCCATTGGTCACACACTCCCCTCCCCTCCCCCCAGTACTGCCACGGATTCCTTGGAGTTTTCTGTCTATTGATGGGTTCATTCACCACCCCAGTCCATGGTGTGCAGGCAGTGAGGAGATAGTGTGCTGAAACCTCTAGCAACTAATCAGTGAGCAGTATTACTGTACAGTAATCTCTAGCAACCAATCAACAATCAGAAATCATGTGTTGTAACCTCTAGCAACTAATCAGTGAGCCATATGTGTGCTGTAACCTCTAGGAACCACTCAGTAAGTGGTAATGATATACTGTAACCTCTGGCAACCAATTGCAATTGTTCCCTGATCTGATACAGTATACTGGTTTTGAGTCCAGTAGCTATTGTATGTCTCAGAGCAGATGGAGAGCGAAATTGCATGGCGGGGGGCCCCAAGAAAACTTTTGCCCAGGGTCCAATCAATATTAAAGACGGCCCTGACGTCATCACGTTCAAAATGAACGGACTTTCGAACGGACTTAGTCTGGTCGTGTGTGGACAAGTGCGTTCGTTCCGAAAGTCCATCGAGAAGATCGTCGGACCTAGTCCGTCAAAGTCTGGTCGTATGTATTCGGCATTATAGCATCATTGGTTGTTATGATACATTATACATATTAGGTCATGTTACAGTTTATTATACTAATGATACAAGAAAAGTTCATGTTATAATAGTATATATACAATATACGGCCTATAATGTTCATTTGATGGCTGTATTTGTGGGAAGATGTTAACCTTTAACTTCCCAGAATCTGATAAATATGAATATAGTGGACACATATTTATTGTTTAAAGTGGTTGTAAACCCTTACAAACCACTTTGACTTTGAGGTAAGCCTAGATTAAAGCCCCATACACACTATCAGATTATCTGCTGAGTTTTTCCTTCAGATTTACCAAAACCATGTAGTAGAAGGGCCTGCCTGATTGCATACACATTGAAACTCCTAAGGTTTGTCCTCATATTATATGGCTTTGGTAAATCTGAAGGAAAAACTCAGCAGATAATCTGATAGTGTGTATGGGGCTTAAGGCTTACCTGTAGGTCCAAGAAATATCTCCTAAACCCACACGGTTTAATAGATATTTGCCAAAAGACAGGCACCGCTGTCTACGGCGCATGCGCTGTAGACAGCGGTGCACAGGCGCACTGAGCACGCCGCTGTTAGCGGCGATGTGCCGCAAGTGGCGGCTCCCGTGCGCCTGCGCGGGAGTGACGTCATCGCGGCTCAGACGAATGGCAGCGCCGGAGCAGAGACACTCGCCAAGAAGATGGATGCTCCGTGCTACAAGGGACATCGGTAACTTCGCTGGCTCCTGTGTCAGGTAAGTGACACATAATGGGATACTATGCGATGCATAGTAGTCCATTATGCTTTACCTTTTCAGGGAATCAAAGAAGAAGTAAACTCATCAGAGTTTACTTCCTCTTTAACAGAATGGCTGTCTGGGGTGACTGGGACATGCTATATTTTAAAATGCACCAAGTATAATGCCCTCCACTGACTTGGTGTTATTCCATTGTAATGCAATATGTATAGGACAGGCATGTTTGGACAGGTCACTACCAGGGACGGCCCATCTATTAAGGGCGCATGGTCGCTGCCCCCTCCCCCCTATTCATCGCCACCTCCCCCTATCCATGCATCCAGCCCCTTTCAGGATGCCGGGCGCATGGATTTCAATGCAGGGTGGGTGTTTTTTTGAAGCAATGATTAGAGCCAGAGGCCTTCAAAATAGGGTGGGCTTGGGGCGCAGAGAATGCGCTCACGGCCCACCCAGGTGTGTTACAACAGCGAATGAATATTCGCTATTGTAACACTGATCCTCCACCCGGCCAATAAGGAAGTAGGGTTTGACACCTATCATCCAATTGGCTGAAAGGACAGGCGATCCTATTGGACGCTTAGGAGGAGGGGAGGAGCCGCATTCTGGAAGCCGCCGATGGAGGAGAGGACATGAAACCACTGCCCGCTTAGACGGAGTAAGTGCCGGACTGACTGGAAAACAGCGGAGGGGTGGGGGGGAGGAGGTGCCAACCCCCCCCCAAAAAAAAAACATCCCAGCCGCCACTGGTCACTACAAAAATAATACCATGAAATGAAAAGAGAATGCAATATCCTTTTAGTTCTGCTTTATCGTATACCAATGCAGTAGTCATAAAAAGCCAGTACATCCGTGTAACAATGTCAGGTTTTTAAGATGTAAAAAAATCAGACCAAAATAAATGACTTCTGAATATTTCTATCTTTAATGGGGGCAATTCAATTAAAAACAAACAAATATTTAACCACCTAAGGACCACCCGCCTGCATTGTACTGTGGAAAGGCGACCGCTGTAGGCAAAATGACATACTGGTACAGCGCTACCTACTTCCGGGTTTAGGGCGCTCACATGCGACCCCCCCCCCCCCCCAGCTACTGCCCACTGTGATTATGGGCACTGGGTGCCTGTCAGCAAGTCCCGGCCAATGATTCACAGCCAGGACCTGCTGTATGTTTTTAGCACTGATCGCTGTATTAATGGCACTGGTGTTGTCAGTGGCAATTAGTCAGCCACCCCCTCCCCCCCAGCATCAGTTAATGTTAGATTGTCCGCCACACTATCATAGTCCCATTATAAGCCGTTGATCACCACCATTAGTAGTATATTAAAAAAAATGTAATTCCTGTACACATACCATAGTTTGTAGGCGCTATAACTTTCACGCAAACCAGTCAATATACACTTATAATTATTATTCAGGATTTATATAGCGCCAACAGTTTGCACAGAGCTTTACAACATGGTGGCAGACAGTACAATTACAATACAATTCAATACAGGAGGAATCCGAAAGCCCTGCTTATTGGGATTTTTTTTCATCAAAAACAAATTGGCCAAAATTTATGAAGAAATATGACTTATTTATTTATTTTGCATGTTTTATAGCGGAAAGTAAAAAAATTTGTTTTTTTTTCAGGATTTTCTGTCTTTTTTTTCGTTTATTTTGCAAAAAATAGAAAACCCAGTGGTGATCAAATGGCACCAAAAGAAAGCTCTGTTTGTGGGATAGCAACATAGCAAAAAAATGGCCTGGTCATGAAGCGGGTAAAACCTCTCAGAGCAGAAGTGGTTAACCACCTCAATACCGGGCATTTAAACACCTTCCTGCCCAGACCAATTTTGAGCTTTCAGCGCTGTTGCACTTTGAATGACAATTGCGCGGTCATGCTACACTGTACCCAAATGAATTTTATTTTATTTTTTATTTTTTTGTCCCCACAAATAGAGCTTTATTTTGGTGGTATTTGATCACCTCTACGGTTTTTATTTTTTGCTAAACAAATAAAAAAGTAAGAAAATGTAAAAAAAAAAAAAATTTTTTTTTTGTTTCAGTTTCAAAACTTTGTAAATAAGTTTTCTCCTTCACTGATGGGCACTGATAGGTGCCACTGATGGGCACTGATAGGTGCCACTGATGGGCGACACGGATGGACACTGATAGGTGGCACAGATTGGCATGGATAGGCGGTACAGATGGGCATGGATGGGTACTGATGGCATGGATGGGTACTGATGGCATGGATGGGCACTGATAGTTGGCATGGATGGGCACTGATAGTTGGCATGGATGGGCACTGATAGGTGGCACGGATGGGCACTGATAGGCGACATTGTATTGTTTTGTATTGATGGATGCCAATCAGTGCCAAACAATAATGCATGTCAATCAGTGATGCCCATTGTGGGCAGTGTTTGGCATCCATTGTGGGCACTGATTGGCATCCATTGTGGGCACTGACTGGCATCCCTGGTGGTCTAGGGTGGCATACCTGGTGCTGGGCATCCCTGGTGGTCTGGTGGTCCAGTGTCAGCATCCTCGGGGGGGGGGGGGGCTGCACTAATAATCAATCAGCACAGACCCCCCCTGTCAGAGGAGTAGCCGATCGGCTCTCCTCTACTCGCATCTGACAGACGCGAGTGAGGAAAAGCCGATCACCGGCTCTTCCTATTTACACTGTGATCAGCCAGAGACTCTTTACCGAGATCATAGTTGCGGGGTGTCAGACTGACACCCCGCAACAACGATCGCCGCGATGCGCGCCCCCGGGGGCGCGCAGCGGCTCAAAATCCTAAGGCCGTCCTATGATGTCCGGTCAGGATTTTGAAACCACTTTGCAGCCGTCATTTGACTATTGGCGGGCTGCAAGTGATTAAAGAGGAAAAAAAAAAACTTAAAATAAGGTTGCATAAATATGACCTCCACTAATACTGTGTTGAAGCACTTTTGACTTTATAAGAGCATTCAGTCTTTTGGGGTAGAAATCTATCAGCATGACACAATTTGCCTCGGGAATCTCTGCCCACTCTTCATTGTAAAAGGGCTTCAAATCCGTCAAGAGTGTGAGAACATCTCCTATGCACAGCCCTCTTCAGATCACCCTACAGATTTTCACATGGATTCAAGTCAGGGCTGAGCCAATCCTAAAGATTGATCCTCCTCTGGTGAAGCCGTTCTTTTGTTGATTTGGAGGTATGCTTTGGGTCATTGTTGTGCTCAGCTATTTAGCAGAGATTTGAAGGTTTTGCATCAAAATTTACTGATGTTTGGAACTGTTAAGAAGTCCCTTCACCTTGGCTAAAGCTCCAGTTTCAGCTGAAGAAAAACAGCTGCCCACCACCATGCTTCACTGTGGGTATGATGTGGCGTTGTGTTTTGTTTTTTGTTTTTATTTTGGTTGGTGATGCACAGTCTTGGTTTATCAACAAACATACTTTTTTGGACTTATGAAAAGAAAGTTCGGGTCTTGGTCTTAAAGCATCAGACCATAACACATTTCCTAAACATGCTTTTGGCAGACTTGATGTAGGTTTTTGCAAATTGTAGCCAGAATTGAATATTTTTTCTTAGTAAGAAAAGGCTTCCGTCTTGCCAACCTACCCCACAGCACAGATATATAAGGAATATGGGAGATTGTTGTCACATGTAGTACACAACTTGTACTTGCCAGAAATCCCTGCAGCTCGTTTAATGTTGCTGTAGGCCTCTTGGCAGCAGTTTTCTTGTTCTTTTACATTTTAGGGGCTGACCACAAAGGAAATGTTTGCAGAAGTCACACTGGGGTTGATTTACTAAAACGGGAAAGTGCAAAATCTGGTACAGCTCTGCATAGAAACCAATCGGCTTCCAGGTTTTATTGTCAAAGTTTATTTGAGCAAGCCGAACCAAAGATTTTGGTTACCATGCACAGCTGCATCAGATTTTGCATTCCCTAGTTTTAGTATGTTAAATGGGCATGCATCTTGTGTATGATCTTATGGTTACCCTAGAGCAGCCATTCTCAACCAGTGGCGGCCGCTGTTTTTTTCGGAGGGGGGGGCAAACAAACAACCCCCCCATTTAGTTTCACCCCCACCCGCTCACTCTATGTCAGGGATCGGCACTTACGCAATAGGTTGCAGGCGTGCAGCAGCTCCTGTGTGCCCTCTTCTGCCATGCGTCTCCTCTCTCCTCCTCCTCCTAAGCCAGGGATCCTCAAACTACGGCCCTCCAACTGTTGCAAAACTACACATCCCATGAGGCATTGTAAAACTCTGACATTCACAGACATGACTAGGCATGATGGGAATTGTAGTTCCTGAACAACTGGAGGGCCATGTCCTAAGGTCCTTTGAGCCAATTGGGTGACAGGTCACACGACCCACTTCCTGATTGGCTGGGAGGAGGATTAGTGTGAGAATAGCCAATATTCATTCGCTATTCTCACACAACTGGGTAGGCTTGGAGCGTAGTTCTCTGCGCCCCAAGCCCACCCTTGTTTTTATACCTATTACGGAGCCTCTGGCTCCAATCGCATGCTTCAAATCCCCCCCCCCCCCCCATCCCTTGGAATCCATGGTCTGGCATTCCTGCATGTAGATCAGGGGGCCGGACTCGTCTGTGGGGGGGGGGGGGGGGCAGTGCCCGTGCCCCTCTAATGGACAGGCCGCCACAGCAATCGACCACCCATCTGATGGTGCCTGCAGATTTCCAAGACAAACATGACTTGGCAGAGCCAACTGCTTGACACTTTGGGTTTGATTTACTAAAGACAAATAGATTGTGTACTTTGCAAAGTGCAGTTGCTCCAGGGCTAAGTAAATGAGGAAAGCTTCACTTTGTCGTGTGCAAGGGGGGAACAACAAAAAGAGCATTTTTGCTTGTACTTGATTGGATGATGAAGTCAGCAGAACCTCTGTTCGTTTACTAAGCTCTGGAGCAAATGCCCTTGCAGAGTGCAAATGCATTTTGCAAAGTGCGCAGTCTTTTTGCCTTTAGTAAATCAACCCCTTTATCTCACATTATCTTTTTAGCTGTTGGTAATTCTGACCAGTGCTGTAAGGAGAATTTTTCCCATGGACTCACAATGAATTGATTACGTTCCCCAAAAGCTGAAAATTATTTCAGGAGTTGTAGGGTGAAAAGGTTACTTTGTAAAGTGTATATTTGTCCTGTATTAACATCTGTCAAGCAAATGTGTGGCTTTGTTGGCTCAGTTGCCTCCATTCATTATCTGTGTGCTAAAGTGCCCCAGTACCCCAGGAAAACAGGCTGTACTGATGAGGAAATGGCTACAAGCCAGGGGCGGACTGACTATTTGGCCACATGGGCACTGCCCGAGGGCCCCCGGGCCACTAGGGGGCCCCATCAGGGTTGCCAGCCTCAGTAAAACCAGGGACAGTATGTAAAAATCTGTGTGTTTTTTTTTTTTTTACATCTGTCTCAGAAATGCCCCTTACTGACATCCTTTGGTCTAAAAATCCTGAGATTATAGCTGCCCCACCTCTACAATACCTTCTCAGCCAATAGAAACATGTCTGTGTATACTGTGTGATTGTATACTGTGTGGCCCCATAATATCTGATTGCCTGGGGGCCCCATAATCTCCTATTGCCTGGGGGCCCCATGAGTTGTCAGTCCGCCCCTGCTACAAGCTCTCCTTGCATGTTGGCTCTGGCTTGCAGATATCACTTCAATCAGTATGGAAAGAGTAAGCTTGGAGCTGGCTGAATGTTTCCTCATCAGAACAGCCCACTTTTCTGGGGTCCTCCTGTTCTGCCAAAGGGCATGCAGGCAATGTGAAGGGACCCTCGCCACTGCATAACTGTCCTTTAAATACATTTCCTATGGATGGTCCTACACTGAACAATTTGATTATATATTCTCAAAACAATGTAATATGAAGACAAACCTATACAATCATTAATCAAATCAGATAGGATGTTTTTCATAGCATAATTGTTGCCCTGTACACACGGTTGGACTTTCTGATGGAACATGTGCGATCATGTGTGGACTCCATCTGACATTTTTCTGTCTGAATTTCCGACACACAAAGTTTGAGAGCTCCGACAACAAAATCCGATCGTTTACATTCCAATTGTGTGTAGATTTGTAGACAATTCCAATGGACAAAGTGCCGCACATGCTCAGAATAAATTACGAGACGAAAGCTATTTTGCTACTGCCCTCTTTATAGTTCCGTCGTACGTAGTTTACGTCAAGTTTGGGCCAAAATCTGATGGAAAAAAAATCCGCTGGATTTTGTTGTCGGAATGTCCGACCATGTGTACATGTCAGTAAATCTAAAGTAGGTTGTACAATTGGATTGTATGGTCAGTCTATAATGTCAAGAGTAGTACTGTGAACTGATAGTCCACTCAGAAGAAAACATGTTAGGAATTCTGTTGCAGGGATTGATTTTTCTGACCACATCAGTCTGTTACAGGGATCAATTTATTAGAAAATCTGTTTTTATTAGACCAACAAACGATCAGCTTAGAAATAGACCACTTTGTCAAGTCTTGGTGGTGGGGGGGTAGCATGACTCCTACAGCAGATCAGACCCCTGGCATCTATTTATTTCTAGTATCACTTTTCACCCAATCGTGTTTTAGCATCTCTCAACCAAAATGACACAGACCCAACACAAATTTACAGTTTCTGCTAGGACAAAAAATGTATCACAGGTGATTCCAGGGGGGAACCTCAAGGTGTCTATTTAGGTTATCTATTACCTTTGGGGTGTCTATTATACTGGCAATGTTATATTACAGTGTGCATTCCTGTTTAGTTAAACTACTACCACCATTTTTAGGTTATAGTAATTCTGTCGCCCTCCTTTTTCGGGGTTTATGGAATGAGAACTAGTTTACTGTCCAAAAAGTGTTTTTTTTTGTTTTGTTTTTTATTATTAGAATGTTTTAATTATGTATTTAAATAATAAAAAAAATTAAAAAAAAATTAAAAAAAAGTTTCACTGCCAGGAGTCCCCGTGATCCGAGTGACCAGGGAATCCTGGCAGTGAAAACCTTTTTTATTTTAGTTTTTTTATTATTTATTCAAATAATAAAAAAAAAATTTAAAAAAGGAAAACCTTTTGGACAGTAAACTAGTTCTCATGGCCAGTCGGTCTCGACTTCTGTGCTGCACAGGGTACAGAGCAATGACATCTCATAATGAAAAATGTAAAGCTATACTTTATTTTATTTTTTTATTTTTTTTCTTGCTCCCCTGCAGCCCTATAATTTATAGTAGGTATATACAAATTATCATTATATATACTGTTCTTACTCTAAAGCCTTGGTAGTTCTCGAGCAAATACTATTAGTAGCAATGTTTAAAATAAAAAGCTATATATATATATATATATATATATGTAATATTTAAGTAACAAGCCGTTATATATCTTATTTATATTAATAAATTAAAAATAAGTGGTAATCTTCCTAATCAGAATCCTAATTGAATTGCAGTCACACTCTCAGGAGTAGGTAAATCTAGTTCCGAGGTCCCAGAAAGTCGATTTGCCGGGTCAGTGTCTATACAAAGGACAGGGCAGGTGTACAATCACCGCTAATCAATGGCAAGCAGGGATCCATTCCATCAGCAGCAGCCTCCAACACAATACAACAGGTCCCATTCACACCTGTGCCAGGCTCGGGGGACCCAGGGGGCACCATGGACTGGGCAGGGCATGCTGAAACTTGTGGTTCAACAGTGACCACAGCATCGCAGATCTGTGTGCCGATTTATCATACACTGCCAATATCTCACTGAAATAGCATGACCTGATAATCCACTACAAAATACATTACATTATGTAAGGAAAAAAAAATTAACTTTTAAGCAAAAACATCTATTGATTTTCCTATACAATGTAAATTTGAAAATAAAATATTTCAGAATATTTTAGTTTCCGATATTTCAATTTTTTTTTTAATCTGTTATTTTTCATAAAATTATTTAAAAAAAAAACGGAAGTTTTAGTAGTGTATTTTGCAAATTATAGTAACATTAGTTGCAATAGCTGTGGAACCGGTGTATAAATGACAGGACACTAATGATTCCCAGTGTATAAATAATAACAATAATAATTTCTCTCTGCCCAGGTGTGGTTCAGTAAATACTAGTGGTAATAATACATGTTGTAAATAATAGCAGTAATAATATAGTGATAATGTTTTTATGTACAAACATTATTTAAAAAATATATATATATAAAGACAAGCCAATGGCAATAATAATAAAGTGATGATGTTTTTATGTACAAATATTATTTTTTTAAATATATATAAAGACAAGCCAGATGTATGGAGAATCTGTTAAATAATTTATTGAATATACAAAGTTTTTTTTCCAGTAACTGGAGGACAATATTTTAATCCAACTCAAATAAACCATTATTTTGGTATCTTTTTTTTTTTTTTTTGGCTGGAGTGTCAATGTGGAAAACTTCAAGAGCTTTTTTTTTCTGCATTGGGGAAAGAAAAAACACACCACAAAATTGTGTAATCTGATCTATATACAAAGTAGGAGGAAATGCAGCTGTACAAAAAGTAACAAAGTGTGTTTTTATATATATATATATAGATCTGGGTGTGAGCGGTGTCTGTAATTACAGAGTGGATATTTGGGGGGTCGCCGTGTCCCCCTATAGTCGGTCCCTTTTAGCCCAATATACAGGAGCAATAAGATCATTTTTTTATAACTTATTTTGTAAAAAATTATATACATCTTCAACATACATTTTCAGCTGTACAACACATAGCACTTTAAACATACACTTACAACTCTTATTTATAATTGGAATACCCTGGTCATTTCAGCTTGTAAAGCGCTTGTTTTGGGGGGGGGGGGGGGGCTGGGAGAGGTCCTTGGAGTGTAGGGGGGGGGGGATTTAGAGGAGTCACAAGTCTCTTCTTGTGGATCACAAGGTGTCCGAGTTATTGCTGCACGGGCTCAGCAAGTTCAAGTTTGTGCTTTTGTGCTTTTTCAACAACCTGGAGATTTTCTCATCGTCGGAGTTGGGGTCTAGGGGCTTGTTGTATTCATCATCGTCCTCATTATCCGAACTCTCCTTCATCTTCTCCGTCTCCGAATCGTGCTTTTTCTTGGCTGTGGCCATCTCTGCAGCATGCCGCTTCCTCCATTTGGTCCTGCGGTTCTGAAACCACACCTGGGCATGGAGAGAAATTATTATTATTATTATTTATACACTGGGGAATCGTCAGTGTCCTGTCATTATATATCGGTTCCACAACTATCAAGTGTAAAAAAACTAATAATGTTTCATCAAACTGTCGCATAATTTCATATTCTGTATATAAATGATAGAAAAAAAAAAAAGTACACAAAGATTTAAAAAAAAAAAAAAACACACACACACACAACAAAGTACTCATTTCGCAAAACTATATATATATATTTTTTTTTTGCCTAATTACAGTAAGAATTTATATATATTTTTTGATGTATATATACATACAAATTTAAAAAATATATATATATATATATATTTTTCAATAAATAAAGATAAGCAAAATATATGTGTTAAATAAAACACGTGATGGGGTTGATCTACTAAAATCGGAGAGTGCAAAATCTAGTGCAGCTCTGCATAGAAACCAATCGGCTTCTATTTGTTTTTTTTGTTTTTTTGTCAAAGCTTAATTGAACAAGATGAAGTTAGATTATTGGCTGCACCAGATTTTGCACCCTCCATTTTTATCTATCTATCTATCTATCTATCTATCTATCTATCTATCTTCTCTGATATTAGAATTATTAGATAATAGTAATCTATAATTGTATACTACTACTATCTAGAAATTCCAGTATCATAGATTAGTAATTTGACTGGCACATATATAAATAATAACTGCAACATATACTATTGAGTGTCACTATGACGCCACACAATACTGTCCCCTAGTATTAATAAATGTAATATGAAACATTTGTGATTTATGGTATTCACATAGTATAACTTTTAACAGATGCAATTTATTGGTATCACTACAACTCCACACAATACTCTTGTGTGTAATTGTATGTATGTATTTAGATATTTATATGTGTCTGTACTTAGATATTTAAATGTGTGTATTTGTAAGTATGTATTAGATATGAATATATGTCGGTGCATTTTTATGTATATATGTTTAGCTGTTTGTTTTAGCATATATGTGTTTTTAGTTATTTATAAGTTTGTGTATTTTTATGTATTTATGTTATGTGTGCCTTTTTATTTACGTATGAATTTATACTTCCTAGCGTGTTTATGTGATACTTTGCATGTATTTAGACATTCATACGGGTGTTTTACAAACATATAGATTCGAAAATGCAACCTCAATTTAAAATGTAACTAGCTAAATTCAACAATGTTTCATATTGCATTCTTTTCTCACGCTACTACATTGTTTCTTGACATCCAATAATGATACAATGTATGTGTGTATCCTGTAAATAGTCTCCTCCAATGTACTGTGTAATATACACAAGTGCTGGTTTACAAGTACTTGTCAGATTAAATTAACTTCACCAAAATATGTAAAATTATTCAACAAGCTCAGCTGCAACATGATTATTTTTAAGGTATAAGTAAATCGTGTATACATATATTGTTGAGCATATAAAATTATTTAGTTTAAATTCAGTTTAAAGATGCATAGGAACTGAGAACCAGATTATGAATAATGTTATAAAATAAAAATGCAAGTTAACAGGTTTTTAAATAAGCATTCGCAAATAATTAACAGAACAATGCACATGTGATGAGAGTAAAAAAAATGTATATAAAATTCTATGTATATGTACGATTATATATATATATATATATATATATATATATATATATATATATATATATATATATATATATTATTTTTTATACATTATATTTATAAATATAATATATTTTATACACATATAATATGTAATATATATATATATATATATATATATATATATATATAATAAACATATATGTTTTATACATTATATTTATAAATATTATATATATATGTATAATATATATGTTATATTTATACAGAATAAATATATATACTTTTTTTTTTTTTTTTTTTCATTCAACAAGAATCACAGACACTACAGTGCTCAATTCGGTTACTAGAAGTGGAAAATATTCACTTGGATCCAATCATGTGAAAAACAAATTCCTGTTTACTTATTTAAACTGCACATGATTGGGTATGCAAAGTGAACAAAAATGTGTTTCTTACATACAGATAATTAATGTGAATAATTACACAGTTGTGTGAAGATTCTCAACTCAGCCTCGATGGCTATAGAATATATATATATATAAATAATGTAAAAAAAATAAAAAGCCACGCTGTCCACCATTCTCTATTTTACATTCCTGTATTTTATTGTCTCTTAACTGGGCTTAATATAATAAACGTTTCTATAAGTGTGTGTATATATATATATATATATATATATATATATATGTATGTGTATGTGTATATATATATATATATATATATATATATATATATGTATATGTGTGTGTGTGTGTGTGTGTGTGTGTGTGTGTATATATATATATTTGATATAATAAAGTTCCCTGTTTCTAGCAGTTGCTCTTCTTATTAAATTATTAATACAAACATCTGAGAATTTTTTTTTTTGAGACTTTGTTTTACTATTTTCCACTTTGTGACAGTTGTGTACATGTGGATCTTCTATAATGCAATCCTATGAATATGGATATGGAATATATATATAGAACCCGGTCAGATCCATAGAGTGCCATGTGAGGTCCAGCTCTTACCTTGACCTGAGATTCTGTCATGCCCAGGGAATAGGCCAGGCGAGCTCTCTCCGGACCTGCCAGATATTTGGTCTGTTCAAATGTCTTTTCCAAAGCAAAAATCTGCTGTCCTGAGAATGTGGGTCTGGAGTGCTTCTTTTTGCCGTCTTTATCCAGCATCATCCCAGCCTGGCCTGCAATGATCAACCAAAGACGTCTTACATACAGTCATTTCACCTACAGCACAGAAGACATGTGAGAGCGATTTACTAAGAGAGTTCTAATGATCACTTCGCTTAGTGAATAATAAAATGAGGTTTTGATCATTTTGAATATCCAATGTGCAAATTAAAATAAAACAAGACCTTTGCACATGATTGGATTACTGAAGGGCACAGCTTCACCTTGTTTACTATGTGAACGTTCACAAGTGTGAAAAATCTTTCCTGCCAATAAATCAATTTAAGAGGCAACAGAGAGGAACGTACCATTTTTATATGCACCATTTTCCTATTAGAAATATACTTTGTTCCAGTGAATTGATTTGTGCACTATAATGTAGATAATAACATACTGCTAAGTGATAACAGATAAGACTGAAGTGTAATTAGTAGAAGGTGCAATGTCACCTTTATTCTCTTCTGGGGAGTTGTGAGACTTTACTATACACATGTTGACTCCAGTAAGGCCCTAGAAAAGTGTATGATCAGTGTACAAGTGAAATGCATGATCTTCCAGCCTGGAGACTTGTATAAGAAAACCCCATGGAGTTCAACCAATAGAAAAACAAAGAAATAAGGGCTGTATATGATCAGTGTAAGTGCAGTGCCTGTATTACTGTCTGGGAAGTTAGTGTGAACACACACGTCAATGGAGTTCAACCAACAGAAGAATGTATGGATGTGTACTATGTATGATCACTGTAGAAATGCAGTAATTATAGGTAGCAATGGTCATACATAGTAGGCTATTACGTCTAAAAAGTTAGATAGGGGAAAAAAAAGAAAGAGAAGGTACATGAAGTTCAATGAATAGAAAAAATGAATAATACATATGTGCCAAATATGATCACTTGCAGCATTTGGGCTTCCTGCCTGCAAAGATGTATGATCTCTATAGAAGTGCAATGCATGTTTGTTCTTCCTGAAAAGTTATAGTTGGAAAAAGAGACAAGCCCATAGAGTTGAAAACTGAATAATCAAATAAGTGCTATATATGATCAGTGAAGTGCAGTATACGGTTTCCTTGCTGCAAAGTGCTAGGTATGTTTTCTATAGAAGTTCAGGCAGGAAGACTATGTGCTGCACTTAGGGATTATATATATATATATATATACATATATATATATATATATATATATATATATATATATATATATATATATATAGACAGACAGAGAGAGAGAGAGAGAGATATCAATGTCCAGGAAGAATATATACTGCACTTCTATAAGCATCATACATAGCAATATCCAGGCTTTTCCAAGTCCCTCTGCTTGGAAAGTTTCAGTGGGGAAAAAAAGACAAGTCCATGGAGTGCTATAGTAGAAACATTCATTAAGAATAAATGTAGAAGTCTTTATGCCTGTACATTTATATATATATATATATATATATAACCTCTATAGAATTGCAGCGCATGGCATTTCTGCCTGAATATTGCTATATATGATTCATATAGAAGTGCAGTATATGGTCTTCCTGCCTGCAAAGTCCTATGTATGTTTTCTGTAGAAGTGCATGGTCTTTCTGCTTCTGCTAGTTGAAAAAAAGACAAGCCCATGGATTTTAAATTAGAGCATAATTAAGTGTAGAAATGCAGTATTGAGGCTTTTGCCTGAATATTTCTGTATGTGATCCTTATAGAAATGTAGTATATGTTCTTCCTGTCTGGGAAGTTCTATCACTATAGAAGTGCAGTATATGTTCTTCTTGCCTGGACATAGATATATATCACTAGAGAACTTTAGTATATGGACTTTCTGCCTGGATATTGCTATAGAAGTGCAGTATATATTTCTCCTACCTGGACATTGCTATATATATATATATATATATATATATATAATATGACCCCTATAGAAGTGCAGTATATATTCCCCCTGCCTGGACATTGCTATATATATATATATATATAGCAAAAATCCCTAAGTGCAGTACATGGTCTTCCTGCCTATATATATATATATATATATATATATATATATATATATATATACATATACACATACATGATCCCTACAGAAGTGCATTATGGTCTTCCTGCTATATATATGATCCCTGAACTGTAGTATATGGACTTCCTGTCTGGTTATTGCTATGTATGATCTTTATAGACGTGCAGTATATATTCTTCCTGCCTGGACATTGCTATATATATATAAAAATCCCTAAGTGCAGTACATAGTCTTCCTGCCTGTATATTGCTATGATCCCTATAGAAGTGCATTATGGTCTTCCTGCCTGGACATTGCTATATTTATATATGTATATGTGATCCCTGAACTGTAGTATATGGACTTCCTGCCTGGATATTGCTATGTATGATACCTATAAAAGTGCAGCATAAATTCTTCCTGCCTGGACATTGTTATATAAATATATATATTCCCTATTGATCTGTAGTATATGGACTTCCTGCCTGGGTATTACTATGTATAGATCCCTATAGAAGTGCAGTATATATTCTTCCTGCCTGGACATTGCTATATATAAAATATAAAGTGGGGTACATAGTCTTCCTGTCTGTATATTGCTGTTATGATCCCTATAGAAGTGCATTATGCCTGGATAGTTCTCTCTCTCTCTCTCTCTCTCTCTCTCTCTCTCTCCTCTCTCTCCTCTCTCTCCTCTCTCTCCTCTCTCTCTCTCTCTCTCCCCACTATATGGTCTTTTTGCCTGTATATTGCTACGTATCATCCCTATAGATGTTCTTCCATCCTGTATATTGCTATGTATGATCCCTATAGAGGGTCTTCCATCCTGTATATTGCTATGTATGATCCCTATAGAGGGTCTTTCATCCTGTATATTGATATGTATGACCCCTATAGGGAGGGTCTTCCATCCTGTATATTGCTATGTATGACCCCTATATGATGAATGGTTGTACTTACTAGGGCAGGTCAGCCTGGGATCCCTCCAAGGTGAACTTTGCATGACTCCCGGCCAGAAGATGGGCGCTCGGCCCGGCAGCTCTGCCAGGGGTTTGGGGTACCTGGACACGGCTGCTGGGTTGAAGTACATCCCGGTGGAGGTGGCGAGTCCATTAATACGAGGCAGGCTGGAGAGCAGGTTGCTGGAAGCCCCCAGAGTGGCCCCCAGGGGCCTCCCGAGAATGTCACTAATCCCATGCGGTGTCCCCAGGGGGAACTGTGTGTTTAGGGAGGAGAGGTTGTGGGCTTTGAAGGTGGAGGGGTTCTGTAGTGCATAGGGGAACAAGGTGGTCTTCATCTCTGCCATGTTATGGAGGGCAGCCAGGGGGGTACTGCTCAGCACGAAGGCTCCCTGTCTGTTAGTCTCCATCTGCCCCACAGCTAACATTTGTGAGCATCCGGAGCGGCGCCGGTCCCTGCGGAAATCCCAGCCGAGTCCCTGCGGCGCTCCTGGGAGGGAGGGAGTTGGGATCAGAGTCTCTGGAGCAATACCGGCAGACCGCACAGCATCCGATCCCGTCCTCTGCGCCCGTCCCGCCGCCCTTCACCTTCTTTTGCTGTTTATTTATTTTTCAGGTGCAAAAAAAAACAAAAACAAAAAAACAACAACAACAATCCCTCGGAGATGAATGTCCTCCGCTGAGCTGTCCCCAGACTGAGCCGCACACATCCCACTCCGGGCAAGTCAGCCCCGACCGGCTCACTGATCCACTGATAACTGGCCAGCCACCTGCCAGGCCCGCCTGCTGATTGGTCGGCCTACAGCCACGGAGAGCGCTGATTGGCCCATCGATTAGACCCCCCCTCCCCGTGCTCTCCATCTCCCCCCCCCCCCCCCCACACACACGTCACTCCCCAGGAGCAGCACTAAATGAAGGTCTTATTATAAAGTCAGGTGCTTTAAATGGCTGTAAATTCAGCAACTGATTTATCTTCCAAACGACTAAATAAATCCCATTCAATGAGATTTTAGTGAGGCTCCGACTTTAAAAGGGAATCAGGAAAAAAAAAATATATAGCCCTGTATCTCATCAAACGGGGAAATGTAAATTTTATTGTCATTTCTCCGAAGTATTAATTTGTCTGCACTGAGCAGAGGAAAAAAAAGAGAAGAGCCGACAAATCCATTATGTGATGTGTATAAAATAATTACACGGCAAAGCGGCGGTAAGCAAAGCGGCAGCGATTCTTAATAACATCATCTATAGATCGGCTCCCAATGAGACCGGATTCATATTCATTGGAAGCTTGTACCATCAATTGTACCATCAATTCATCAATTGTACCATCAATTATACCATCAATTAGGAGCACACCACCAATACACCCAATACCCATCCCCACCTTCCATCCCTTCCAATGCCAATCATATATATATACATTCCTGTGTATTGTCTATATACTGTGTATAGCTCTATAAAGAGAATGTGTGTGTGTGTGTGTGTGTGTGTATATATATATATATATATATATATATATATATATATATATATATATATATACACATTTGTATTTTATATACTGTATATAGTTCTATAAAGTAAATGTCTGTATGTTTATATATATATATATATATATATATATATATATATATATTCTTTTGTATTGCATATACTGTGTATAGTTCTATAAAGGGAATGTATGTGTGTGTGTGTGTATATATATATATATATATATATATATAGCTTGTACATACTGTATATAGTTCTATAAAGGAAATGTCTGTGTATAAGTGTTTGTATATATGTATATATTCATCTGTATATTGTATACCATATGTACCGTATGCATATATTCAACCTGTAAACTTCTGTATGTGTCGATTCACATTGGTATGGTGTATACTGTTTGTGTTTGTGTGTGTATGTATATATATATATATATATATATATATATATATATATATATATATATTCATTTGTATTGCGTATCATATGTACTGTATGCGTGATGCGTGCATTAAAAAAAAAAAAAAAATATATATATATATATATATATATATATAAATTCAAACAATCTGTAACTTCAGTATGTGGTAGCTTCAAATTTGTATGATGTACTGTGTATAGTTCTGGAAAATAAATGTTTGTGTGTGTATGTGTTTGTGTATACATTTATTTATTTTATATATATATATATATATATATATATATATATATATATATATATGTGTGTGTCTATTGTGTATCATGTGTACTGTATGCGTGCATTCAAATATATATAGATATATATTCAACCTGTAACTTATGTGTAGCTTCACTTCACTTCATATTATTACGTACATTGTAAAAGAAATGTCTGTGTGTATATATATATATATATATATATATAAAACAACCTAGCTTCTGTATGTGTAGCCTTACATTTGGATTTCGTATCGTAATCATATGTGTATCATATGTAGTACATTTTCTGTATGGGTGCATATACACATAACAACCTGTAGCTTCTGTAAGTGTATCTTTATATTTGAATTGTGCATCATAAGTACAACAGAAAATAAACGTAAATAGGTATTGAGAATAAAAAGTTGTGAATATTTACCTCAATTTTTTAATCATGTGCAGATGAAATAAATAAACGTTTCACAATGAGTAGATTCTGAACGCCATTAGTAAAGCAACCCAATTGCATAACACACACACACTCACATATATATATATATATATATATATATAACTTGCTTTACATATGATTGGATAATTGAAATAAATAAATGTCCACTCTTTTACTAAAGGAGTTGAGGAACTTCTCATTTGCAAAATTTGTGAATTTTTACTTTAATTATCCAATCGTGTTAAAATAAAACTCTTTTTTGCGTATTATTTCATCTTTAGGTGTTTCTTCATTATTTTTTTATTTTTTTTAGCTCCTTAGCCCAATTGTACCTATTTCAGGTTCAGGGAATAGAAAGACAAACTATTCTCCAGACCTGATGAGTGTTTGAGTACAGAGCCCTGTGACTTTACTCATGTAGTGCAGACTTTATATTTCTGTTGTCACCCTCTCAGTAAGGATAATAAAATATAATGCTGGTCCTCTTAGCAATCGCATTTTTATTGCATGAGAGGGGGGCGAAATTGCCCATTTTGTGGGAACTGAGATCAGCTCTGTAGGTATGTACTTTACAGTGAGGACACAAAAGACAGTAAAGAGCAGATTGTGTATACAGCCGTCCCAGCTTCCATAGGCAGACAATGGTTCCCCATCACTGGAGCCTTTGTTTCGACCCATCTATTGAACCCCCCCCCCCCCCCACCTCCCCCCTCATACTGGAGACCCTCCAAATGGAGAGCCAACTTGGTTTAGTAAATTCTGTGTGTGCTGAGGACGGGGGCTGTCTCACTGAAATGAAGAGGACCTCCTTGAATGAGAAATTATCTGAGGTGACCTGTGGTGATTGCACAGACTGACAAACTACTCCCATTAATATAGTGCTGAGATGACAAGACCCCCTGATGTCCCCAGAGACCCCTGACCCATTATAGACACACACTATACTATATAGACGGCTGACACGATGGGGAGTCACTCTGCACTCTCTATTTATTAATAGATCCAATGTATGACATGAGGGTGTATTATTACCTCTGTGCATATATTACACACATTCTGATGGTTTTTATATGTTCAGGTGTTCCCAAATTAATATTGTACAGCAAACCCGATCACAACAATCGGCAGCTGCATGCCTTCCACACGTCCTATGTCTGATTTCATCTTTATCACTCACATGAAAAAAAATATATAATATATATATATATATATATATATATATATATATATATATATATATAGCAAGGGGTAACTGGGACTGATATGCAAGGGAATAAAAAAATATTAGGATTTTTATTTTTTGCTTGTACATGCTCGAATTAGTTTGCTACAGGGAACAGGTGTTCACTTTCCAACATTGTGTTAGTAAAAATCCTTTTAATTTTATTATTTTGCACATGATTGGATATTATTCAAAGCGAACACACAGCCTCTTATTATTTACAGGGCAAAGTAAATCATCTACCCTTTGCCAAGTCCAATTTGCTCCTTTATATCGAACTGTTGTTGAAGTGGCTTTTATATATATATATATATATATATATATATATATATATATATATATATATATATATATTGTATACATATTTATTAACACATAATAAATATATACATATTTAATATATTTATATTAACACATTATATATATATATATATATATATATATATATATATTTATATATTTATTTTAGTGTTAATAAATATATACATATTAATATATTTATATTGTGTGTTAATAAATATATACATACTAATATATATATTTATTTATTTTAGTGTTAATAAATATATACATATTAATATATTTATATTGTGTGTTAATAAATATATACATACTAATATATATATATATCTATATATATATATATATATAGATATATATATTTATATTATGTGTTAATAAATATATACTTATATAAATTATGTGTTAATATATATATATATATATATATATATATATATATATATATATATATATATATATATATATTTATTTATTTACACATAATAAATAAATATATATATATATATATATATAAACACACAAGTATATTAATATGCATATATTTATTAACACATAATAAATATATAAATATATATATATATATATATATATATATATATATATATATATATATATATATATATATATATATATATATATATTACATACAATAGGTATAGTTATGAGATGTGTGGACAAAAGAACGCTTAATAGGACCACCATCACTGTGCCTGCGACATCATCTGTCCCAAGAGACCCTTTAAGGATTTCTGAACACTGGAGAAAACATGACTGTTTTCATCAGTAACTAATCAGGGTCCCTCTGTCTGGTGACACAACGATTCTGATTGGCTTCTACTGGATACATACTATACAATTTTCTTTTAGATTTTTTTTTCCCTTTAGATTTACCAAAACCATATAATATGAGGTCAAACCTTCAATTTGTATGCAATGAGGCAGGCCCTTGCACTACATAGTTGAAGGTGAATCTAAAGGAAATCGAACAACAAAAGTTGTATAGTGTGTATCTAGCTTTCTGCTAGGATTCTGTACTGGTTTCATGTGATATATTTACAGGCAATCATTTGTGTAGCTGAGAAGAAGACATGGAATGGGTGTCATTAAAGAGAAATGACCAAAAATGAGCCATTTCAGCAATCATACTACAGCTCTTGTTTCTGTTATTCGGAGGAGTTCAGATAACTGGTTGCCACCTGTAGCATCTTACTGGTAGCTATAGGTGGCAACACATCTCCCCTTTCATCCACATATTCACTCATTACATTTTTTTTTTTTACCAAAATACCACTATTGCTTGGGCTGACTGGACATAAAGCCTGGACAAAAACCCAAAAAGGAAAATTTTTATATATTGCAGTTTCCCAAACATTAGATGTGGTGGCTGTATTCAGTTTTTTTCTGGTATTTTTCTCTCTGTTTTCACCTGGTGATCTGGCCAGTAACACACCTCCTGTATTAGGGTGCCCCCACTCTGGATGAAGGAGCACACAGGCACCTTTTTACAACAACATTGTGGGTAGGGGAATGTTAGATATACTAGCAGATTTGTATTTGTATTAGGGTGTACCCACTCTGGATGAAGGAGCACAGAGGCACCTTTGGACAGCAACATTGGGGCAGGGGAATGTTAGATATACTAGCCAATTTGGATACATTAACACATTGAAACTTTACAAGCAATTACATCAACTGTTTGTTTCTCCTCTGTTTTCACCTGGTGATCTGGTCAGTAACACACCTCCTGTATTGTGTCCACACTCTGGATGAGGGAGAAACAGAGACATCTTTCTTTGAACAGCAGTGTTTTCAGTCTGGTGGGAGCAGATGTACTAGCAGATTTAGATGCACTAACAGAAGCCAAATTCCAGCTCAGGCTGCAGTTACAGTTTTTTCTTCTTGTAGGATAAATGTTTTACATTAATAAATAAAAGCTGATCATTGTATGCACCCCTGTCAGTGGTGACAAATTGTTTGCTTCAACACTCCTAATTGATGCATTTGCAGGACAGCTTGTTGAAAAATCTTCTGGCCAGATCACCCGGAAAAATAAAAGCCTAACGAAAACCAATGCAGCAACCACATCTAAGACTTGATAAGCTGCAATATAATAAATAATTACTTTTGGATTTAATACAGGTTTAAATGGCCAGACACATAGAAGACGCGTTTTTTGAAAATGCCCTGTACCTGATTGGTTGGTTGAAATGAGCTCAAATTGCCAGACCAAGCAAGAAGACAACCCTCACCATCAACTTCTATCTGTCTTGGCTGATAACACATGGCCACCCCTGTGTTATTCTAAAACAATGGTTATTACCATACTTCTGCTTTGTCCCCAATTGCATATTTCTTTAAAATGATCTCAGTAGCTGTGTGGGGGCACCCCTAAACATGCTTCTTTAAAGAGGACACCTTAACCACTTAAGCCCCGGAAGGATTTACCCCCTTTCCTGACCAGAGCACTTTTTGTGATTCGGCACTGCGTCGCTTTAACTGACAATTGGGCGGTCGTGCGACGTGGCTCCCAAACAAAATTGACGTCCTTTTTTCCCTACAAATAGAGCTTTCTTTTGGTGGTATTTGATCACCTCTGCGGTTTTTATTTTTTGCGCTATAAACAAAAAAATAGCACCAATTTTGAAAAAAAACACAATTTTTTTACTTTTTGCTATAATAAATATCCCCCAAAAATATATAAAAAAAATTTTTTTTTTCCTCAGTTTAGGCCAATACATATTCTTTTACATATTTTTGGTAAAAAAAATCGCATTAGTGTTTATCGATTGGTTTGCGCAAAAGTTATAGCGTCTACAAATTAGGGGATAGTTTTATGGCATTTTTATTAATAATTATTATTTTTTTACTAGTAATGGCGGCGTTCAGCGATTTTTATCGTGACTGCGATGGCGGACACATCAGACAATTTTGACACATTTTTGGGACCATTGTCATTAATACAGCAATCAGTGCTATAAAATTGCAATGATTACTGTAAAAATATCACCGGCAGTGAAGGAGTTAACCACTAGGGGGCGGGGAAGGGGTTAAGTGTGCCCTGGGGGAGTGCTTCTAACTGTATGGGGGATGGGCTAGCAGTGACATGACACTGATCGCTGCTCCCGATGACAGGGAGCAGATGATCAGTGTGCTGTCACTAGGCAGAACGGGGAGATGCTGTTTATGCTGTGAGATCGGCATCTCCCCATTCTTGAGCTCCGTGACACGATCGCGGGGATCCCCACGGCGATCGAGTCCACGGGTCCCAACGGTCATGGAGCTCGTGGCAAGCGCGCGTGGGCATGACGGGAATTTCAAAGTAACGTACGGGTATGTTACTTTGCCTAGCTGTGCCCTTTTGTCAAACGTATATATGCTGACAGCGGCTGGCAAGTGGTTAAACATTGTTCTTAAAGGGAGGGCACCCTAAACATTGCTATTGTAGTTAAAGCAGTATTAAACCCAAAAGCAAACATTTGTTACATTGCAGCTTACCAATTCTTAAATGTGATGCCTGCATTCGTTTTCTTTAGTATGCTTCCTTTCCCTTACTTTCACCTGGTGATCTGGCAAGTAAATCTGTTTTTTTTTGTTTGTTTTCAAAATAACAAGCTGTCCTGCAGATGTAAGGGCCGGTTCACACAGCGGGCGATGCGAGGCGACACGGCTCGCCTCGCCTCGCTCCCGCAAGTCGTCCCCATTGAGTACAATGGAACCGTTCTGAGAGGAGCGACTCGAGTCGCTCCGACTCAGAAAAAAGGTTCCTGTACTACTTCGGGGCGACTTCGGGGGCGACTTGCATTGACTTCTATGCAGAAGTCCTCTGCAAGTCGCCGCTGACCCCCCCTGCAAGTCGCGGCGAGGAAGTCGGAGACGCCTCGCTGCGGCTCGCAGTGTGAACCGGCCCTAACAGTTCCAGGGTTTAGACAAACCGTTTAGTAGAACTATAGGCAAAACTTTTTCCTGGTGCCTCCACGGCAGCATACATGTTATAGTAGCCACGCCTACTTCTGCCCACAGGACCAATGCACAGCTATAAAAAGTTAACACCCACACAACAGCCCATTCCATTTTTTTTTGTCCTCATGGAACTCACAACCTGTGTAAAGAGAAGAAACTCTTACCTACCACCTTTGGTTGTTTTCCTTGCAGGTTCAGCCTCTCCTGTAGCGCAGTCATTGACCTTGGGATGCTAAATGCTCTGATAAGGCAGGGAGCCCCTTCTGTGGATCTTTTGGGGTGAAAATTGGGTGCTAACTATCCTCACATAAACGTAACCACTGTTAGTGCATTTCTTTGCCATCTGTCCCTCATTGGGGAGATTTCCCTTCACTTTCTGTCACATAGCCTAAACAGGAAGCAAGAGGAAATCCCTGCAAATTAAGGGAATTCCTTGGGGACCCACAGGCCACCAGAGTGTCCCCATTGGAAGATTTCTCCTCTATTGCTTTTCTGGGGGACAACACAAAATTTGGGTTTTTCTTTTACTTTCACTTTAGTTTTTCTTTGTCATTTTGAATAGGGAGAGTTATGACCCTCCTTTTTTGCCACATGTCCCTTTTGGGGAGATTTCACTTAACTTGCTGTCTCATAGCTAAAACAGGAAGTGAGAGAAAAATCCCTCCAAATTGAGGGAATCGCTGGTTGTCACCAGAACAAAATGTCCCCATTGGAAGATTTCCCCTTTATTCCTGTTTTGGTCATGGCCCCCAAAATTTGTGACTTTTTAAATTCCACTTTTGGTGTTAATGGTAAACAGGACAAATGGAGAGGATGGATCTCTCTAATGCTAGACACAGACAGCAATAAAAACTGGCAGGTATTCTAATCCCTCTGCCCTCTATCCAAAACAAGTTTTGCCTTTTGCCTCAAACTGGTGCCCCTCCAGCTGTTGCAGAACTTCAAGTCCCATCATGCCCATGCCTGAGGAGGTCATGCTTGTGCCTTGCGATGCCTCATGGGACTTGTAGTTCAACAACAGCTGGAGGGCGGCCAGTTTGAGACCCTCTAAGGCCTCTTGCACATAATACTCCTGTTTGAGCATCTACTTTTTCAGCATTTTTTGTGCATATGCGTTTGTGCAAATACGCGCGCATGCGTGAAAACGTATTCTCGCATTTTTGTTCTGCACAATATTTGAATGGGCATTTGCACATCCCCCCCCCGTTTTACTTACCTGACCTATCAAAAGTCCCGCGCTCGCCTCCGACATCCTCTTCGCCTCTCACCCTGGCCGTTGATTGGCTAGAGTGGATGGATTGAAAGCAGCACAGCCATTGGCTCGCTCTGCTGTCAATCAAATCCAATGATGCAACGTGCTGGGGGCGGGGCCGAGTTATACAGCGAGCGGCTACGGCCGAGTGATACAGCGAGCGGCTACGGCCGCTCGCTGTATCACGGGAGCGCGCTCGCAAGCACTCCTCACTATGCGAGGGAGCTCACACGAAGTTGTGGAGTCCTTGCGGGAGGAAGCCGAGACAGCTGCCGAGGGACCCCAGAAGACCAGGTTCGGGGCCACTCTGTGCAAAACGAGCTGCACAGTGGAGGTAAATATAACATGTTTGTTATTTATTTTTATTTTTTTTTGCCTTTAGTGATCCTTTAAAGTGATTGTAAAGGTACATTTTTTTTTTAAATGACAAACATATCATACTTACTTCCACTGTGCAGCTCCTTTTCTGGGGTCCCCCAGTGACTCTCATGGCTCTTCCCCACATCTGATAACCCCCTCGGAGAAGCGATTGCCCCGAAGGGGTTACCTTCCAGGCACGCTCCCGAGTCCAGCATTCAGCATCCATAGAGGCTGAATGTAGGACTCGGCCCCGCCTCCCAGGGCTTGCGTCATTGGATTTGATTGACAGCAGCAGGAGCCAATGGTTGCGCTGCTATCAATCTATCGAATCGAGAACCCCAGGCAGAGAGACAGCGCGTCCCCGTGGGACAAGTTTGAGGGTTCAGGTAAGTAATACAGGGGGGGGGGGCTGGGGGGCCGGTCACTGACAAGTGTTTTATAGGATGCATTAAGGTAAAAAAAAAAGTACTTTTACAGCCCCTTTAACCACTTCCCGACCGCCTCACGCAGATATACTGCGGCAGAAGGGCACGTACAGGCAGAGTCACGTACCTGTACATTGCCCTTTAAGACGCGGGTTGTTGGAGCACGCGCGCCTGCCGGGAGCTTCGTGAGCATGATGGCGGGTCCTGCGGACTCGATGTCCCCGCGGATACCCGCGATCGTCTCACAAAGAGGAAGAACTGGGAAATGCTAATGTAAACAAGCATCTCCCCATTCTGCCTAATGACAGGATACTGATCACCGCTCCCCCCCCCCCCCCCCACAGTTAGAATCATTCCCTGGGACACACTTAGCTCCTACAGCGCCACCTAGTGGTTAACCCCTTCACTGCCAGTCACATTTACACAGTAATTAATGCATTTTTAATTGCACTGATCGCTGCATAAATGTCAATGGTCCTAAAATTGCGCCAAAAGTGTCCGATCTGTCCGCCATAATGTTGAAGTCACCATAGAAATTGCTGATTGCTGCCATTACTAATAAAAAAAAAAATTAATAAAAATTCTGTAAAACTATCCCCTATTTTGTAAATGCTATAACTTTTGCACAAACCAATCAATAAACGTTTATTGTGTTTTTTTTTTTACCAAAAATATGTAGAATATGTATCGACCTAAACTGAGGATATTTATTATAGCAAAAGGTAAAAAAATAAAAATAATTCATTTTTTTTTTCAAAATTGACGCTATTTTTTTGTTTATAGCGCAAAAAGTAAAAACCGCAGAGGTGATCAAATACCACCAGAAGAAAGCTCTATTTGTGGGGAAAAAGGACTTCAATTTTGATTGGGAGCCATGTCACACGACCACGCAATTGTCAGTTAAAATGACGCAGTGCTGTATCGCAAAAAACGCTCTGGTCTTTGGCCAGCCAAATGGTCCGGGGCTTAAGTGCTTAATGTAGCTAAATCTGCTAGTACATCTAACAGTCCCCCTCTCCCAGACTGACAAGGCTGCTCTCCAAAAGTGTCCCTGTGCTCATTCATCCAGAGTGGGGGGGAACTCTACAGGAGTTGTGTTACTGGCCAGATTACCAGAGGAGGAAAAAAACCTAACAAAAGGAAAAACGAATGCAGCCACCATCAATAAAAAAAGCTGCACCATATAACATTTTTGGCTTGGGGTTTAACACCTCTTTGGCACACATCTTATATTATGGCTTGCTCTTCTGTATTCCAATACCATAGAAATCATAAACGTGTTCTTCCCACCAGCTGAGGCCTTGGAGTATGCTGGATGTGAATGTGGCACTTAGGTGCCTAGACTGTCATCCATTCTGTGCCCTCTCCGTGCTGCTGGTCACTGTGCCACTATCCTGATTGGCACATTATACCCAGTGCAGAATCCTTCCTTTTTCAAGTGTAAAATGGATGGAAGACTAGTAAAAAAAAAAAAACCTTCTTCTTACAACACATAAATAAGACTCTAGTCCTAGAAGTGGTTGTCATTTGTCGCTGTCACCCTGGATCTGCACTTTCCTCCTGTATATCCTTATTGTGAAGACTGTACTGGGTGATACTTGTACAGCATGCAGGCTTCTATTTTATACTTTGGGACTGAGATCTGGTGGTGTCTGCTCTAGTTTTCCTTTGTATGAGAAGACAGGGAGCATCGAACTTCAGGGTAACAGGTTTCATTTATTTTTATTTTTATTTTTATTCTCCTCTAGAATTCACTAGATAACTACAGGACTAAGAGCAAAACTCAGAACCATTATTTGGTAAAGGGAATAATTTTTATACTAAGAGCAAAACTCAGAACATTATTTGGCAAAGGGAATCATTTTTTTAGCAGTCCTTGGAAGTTTATGTCCTCTAGTTCCAATCAGGAAGGCAAAGAAAAGAAATCCACTTCGATCGGGTGTGTGAAATACACAAGCATGGGATATATATATATATATATATATATATATGGCATTCAACAATTAATACAAATCTTTGTGTTTTGATATAACAGTGATGGATGCACCTCCAGTGAATGCTTGGTGAAATTATCATGATATATATATATATATATATATATATATCATGAGAATTTCACCAAACATTCACTGGAGGTGAATCCATCACTGTTATATCAAAACACAAAGATTTGTATTAATTGTTGAATGTCAGATCCACTACTTAATAAATAAATAAACAAATCAATACTGTAATGTCATTCCGATTCACTAAGGGATATTTAGTAAATAATAATAACAGTGACAATAATAATATGGTGCATTTAACGCTAGAACTATTGCAATTTTATGGCATGCTTGCTGATAATATAACATAAAGCATAATAACCAACACAACAAAACAATTTCAAAAATTCATCACCTGCTACTAAGGGTTTGTTATTTCGCAGACCTTTGTTCTATAGGCTGGGGGAGCTGATTTAAAAGGTTAACTTACTAAACAAAAATGTTCACTTTGCAAAGTTTAGTAAATATTTCTGTTCACTATGAATGTCCTGTCAAATACAGAATTTAAAAAAAAAAAAGGATTTTTATTTTTTTGTGAGAGATTGGATGATGGAAATAAACATAGATTTTTACCTTTTAGCTAAGTGAACATTCTCTTAGTACATCTCTCATCTATGCAGTACCACTATAGACCACGCAGACACACAGGGGCTGATTTACTAAAGGAATAGAAGGTGTTCGTTGTGCAAAGGGGTGCAAGTCATGGGACAGTACAGAGTAGCTAATAATAAATAAATGAAACTGACACACAGTATATTTGGTCATAAATGGCCACGGTGTTTATTCAAGGGGTAACCCAAATTAGCTACATTCACATTAACTAAAAAATCAGCTTTCAGCATAGAATTAAATTTCAAAATTAACAAAATGATCCAATACCAGATCTCAATCACCATGTCCTTCCAGACTTATACTGGAAGACGAACCCCCACTGAATATCACCGTGACTAAACAATCATAAAAATAGGGAGGGGGGGGTGGGAGCGCAAACTGGTCCTCTTCAGGTGGCTGTGAAGCTGAGGTAGCGTCCGGCTTATATAAGCAGTCATAGGAGCGAAGAAACAGCCCGCCAAATTCCTCCAATGACGGCTTGTTGCTAAGGGATATTGCACCAATAGCCCTGCTGAGAGAAAGGAGAGAAAATGCACAGGCAAAGAGCCCTCTGCCCTGTCCCATGCGGGCCCCCGGTTAATGCCGGGGACCGAACATGGGACAGTACAGAGTAGCTAATAATAAATAAATGAAACTGACACACAGTATATTTGGTCATAAATGGCCACGGTGTTTATTCAAGGGGTAACCCAAATTAGCTACATTCACATTAACTAAAAAATCAGCTTTCAGCATAGAATTAAATTTCAAAATTAACAAAATGATCCAATACCAGATCTCAATCACCATGTCCTTCCAGACTTATACTGGAAGACGAACCCCACCGGCCGAAGCCAATTGTGAAACCAAACGCTGAGGCCCCCCCAACACCGTGGCTTTCTCTATCATATTCTGCAAACCTACATTGAAAATGTCCAGACCTATGTCCGACAAATGTACCAAGTCTGATCTATAGAGACCTGAGATAAAACCTTCCAACTCAACGTGGCGATAGGATAAGTTATTGGAAGAAACCAAAAAATTATGAATGGTCCTATTTAAGCGTCTACGAATCTTGTCTAGATAAAATAAATTGCTAGAGGGGGACCAAAGTAACCTAGGAATCATCTCAGAAAAAGCGATAATTGCGGATGGAAAAAGGACCTTAAACGAAAAGAGATCCTGTTTCATCTCACATAAAAGATTCCAAGTTTTAACTTTACCAATATCATTTGCCCCAGCGTGGATTATTAATAGATCCGGGCTGGGCCAAACATTATTTAAATAAATTAATTCATTTCTTACATCTTTCCAACGTAACCCCCTAACACCATGCCAAAAGATTTGCAAAGCATGAACCTTAAAACCCAAAGTCTTTTCGAAATTCCGTGCTTCGGCTCTTTTGTAGGCCCAATGAATAAATGAATGGCCTATAATCCAGACCTTGAACCTAGGAAAATCTGAAAAGAAACTTAATTAGTAACTAACTCAGGTCGAATGTAAGACTTATATCTAACACTGTCCCAACGACCCAACCTCTGAACCTCCTCAGAAGAAAAACCCATAGAGTTAGCAGCAGTGGCAGCCCCTATTCTGAAGGAGTGAGATGAGAAATAAAAGCCCGACAAACCAAGGGTTTTTAGACAAGAAGAAAGGACAGAAGAAAATTGATAACGAGTAAGAGGAGACAGGTCATTGTGAATAAAGAATGACCCGTGAAAGAAAGGTCTAAAGGCGATAAAATTTAAATTATTTTGGACCGGGCAGATAGGAATATACCCTGCCCGACCCAACTTAATCATGCGTCCCTTACCAACCTGATCGGTTTTTGATCTTCTGATGCATATAGTGATAGAATCTGAATAAACAAACACATCACTATCTAACAGGATAGCGCATGAAGACTTATTTGAGGCGGAAAACTCACCCACCCGTAAAGCGCCAAAAAATGCCAAAGAAAAAGCTGCGTTAAATAATAAAATTTCATAAGGGGAATAGCATACTGAAGGCAAAGTCTGAATTAATTTAACCAAAAGATCAATAGAAATGGGTCTCCTACCATCTCTAACCAAATGGGAACGCCTAAAACCTTTCAATACCTGACGTACTGTATAGAAAGAAGACAAGGCCGGAAGGTCAAAAAATTTTAGAAAGAAGGAAACCCCGGCCAAAATTTTATGTATAGAAGCTGCACTAAGGTTAGAATGGATTAAAAAAGTAACAAAAGACAGAGCTGTGTAAGCATTACAACTGGCAATACTTAAATTGTATGTAGAGCAGAAACTATCCCATCTCGACCATGCTCGCAGATAGTCCTCCCATGTTCTCAGTGAAACGGAGTTCTTTAAATTGGCGGAGATTAATCCCAAATCAAGCCCCAGAGGAATTCCGGGCATTGGGAGCCAATTGGGTCTGCCTCCGGAGCCAATTCGTGGAACCTGGAAAACTGAAGACGAGATAACGAGTCTGCAATGCTATTGCTTACACCTGGTAAATGTTTAGCCTTAAGCCAAATATTATATTTCATACAATGGAGAACTAAGAAACGAAGCAATTTGATTACAAAATCAGACTTAGAAGATAAACAATTAATCGCGAATAGGACACCTTTATTATCCGTGTGAATTAAAACTCTCCGATTTTTAAACAAATCACACCAAATAACTACCGCCACCACTACTGGGAATAATTCTAACAAGACTAGGTTACGCGCAATCTCAGGAATCCTCCAAGATGTGTGCCACTTTGAAGCACACCAATGACCTGCCAGGAAGGCACCAAAGCCTATAGAACCTGAAGCGTCGGTAAAAAGGCCTAATTCAAAATCGTCTATAAATTCTTTCTGCCATACCGTTGATCCATTAAAACCTAACAAGAACTCATCCCATACCTTTAAATCATCTTTAATGGCTTTTGACATGGTAACATGAGAAAAAGGATTTTTTAAATCCTTTGTAGCCCTAGCAAAACGGCGAGAAAAAATCCTAGCTACCGGAATTACTCTTGCAGCGAAAGCAAACAAGCCTAATAGAGATTGGACATCTTTAAGCAGAACTCTCCGTCTAGATATAAAAGAGGATATTAGCGACCTAATCTTGAAAAGCTTTGATGGAGGCAATCTGAATTCCATGGCATTTGAATCAATGACAATGCCCAAAAATTCCAGACTAGTAGATGGAAACACTGTCTTCTCCTGGGCAAGGGGAATGCCAAAATTTTCACAAATATCAAAGAAGGCTGACAAAGAATCAGAGCAAACAGAACATTCAGGTGGACCTATGAAAAGAAAATCATCTAGATAATGAATATAACCAACACCGGGATGCACCACAGACACTACCCATTGAAGAAAAGAAGAAAAAGCCTCAAAGTAAAAACAAGATAAGGAGAAGCCCATTGGCATACATTTATCAAAATAAAAATATCCGTTAAAATGAAAACCTAGAGAACTAAAGCCTTGCGGGTGTACTGGAAGTAAACGAAATGCAGACTTAATATCCGCCTTGGCCATTAATGAATTCCTTCCAAAATGCTCAAGGAGAACCAAAGCCTCATCGAAAGAAGCATACGTAACTGAAGCATCGAAATCAGCAACCTCATCATTAAGAGACTTGCCAGCAGGGTATGACAAATGATGTATTAGGCGAAAAGAGCCTGGCTCTTTTTTGGGAACTACGCCCAATGGAGAAATTCTGAAGTTGGAGAAAGGGGGTGAGAAGAACGGACCCGCAATCCTGCCCTCTGTTAGTTCTTTCTCAATTTTAACCCTAACAACCTCTGGGTGTGAAAAGACCGAACGCAAATTGTCCACTAACTTACAACCAGACCCAGAAAAACCAGGGACTAAAAAACCATGCTTGAAGCCGTTATAAAGCAGCTCCGCCATCCTGGTGTTTGGATACATTTCTAGCCAAGGAAGCATGTTTGACAATTTCACAGTTGTCTGTGCCTTTTGAAAACCCATCCCTGGATTGAGGCTGACCTGACATGGCAGAGGCCTTTCGATAACATCTACAAGCCGGGTGTGACCCTGTACAATATGAGCACTCGTGCTTGTATCTACAGTTGGCCAGAAATCTGCATTGTCCTTCATTGAATGCAAAGCAGAAACCTTTGCGAAATGAATTATTAGTAGAGTTGGGTGCTTTGAATTGCACCTGCGGTTTTGGAGGCAACATCAGATTTAACCAAAGGCCAACGTCTTTCACACCCCAACGTAGGGAAGGGTGTACCGCCAGCTTCTGCCTGAAATTCTCATCATAATGAAACCATGAAATACCCCCGAAATGCCTAAAGGCCTCAGCAACAATGTCTAGATGTTGAAATAGCCCAGAACATTTTTCTGGAAATTTTTCACCCATAACTGAAGCGAAAATACAGAATGCTTGCAGCCAATTCTGGAATGTTCTAGGTACTGCTCTCCTTCTATCTTCTTCTGAACGCTCCTCTGATTTCTTATCTAATTTAGAAAGAAATTCTTTAGAAGAAGGCAGGAGGGATAATAAATCAACAAATTCTCCTCTCCAAATTTTCTCCTTAACTGAGGAAGACAAGTGGAAACCTAACGGGGAGATTTCGCACGGAAGCGCCTCTTTCATACAAGCTTCTGCTACTTGACAAGGTGTATTATTACAAGAACTAGGCTGTAAAAGACCACCAGTATTCACTAAAATGCTCTGAGTTCTTAAAGGGTTAAACTGTTTCTCCATAGGAATAGTAACATTACCCTGCGAACGCATAGCGTTCCAGACAGGGCCAACCTTTAAAGCATCCGCAGTGACTGACTGCTGCAATCCAGTACCATCTTGATAAGCACCAATATTTTGTGCACCTGAAGCAAGCAAAGGCTGCACATCTTCCCTTACACCAATAGGGGGAGCAGTACTGATATTCAAATGATTAACAGGATTTTGTAATATCGCTCCAGAATACTGAGCACCTGACACTGCACCAGAATACTGTGCACCTGGCTGCAAATTATAGGAAAAAGTACCAGAAGACTGTACACCTGACAAAGTATTAATAGGAGCACCAGCAGGCTGTGTCTCCTGAGCTGCACCAAATAAATGTGCCCCTTGTAAGGTACCAGAAGGCAGTGCCTCCTGTACAGGGATAGTTGTTTGAACTGAAACATTGTTTAATTGCTGTCTATTCTGAAAAGAACTGCCAGCGCTTGCAAACAGAGCCCTGGCAATGAGAGAGGGAGAGGGAGATCCTTGTTCCCCTTCTGACAGGCTAGTAAAAGCATTTGCTAAAGAATTAAGGATAACAATTAAGTCAGGTAAAGAAGAAACAGGATTCTCACCAGGCGGGATATCTGACACAGCATTCTGTCCCAAAGGAGCTGCAGCGCTGGTTTCTGGAATGGAGGATGAGGAGGATAAAGTTGCAGCATCTTTAAGATACCTGGAACGAGAAGTAGAGGTGAAAGAATCTTCCTTAGAATAAGGAACAGCAGGGGCTGCCGACTTTTTCTGCTTCTTTCCTTTTCCTACAGGTGTGCGGGAGTTGCCAGCTGAAGGAGAATTCCTGTGTTCCTCCATAATGTTCGGCATGGGCGTCAAACAGGCAGGGAGAGAAGAAAAAGCAGGAGGGTCTTCAGCTAAGCAGTGCCTCAGCCACTCCTCACCGCCCGAGCTTTCTGCTTTTTCCAGAAGCTGACGAAGGAGAGACTCCATTCTAACTGTACACCTGAGCGCAAACTGGTCCTCTTCAGGTGGCTGTGAAGCTGAGGTAGCGTCCGGCTTATATAAGCAGTCATAGGAGCGAAGAAACAGCCCGCCAAATTCCTCCAATGACGGCTTGTTGCTAAGGGATATTGCACCAATAGCCCTGCTGAGAGAAAGGAGAGAAAATGCACAGGCAAAGAGCCCTCTGCCCTGTCCCATGCGGGCCCCCGGTTAATGCCGGGGACCGAACATTAAGGTGAAGTTGTATGCACTTTGATCAGGTGCAAGCAAAAACTGTGCTTCTATTACATTTTCCTGGCATGTGATTGGGTATTTAGGGTGAGCACAGCTTTACTTAACTTTTTTTGCACATTGAAAAGTCTCTACTTTTTTAGTGACTGAACCAAATGTGTTAAAAAATTAAAAAATAAAAATACAATTTTTTTTCCTTCATTTTTCCTTGAACTTGACTCAGTATTTGAAGTCATCTAAATGTATTAAGTATCTCAAAAACAAAAGTTATATTAATTTTTTTTTTTTTTTTTTTTACCTGGTAGTTCACCCAGTCTCTTATTTTTCAACAGATCAAGATGTCCAGAAGTAGCAGTAAGAGGGTTGAGACAAACCATTCAACACTTACAGGGGTGTTTATTGTATTGCTTTTTTTAAAGGAAAAATAAATCTGTTGATTTAATTGCTTTAAAAATGTTACTGTCTGTCCTTTCACTTCTTCATTGACTGTCATTTTGGAGTTTATTTGCTAAATCTAGAGAGTGCAAATTAAAGGGGTTGTAAAGGTAATTTTTTTATTTTCTACATAGGTTCCTTTAAGCTAGTGCATTGTTGGTTCACTTATCTTTTCCATCGATTTCCCTTCTAAATGTTTTTTTTTCTTTGTTTTCTTTGTCTGAATTTCTCACTTCCTGTTCCTCCTCAGTAAGCTGTTCAGTAAGCTGTTCTGGCTGACTAACCACCAGCTCAGATGATGGTGAGAAGTTTACTGAGGAGAAACAGGAAGTGAGATATTCAGACAAAGCAAAAAAACATTTAGAAGGGAAATCAAAGGAAAAGGTAAGTGAACCAACAATGCACTAGCTTAAAGGAAACTATGTAGAAAATAAAAAAATTACCTTTACAACCCCTTTAAGCCACAATTCTGCATACAAACCAATCAGCGCTTAGATTTTATTGCAAGCTGAGGTTAGAAGCTGGTTTGTTTCTAATGCAGAAATGTGACTAATTTTGCACTCTTTAGCTTTAGTAAATAATCCTCTTTTGTGTCTATTGCTTTGCAAAACCTTAAACAGATTAAACAAGAAAAAAAAAGTGGAAACTGGAGTTTAGCCTTTACATATTAGTCAAGTCTTCTAGTCCATCTAACATTACCCTCCCTCTAGATTGACAGTGCTGCTGTTCAAGGGTGTCCCCACCGCCCCTCCCATCAAGAGTGGAGTCACACTAAACAAATATGCAATATGTTGCAGCTTATAATTCTTAAATATGGCCTAAAAATGTATATACTATTTTTAGGCTTTAAAAAATATTGTCAACTGGCTAGTAATACAGAGCAAAAAAAAAAAAAAAACATTACCTTCCCTGCTCCTCCCATCAAGAGTGGAGTCACACTAAAAAATAAAAATAAAAATCAAACAGGTCTTCATTGTGCATTGTTAATTGGGGTTGATTTACTAAAGACAAATCCACTTTGCACTAAACGTGCACTTGGAAGTGCAGTCGCTGTAGATATGAGGGGAAGATCTGAAATGAGGGGAGGCTCTGCTGATTTTTATCATCCAATCATTTTTAAATTTTCCTTGCATGTCCCCCACAGATCTACAGGGACTGCAATTTCAGTGCACTTGTAGTGCAAAGTGGATTTGCCTTTAGTAAATCAACCCCAATGAACAATGCACAATTCACACCGATCTGATCTTTTTTTAGTGCAACTCTGCTCTTGATGGGAGGGGCGGTGGGGACACCCTTGAACAGCAGCACTGTCCATCTAGAGGGAGGGTAACGTTAGATGAACTAGAAGACTTGACTAATATATATATTTTAAAACAAATTATTATTTAAACAAATTAATTATTAATTTGTTTAAGGTTTTGCAAAGCAATAGACTCTAAAGGCAAATCCACTTTGCACTACAAGTGCAGTCGCTGTAGATTTGATGGGGACATGCAAGGAAAAGAAAAAACAGCATTTTTATTATCCAATCATGAACAAGCAAAAAAAAAATTATTTTTTTTCTTTCCCTTACATGTCCTCATCAGATCTACAGCGACTGCACTCCCAAGAGCACTTTCAGTATACTTGTAGTGAAAGTGGATTTGCCTTTAGTAAATCAACCTCAATGAGCAATGCAGTGGGGACACCTGTGAACAGCAGTACTGTCAATCTAGAGGGAGAGTAATATTAGATGAACTAGAAGACTTGATTAATTAATTTTATTTTTCTTGTTCAAGGTTTTGCAAAGCAATAGACACTAAAGGCAAATCCCCTTTGCACTACAAGTGCACTTGGAAGTGCTGTTGCTGTAGATCTGATGGGGACATGCAAGGAGAATAAAAAAAACAGCATTTTTTTATCATCCAATTATGTACAAGCAAAAAATGCTGTTTTTTTATTTTCCTTGCTTGTCCCCATCAGATCTACAGGGACTGCACTTTCAGTGCACTTGTAGTGCAACGTGGATTTGCCTTTAAATCAACCCCAATGAACAGTGCACAATGAACACCTCTCTGATTTTTATTTTTTATTTTTTAGTGTGACTCCACTTTTGATGGGAGGGGCAGTGGGGACACCCTTAAACAGCAGCAATGTCAATCTAGAGGGAGGATGATTTTTTATTTTTATTTTTTGCCCTGTGTTACTAGCCAGTTGAAAATACATATTTTTTTTAAAGCCTACAAATAGTATATAAATGCAGCCATCACATTTTAGAGGTGTAGGCTGCAACATACTGCATATTGCATTGCAAATATTGCATATTTGTTTCTGCTTTAATGAATGTGTCCCTATTCTTTCTCTTATTCCTTATAATTATTTGCATCTCTCTGGTCTTTCAAACACTTGCAAAAGGGCATTTAGCATTAATAGAGAAGTTTCCTGTAGCAACCTATACCAGGATCCTTCATCCCCAACAATAAGACAGGGGCCCCCTTCTGAGGTTTGCTCCATTTCTTGGAGACCATTGCTGTGCATTGCAGACCCGAATATTACAATATCGGGACAGCTTTGTGAATTGGACTTTAATAATTGCAGCCGTTTGATATGCTGCTTATAAAAAAAAAGTGACAGAGAGCTGAGACTCCATCAGCAAAGCAAGTTAGATTTTAATGCCTGTTTATAGACCCTATGCTGCTGCTTTTATACATAACTCTTTTATGAGCAGCTCTGTTAGTTATTCCTATGTACACAGGCTCTACATTGACTTTATAGGGGGATGATGATTTGTCACCCACTCTGCTGCTCTTCACATAATTAATACATGAACAATAGCCGGATAGATGGTCTGTATTACCAGGAGATCAGATCTAAATACACTTCATTCACACACACAGCACCCCGTCGGCTCTACACAGGCTGACTGATGTTTATTCCATCGCTAGTCTAATAGGAAACATTGGGACTGGGCTCTGCAATCTGCAGCCGATCTCTGCACTCACCCCACACACACACCTCCAACTTTATACATCATTTATAGACCCATCACAACACTCTCATTTACACACCAATGTGTTGAACACATTTATTTTCCATAGGTTAAACAATCTTATTTAACCTTACATGGCTCAATTTGTCTCCCATTTATTTGCAAATCAAAAACAAATTTATAGCTTTCTATGCAAAATATTGTTATTACCAATTGTATCATTTGTTGTTATTTTTGTGACACTTTAACCACATCAATACAGGGCACTAAGTGGAGTTCCATTCTTAAATGTAATTTTGCATTATTCAGCTGCATTAAATACAATTAAAGTGGAGTTCCACCCTAAAGTGGAACTTCGGCTCATCGGAACGCCCCCCCCCCCGCCCTCCGGTGCCACAATTGGCACCTTTGGGGGGGTGCAGATACCTGTATAATACAGGTATCTGTACCCACTTCCGGGCATAGATAGCCACAGATTCTGCAGCTATTATGCCACTTCCTGTCCCCCCCCCCCCCTCCCTGTCTACTGGGAAACACACGGATCCCAGAGACAGCAGGGACTATCCGTATTGCGCAGCGTGACTCGCGCATGCGCATTAGGGAACCGGGAAGTGAAGCCGCAAGAATACCGAAGATGGCGGCGGCAGCACCCGAGAGCCAAGCGACAGTTAGGCTTCAGGTGCCGACATCGCGGGCACGCTGCACAGGTGAGTGTCCTTATTTTAAAAGTCAGCAGCTGCAGTATTTGTAGCTGCTAACTTTAAAAAAAAGTTTTCCAGGGGAACTCCGGTTTAACAACATTTGTACATTTTTTATTTTTTTTACTCACCTTTTCATGTCTGTTGCTAGGGGGTCCGATAATCTGCCTCTTCCTCTCCATGGCGCCTAACGTAATTTCCCTCTGCGCCCGTGCTCCTGGGAGATGCTTGTCATAATTTCCCAGGAGTCAGTGGGCAGCGCCGCCGCCTTTGTTGCCATCACAATGGGGGCGGGCACTTCCCACGCCAGTTGTGATGGCAATGTCAGAAGTGTATGGCACCATACATACGGCGCATGTGCGAGGACGGGCAGTGCATGCTGGTCGCTCAGATATATTCCTCTATGAAATCGGCAATCGAGCGTCGATTCAGCACAGAAGCATGAGTGCTAAAAATAAGCGTTGTTAACAAAAGACATTCATCCTAAAAAAAAAAAAAAAAAACATAAAAAGTCAATTCTAACAGTGGGAACTCAGCTTTAACCACTTCTGTTCCAGAAGGATTTAGCCACTTCCTGACCAGGCGTCGCTTTAACTGGCAATTGCGCGGTCGTGCGATGCTGCACCCAAAGTAAAATTTATGTCCTTTTTTTTCCCATAAAAAGAGCTTACTTTTGGTGGTATTTGATCACCTCTGCATTTTTTATTTTTTGCGCTGTAAAAAAAAAAAAAGAGCGTCAATTTAAAAAACAAACAAACAATATTTTTAACTTTTTGTTCTTAATATTATTATGAATATTTTAAATTTATTGCTATTAATATTATTATTATAATACAGAATTTATATAGTGCCAACAGTTTACGCAGAGCTTTGTAATATAAAAAGTAGACAATACTGTTATAATGCAATAAAATACAAGAGGGTTAAGAGGGCCCTGTTTAGAAGAGCTTACAATCTAATAGGGTGGGGCAGGTGGTACAAAAGGTTGTAACTGTGGGGAATGATCTGATAGAAGTGATAGAAGATTAGCTTCCCTGAATAGATGAGTTTTCAGGAATCGTCGGAAGGCAGCCAGAGTGGGAGATGGCTGGACAGGTTGAGGTGAGGTTTCAGTGATCGCCATTTGCTATAATAAATAATCCCCCTAAAACATGTAAAAAAAACTACCATATGTATTCTTCTACATTTTTTTGGTAAAAAAAAATAAAAAATCGCAATAAGCGTACATTGATTTGTGCAAAATTGATAGCGTCTACAAAATAGGGAATAGATTTATGGCATTTTTTACATTTTTTTAATTAATTCATTTTTTTTTAATTACTAGTAATGGTGGCGATCTGACACTTTTTTGGGACCATTAACATTTATACGGTGATCAAAGCTAAAAATAGCCACTGATTACTGTATAAATGTCACTGGCAGGGAAGGGGTTTACACTAGGGGGAGATCAATAGGTTAAATGTGTTCCCTAGGAGGTGTTTCTAACTGTGGGGGGAGAAGACTGACTGGAGGAGGAGAGAGATCACTGTTACTAATCACTAGGAACAGACAATCTCTCACTCCTCCCCTGTCAGAATGGGGATCTATCTGTTTACTTTGACAGATCCCCGTTCTGGTTTTCTTTCCCAGACATCACGGCCGCCGGTCACGCGCATCGGGTCCCCCACCGTGCACCGTGCATGCGCCTGCTATGGCTCTGAAAGGAGCCAACGTACACCTACGGCAATTCGTGGGAAAGAGTCGATCTGCCACAGTATAATGACAGTGGCTGGTCGGCAAGTGGTTAAAAGGTAACTCCACTTGCGTGGGGGAAAAAAAAATGCAAATAATCTAGCGTATATAATTGTGACACAAGTCATATTGTAATTGAATGTTGTAAAAATTACCTTTGCTTTTCAATCTGCAGCTCTGTAATTTTCTGAAAATTATTATTATTATTATACAGAATTTATATAGCCCCAGCAGTTTACGCAGCGCTTTACAATATAAAAGGGAGATAATACAGTTACAATACAATAACATACAAGAGGATTGAAGTGGTTGTAAACCACTTTAACCTACAGGTAAGCCTAGATTAAGGCTTACCTGTAGGTGCAAGAAATATCTTCCAGACTTGCCCGGTCTAGGAGATATTTGCAAATTGCCGTACACCGATTTCTTCTGCGCATGCACCGGAGTTAGAAAGGGCACGCTGCGCGGGTGTGACGTCACGCGTCTGCAGCCAATCACAGAGCCGGAGTTTGCGGCCCCGGAAGGAAGAGGGGTTTAGAATGGAAGCTTGCTACTTGCGAGGAAGACGGGGGACATCGCAGGCTTCTCCTGCAGGTAAGTGACACATAATGGACTACTATGCGATGCATAGTAGCCCATTATGCTTTACCTTTGCAGGGAAACAAAGAGGAAGTAAATTCATCAGGGTTTACTTCCTCTTTAAGAGGGCCCTGCTCAGAAGAGCTTACAATCTAATAGTGTGGGGCAGGTGGTACAAAAGGTTGTAACTGTGGGGAATGAGCTGATGGAAGTGGTAGGAGATTAGTTGGATGTGTGATAGACTTCCCTAAAGAGATGAGTTTTCAGGAATTGCCTAAAGGCAGCCAGAGAAGGAGATGGCCGGACAGGTTGAGGTAGAGAGTTCCAGAGGATGGGAGAGGCTCTTGAGAAATCCTGGTGAGGAGCATAGCAGGAGGAGACAAGGGAGTAAGAGTAGGAGGTCTTGGAGAGGGCGGTTTGGGTGATATTTGGAGACAAGGTTGGTGATGTAGCTCGGGGCAGAGTTGTGAATGGCTTTGTATGTTGTGGTTAGTATTCTGAATTTAATTCGCTAATTCGCTGGGTGATTGGGAGCCAGTGTAGGGATTGGCAGAGAGGGGGTGGCAGACACTGAGCGGTTGGTAAGGTGAAAATGCAATGCAATATGGCTACCTGGAGGTGTTCTGTACACAGATGGTAGAAACATTATTTTCTGCTTGTGTGATTGGCTCACTCATTTTCCCAGAAGTCTACACTAATATACAAGTCAGATTTCAGGCATCCACTGCAACAAAAAATGTCATTTTCGGTGAGATACTCCCAATAGGAAATCATATCTAAAGGGATGCAGGCCCAGCAGCTTTCATCATTAGTGCTCTCTGCAGGTGCACAGCTGATTGATAATTATGAAACCACTCCCATTAGATCCACTTTCCTACATGGACACAGAGAAACGCACAGGGATTTCTTCAGAATAACAAAAGGTAGGAATCTGCAACAAAGTTAGTTAAAAATTCTTGCAATGTACATCGATCACCCGGAGGGGAATATTTTTTTCCTTAAGAAAAGTGAAGTTACACTTTAAATATGTATTAACCTCTGCCCCCCCCCCCCCCTCCCCCAAAGAAAAAAAATGTATACATTGCAGCTTAGAAGTGATGGGAGCTTAGATCTTTAGATGTAGTGGCTCTATTCGTTTTCTTTTCTTCTTTTTTTTCCTGGTTTTCACCTTGTGATCTGGCCAATAACACGCCTCCTGTATTAAAGTACCCCCACTCTGGACGAAGGAGCAACAGCAGCATTGTCAGTTTGGGGGGGGGGGGGGGAGTGTTATATGTACTAGCAGATTTTAGATACACTGACAAATTAAAGCCAAACTCCAGCTCACACTGCAGTCACACAAGCACAAGTTCTAGCAACAGTGTTTTTTCTTCTTTTGGGATAAAGTTTTACATGAATAAATAAAAGCTGATTATTGCAAGCACTCCTGCCTGTGGTAAATGGTTTGCCTGAACACCCTTAAGGGCTACATTTGCAGGAGAGCTTGTTCTGTTGAAAAACAAAAAAGACTACAGAGCAGATTACCAAATGAAAGCGGAGTTCCACCCAAAAATGGAACTTCCTCTTTTTTCCCCTGGTTCCTGCCCGCCCTCCAGGGTCATATTTGGCACCTTTTAGGGGGGGGGGGGTGGAGAAAATACCTGTCTAATACAGGTATTTTGCTCCCACTTCCGGGCATAGATAACCCAGCCACCTGTGGGTATCTACGCCACTTCCCACCCCCCGCTGTATTCTGACAGACACACAGGTCCCAGAAAACAGCAGGGACCAGTGGGATAGAGCAGCGCGAGTCGCGCGAATGCGCAGTAGGGAACTAGGAAGTGAAGCCCCAAGGCTGCAAGGATGGTAGGAAGCAAGCAGCACCCGACAGTCGAGGGATAGATCGGCTTCAGGTGCCAATATCGCGGGTGCTCTGGACAGGTAAGTGTCCATATTTTAAAAGTCAGCAGCTGCAGCATTTGTAGCTGCTGACGTTAAAAAAAAAAAAAAACGGCGGCACTCCGCTTTAAGCCTAAATAAGAAAACGAATGCAGCCACCACATCTAAGAATTGGTAAGCTTCAAAATATTAAATGTATATATTTGAGTTTCTACTGCTTTAATGCAACTGTGCTGTCTGCCCTCATGTTGTAAAGTGCTGCACAAACTGTTGGCGCTTTATAAACCACGTTTAATAATAATAAAAACCAATCACATGTTCTCCTATAACTTGCTGATTTTTGTGGTCTCACTAATACATCCCAAATCATATTTTTGTAAACTCATTTAGAATTATTTCTTTATTCTTTTTGTGAGATGGACTCCATGCTTAAGTAGAACTAAAGGTGATTTTTTTTTTTTTTGTTAGTGAATTTGAAAAGGGAGGGTTAAACCCCCTGTCTTTTTTTATAATTTTTTTTTGCCATGTGTCCCTTTGGGGAGATTTCACTTTGCAGCCAAAACAGGAAGTGAGAGGAAGTCCCTCTAAATTGGGGACATCCCTGGTTGTCACCAGAACAAATGTCCCCATTGGAAGATTTCACCTCTATTCCTGTTTTGGTCACAACTAAAATTAGAGATTTTTTCTTTTTACTTACACTTTTAAACAGGACAAATAAAGAGAGTATATCTCCCTAATGGGGGCACAGACAGCAATACAAACCTATCAGGTGTTATAACCCCTCTCCTCCACTCCATCCAAAAAAAAAAAAAAAAAAAAAGTTTTGTCTTTAGTTATACTTTAAAAGTGATGGTAAAACGTGTGGTCATGTTTTACGCTTTTATTCATGCAAGTTGTATTTTCCCTTATTTGTCTTATAAGTCGGGTCTGTCACTCCTTCCTTCCATACAAGTTGTACTACAAGCTCTTTTCTCTCTCTGGAGGTGACTGGTGTAATAGAAGAACACAAAGTCTTTGAGCACCCTCTAGTGGGAAGAAAAGAAAATACAATGAGAAATAAACAGTCGTTTTTAGTTAGGAGTTGCTGTTTATTTTTCCTCTCTTTTTTCCGCGTTTAAAGAACGGAATCTTTATAAATGGAATATTTATAAATTGAAATAAAAATACCTGAGAAAAAGTAATTCCTTCACTAATGTATGTTGAAGAATTTCTTTATTAATGCGGACCGACCTTCAGTCATTTTTTCATCTTTCCATCCAGAAGTGTTGCTAGGTCTACAAAAGATCTTGGGCTAGAGCCCATAGCAGCGTAGTAAAGAAAGTCATACGATTGGGCGAGCATACACATGTATATACAGTAATATACCTGTGTATGTGTACATATCCACAGAGAGCCCCCCTTACATCAGGGTCACCAGAGAGCCTCCTGCTTGCATCAGGGTCCCCAGAGAGCCCCCCTTACATCAGGGTCCCCAGAGAGCCTCCTCCTTGCATCATGGTCCCCAGAGAGCCCCCCTTACATTAGGGCCCCCAGAGAGCCTCCCCCTACATTAGGGCCCCCAGAGAGCCTCCCCCTTAAAATCAGGGTCCCCAGAGATAAATAAATTATGTGGCGCTACTTATCTACATATATAAATAATTAATTTAAAATAAGCATACAATTACATCAAAAAGTATGTGCAAAATACAATAATACAAAAAGTGCAATGTGCAAACATCATAAGAGTGCAATAATAAAGTGCAAATTCTTTAACATGCAAAAAACTATAAGTTGACTGTGCAATAAATATATCCGGGAAAAGAATATAATCTCAAAAGGTCCTTGTGCCACCTGGTGGTAGAAGAGGAAAGTTCAACCAGCCCAAACTTAGGCTTGATTCACACTAACGCGTTTTTTGATGCATTTTGCAGAAATGCAGGGAATTTTTTTAACTTGGGTTCCTATGGAACATGTTCACATCAATGCATTTTTGTGCCTCTGCGTTTTTGGAAAGGGTCTGGGACTTTTTTTCATGCAAAATGCAGCGTTTTGCATGTAATAGAAGTCAATGGACCTGCATCAAAAACGCAAGTACAGCGTTTTTACCACGATTTTGCCGCGATTTACATTTTGCGTTTTTTAAAATTTTTTATTTTTTACTTTTTTTTCCACTGCATATAGCTGGTTGCTAAGCAACCACAGTGGGAAAAAAACAAAGAAAAAAACGCAAAATCGCGGTTAAAAATGCGTGTCCAAAAACACGACAAGCACCGCAAAAAACACTGCAAAAACGCTCAAAAGCAACATACATAGATGTGAATCGAGCCTAAGGCCTGATTCACACCTATGCATTTTTAGTGCTTTTTGCAATTTGCAGATTTGCACTGCAGTCCATTTATCATGGTTTCTTATGGAACACGTTCTGTAGCGCAAATCGGCAAAATGCAAAAAGCAAAAAAAATGCTATAGGTGTGAATCCAGCCTTAGGGAGAAGTCAATGGATCCCTAGTAATTAACTATAGTAGCTACTCCGGACAAGGAATTTGGTGAGGAGCTCCCTGACTAAAACCCAGGGTCCTACATCAGCACGACTCCCACAGGCAGAGGGATGATGGGACTTGTGGTTTCGCAAACAGCTGGAGGGCCGCCAGTGTGAGACCCCTGCTTATGTAAACTCTAACAATAAACGTGTCCCTTTTGGTCTGATAAATATACAATTGAATATTATATGTACATATTATAACTGGGTACTGACATTTATAGGTAAAGCTGATCCGAGGAAAATCATTAATAGCAATAAACTGTTTTATGTTGCCGTACAGATATTTATTTGGAATAAAATCTTTATTTTTTGATTTTTTGACAATAAGATGGTATAGGTGAATTTCTGCCAGTCACAGGCTGTTTCACTCCCCTTCATCCTGTGTCTTAACCACTTAACAACCGGCCCATAGCCGAATGACGGCTACAGGGCGGTTGTTTTACTCTGAGAGGCCGTCATATGACGTCCTCCCAGAATTCCGCTCTCGCACGCCCCCTGGGGTGCGCACTCGGGAGCATCCGTGACCGCCGGGTCACATCACGGATCACGGTAAACTACCGCTCATCGCGGCCGTTTACCACGTGATCGCTCCGTCAAATGACGGCGGTTCATCCCTCCCCTCTCTGTACCGATCGGTACAGCGGAGGGGGAAGAGATCGGTGTCAGTAGCGCTGTGGGCTGCACCTGCAGTGCCCACATCACTTCTCACCGAATTTAACCCCTCAATTCCCTGCCAATACTCTGCAATACCCAGCCAATACTCTGCAATACCAGCCAATACTCTGCAATGCCAGCTAATACTCTGCAATACCAGCCAATACTCTGCAATACCCACCAATACTCTGCAATACCAGCCAATACTCTGCAATACCAGCTAATACTCTGCAATACCAGCCAATACTCTGCAATACCAGCCAATACTCTGCAATACCAGCCAATACTCTGCAATACCTGCCAATACTCTGCAATACCTGCCAATACTCTGCAATACCTGCCAATACCCGCCAATACTCTGCCAATACCCGCCAATACTCTGCCAATACCCGCCAATACTCTGCAATACCAGCCAATACTCTGCAATACCCGCCAATACTCTGCAGTACAATTCCAGCCAATACTCTGCAATACCCTGTCAATACTCTGCCATAAATTGCCATACCTGAAGATACCCAGCCATGCTCAGAGATACCCAGCCATACTCAGAGATACCCTGCCATACTCGGAGATACCCTGCAATACCCAGCCATATTCATCCCCCCCCCTCCCGCCGCCCTCCGGTGCTTCTACCGACTGGCCAATACGATCAAAGCCTCAAAGCCAGAATCTTTTTTATTTTTATTTCAGGCTTCTCAGCTGACCCCATATCTCACTGTAAAAAGGACCTGTCATGCCATATTCCTATTACAAGGGATGTTTACATTCCTTGTAATAGGAATAAAAGTGATCAAAAAATTTTTTTGGGGGGAAAAAAATGTCAAACTAAAATAAAGTAAAATTTACAATAAAAAAATAAAAATATTTAAAGCGCCCCTGTCCCCATGTGCTGGCATGCAGAACGCATACATAAGTCCCGCCCACATATGAAAACAGTGTTCAAACCACACATGTGAGGTATCCAAAAAATAAGGCTGCGCTAAAACTTATACATTACAGTATTAACAATGTGACGTGTTAAATTCTAGTGTTAAACAATGTATACTATCAAGAAAAATTGTGTATAAAAACATCAAACTTGAAGTACATAAAAAGTCCAAAGAGAGGGAAGAACGAAGGTATGGAGTAAGTCCCTTGAAGTGACTCTTTACAAACACCCTTCAGATGTATAGCAGGTGTGCCCAAAAAGGAAGTTCTATCCACCACCTATTTTAATGAGGCTTACCAGCTGCCAAGATCTCTTTTTAAGGAGATCATACAGGCATGAAGAAAAAACGATCGTTCCTGGTCTCCCCGATGGGTTCTGCTGGCGTCTCCACCTCTTATATCTCTTTCTTACAACGTCTCGCATTCCACCGAATTTTTAGATAAGACAAGAAAGAAAGGCTCCCATAGCGTAATTCCGCATAAAAATTTATTACGAATGAAATAAAAGTAAAACAAACTCACAAATTCCAGTTGAGTACAAGCGTAAGTACAATCACGAGCCGGCCGGCTCTCTCTTATTAACACTGCCCGTCCTTCCTGGTCAACGGGGAATGGCGGTAACGTCAGCACGCCGCTCACCCTACGTCGTTTCGTCAAAAGTGACTTCTTCCTGGGGAACGGGCGGCGCGCTGACCCACCGCCTAAATACTCACTAGCTACAGAACGTAACCGCCCACTTCCGAGCTCCTGGCTACAGCTCCTAATCAGCCATTTTAGAAATGGGCAAAATTGATCGTTCGCCCTGATCATTAAAAGAAACTAAATGAACTAAAATACACGAACGCTATAAGGAATCGGGCACAAACCGTTTCACAAATAGGTTCATACTCATTTGATCTTTTTTGTGAATTAAAAAATCTTAAAAATAAACTAAACTAAAGAACACTCTAGAGAATCAGAACTAACCTGTTCTCTGAATAGGATCATATCTGATGGTATAATCCGGTCGCATACCTACCCATTAGGAGAGCACGATCGGACAAGGTCAACCCCCCTTACCCGAACGCACAGTTCTAGTAACTGCACCCAGAACATTGGAGGGCCCACCATCATTCCACGACCTTACTCTTCCACATGGGCAAAGGACACTGTCAGATCATCAGACCATCAGGCCATTTCTTAAGTCTAAAAATTTCATAAAACTCTATAAAGAAGGAAAGGAACATTCTCATATACAGGACATTATTCCAATTAGGCCTTATATAGCATAGGCCATTGGGAAAAACCTCAAATAAGCGACATAAATCGCAAATAACAAAAACATCCCCAAGTGAGCTTAGTTAACCCAAACCCACAGGGGGGGACTACTATCCCATACTTTATTATGGGTCGCCCACCAATTATGGTAGACCTCTTAAGAAAGGGTGGTCAAATATTAATATTATTTCATATCACCTAATATCTAACATTTTAATCGATGCTAGGCCCTAAAGGATCGGGGGTTCTATGATGTCTCAATATGTAGATGAGAGAGACCATAGAGCCCTCCTCACCACCCACCTAAAAAGATGAATGGAACCCGTTCCCAGGGTGACCTAAAACATTATAAAGGGTGGCCAGAACCACTCTACCAAGTCTTACTGGTCAGTACTAAAGCGGGATATACCCCTCACATCACCTCAAAGGGGATGATGTCGGATAGATGGAAATAATCCCGCAAGGTCAATAATTAATTGCTATACTTCAGAATGGGCACCCCCAGTGATTTGTCAAAAAGGTGGATAATTCCAAAATTCTCTAATCTTATCAGGACCGAAAATACGGAACAAGCCCAGGAATTCGGAAGTGGTTCACATTAAAGGGGTCTAGCCATTATCTATGAAGGCGTTCACGTCAACATCCACATTGAGACCGTATGGAGTATAACACCGTGTTTTATGTATCCACATCATTTCTAGTCTAGACAAATCACGCACCAGGGAGCTCCCCCTCCAATGTGCACTAAACTTGTCTATACCCAGAAATAGGGTGTTTGCTGGGTTACGGCCATGATGTAAATCATAATGTTTGGATACTGAGTGAAATTTATACCCATTTTTAATGTTTGTGATATGCTCACCCAAGCGTACTTGCATAGCTCGCTTGGTTCTCCCTATATATTGGAGCCCGCAAGGGCATTGCAAAAGGTATACGACGCCCTTAGAGCTGCACGTTATAAAGGGTTCAATTTGATATTCTTTCTGAGTACTAGTAGAGACAAAAGATTCAGTTTTTCTCTTTTTACTCTTATTCAACATACAGATCTGACACCTTCGACATTGGTGGTACCCAGTTATATGTTGAAAAAAAGAAATATTCTTAGTAGGGGGATCAATTACATTAGGAGCTATCCTATGTCTCAGGGAGGGAACCCCTCTGAAGATGATCTCTGGTTTAGCTGGAAGAAAGGTACGAATGACTCTATCATTCGACAGCAAATGCCAATGTTTCCGCAGCATTTTCTTGACTAGATAGTGTTGGGTGGAAAAAGTCGTAACAAAAGGGACAATAAGCTTCTCCCTTTCCTTACCAGAACTAGCCCCCAAAAGAGCAGCTCTGTCACCCTCAGCAATCTGTTCAATAATTGCATTCATGGATTCGGCATCATACCCCTTTTCTTCCAGTCTCCCTTTCAAAATGTTAGCCTGCGACCTAAAGTCGCTAACGTCAGAGCAATTCCTCCTCATCCTTATAAACTGACCCTTAGGAATTGATCTTAGCCATGAGTTATGGTGGCAGCTCTCTATGGGTATAAAAGAGTTCCTATCAGTTTTCTTAAAATAGGAAATCGTTTTAAAACCCCCTTCAGATTTACTAATGGTCAAATCAAGGAAATGGACTCTCTCTGGACTGGCCTCTACTGAAAATCTGATGCCCCTATCGTTGGAGGAGGACGTCATCTATATACCTCGCCCAAAACACCAGGTGCGGGCTTCGGTCTTTATAGATGACGTCCTCCTCCCACTTAGCCATAAAGAGATTCGCTAGGCTAGGGGCGTACTTCGCCCCCATTGCCACTCCCCGAATCTGTTTAAAGTACTTTTGCTCGAACCAAAAATAGTTATGGCTTGCCGCAAACTCAAGTAACTCAATGATGTACTGTTGTTGCGGTGTTGACACAGTTGACATGGTATTCAAATAGTGTGTCGCAGCCGCGACCCCTAATTCATGTGGAATGATCGTATAAAGCGAGGTGACATCGGCTGTCACCAATAACGTGCATTCCTTCGATCTCAACCCTGAGAGTAAATTGATCACCTGTCTTGTGTCCTTCAAATAAGAGGGCGTTTTCTGGACCAAGGGCTGGAGAAAGAAATCGATATATTTCCACACCCGGGACGTAACGGAGTCTATACCCCTCACTATAGGACGTCCCGGGGGGGGGAAATAAGGTTCTTGTGGATTTTTGGCAGGTAATAGAGCACCGGAGTCCGTGGTGCCTTAGGGACAAGGTATACTTTCTCCTTCTCATTCAATATCCCAAGTTGAAATCCCTTATCGACCAGGGATTGCAAAGTCTTTTTATATTGGACTACGGGGTATAAAAACATTAAACTTGAAGTACATAAAATGTGAGGTATCGCTGCGAACGTTAGAGCGAGAGCAATAATTCTAGCCCTAGACCTCCTCTGTAACGCAAAACATGCACCAGTAAAAAAAATTAAAGCGTCACCTATGGGGCTTTTTGAGTAGCGACGTTTGGCGCCATTCCACAAGCGTGTGCAATTTTGAAGAGTGACATGTTAGGTATCTATTTACTCCGCGTAACTTCATCTTTCACATTATGCAAAAATTGGGCTAACTTTACTGTTTTTTTTTTTAAGCACAAAACTGTTTTCTTTTTCCAAAAAAAACACGTTCGAAAAATTGCTGCGCAAAAACTGTGCGAGATAAAAAGTTGCAACGACCACCATTGTATTCTCCAGGGTGTTTGCTAAAAAACATATGTAATTTTTTGGGGTTCTATGTAATTTTCTAGCAAATAAATGATGATTTTTACATGTAGGAGAGAAATGTCAGAATTGTCCTGGGTGCTCCAGAACGCCTGATGGCGCTCCCTGCATGTTGGGCCTCTGTATGTGGCCACGCTGTGTAAAAGTCTCACACATGTGGTATCGCCGTACTCGGGAGTAATAGCAGAATGTGTTTTGGGGTGTAATTTGTGGTATGCATATGCTGTGTGTGAAAAATAAACTGATAATATGACAATTTTGTGGAAAAAAAAAAAGTAAAAAAATCTTGATTTTGCAAAGAATTGTGGGAAAAAATGACAACTTCAAAAAACTCATCATGCCTCTTACTAAATACCTTGGAATGTTTTCTTTCCAAAAAGGGGTCATTTGGGGGGTATTTGTACTTTTCTGGCATGTTAGGGTCTCAAGAATTGAAATAGGCCGTCAGTCCTTCAGGTGTGATAAATTTTCAGATATTGGCACCATAGCTTGTGGACTCTATAACTTTCACAAAGACCAAATAATATCCACCAATTTGTACTTATTTTTACCAAAGATATGTAGTAGTATAAATTTTGGCCAAAATTTATGAAGAAGAATTACTAATCTGCTAAATTTTATAACAGAATCGAAGAAAAATTAATTTTTTTACAGAATTTTCAGTCTTTTTTCTTTTATAGCACAAAAAATAAAAAACCCAGCGGTAATTAAATACCACCAAAATAAATCTCTATTTGTGAGAGCACTGAAAGCTGAAAATTGGTCTGGTTATTAAGGGTGTTTAGGTGCCCAGTGGTCAAGTGGTTAAAATAAGAGGGAGGTGAAGCTTCTATCAATCTACATGTAATATGCCACCCCCATTGTGTTTAGCTTGTTAATGGGAATGGAGGAGGAGAGAGGGAAGTGGGATGTCATTTACTACTGTGTACACACCAACATTTGTGACTCTATAGCATACCTCCCAACATTTTGCGATGGGAATGAGGGACACCTACTAGCAAACGTATACAGGCATAGGACACGCCTCCTGCCACACATCCTTAAAGGAGAATTAACCAAAAAAATGGTTAATTAAATCCAGAAAGGCTTTTTTTTACCACTACTATTCCTTTATATTGGCTTTTAAAATGTACAAATGCAGCAATTTAGAAATTGGATGAAAGGTTTAGCACTGGGAAACGCTTTCTGAAAGATAAAAAGTGCGTATTATATACAACTATATGGATCAGACCAAAATGAGGGACAAATGAGGGGGGGGAGAGGGACATTGCTCCAAATTAGGGACAGTCCCTCAAAATCAGGGACACTTGGGAGCTATGCTATAGTCACATGGGCTGCTCAGATGTCATTGGGAGGAAATACTCAGCATAGAAACTCGCTGATAACTGAGAATGTGCAGAGCTGCCAACACTGCTCTGCAAAATCCCGAGCTGAATTGGGGACATGGATAGAAGGGGGAGATAGAGAGCAGCAGGATCAACCAGGTTTTTTTACAGAAAACAATTTCATAGTGACTGAGTGAGTATGAACAGCAAGTAATACACCATTTATTGGTAGCTTTTTATGATGTGAGTTTAGTGACACTTTAAGGCTGACATAGACAAAGTGCAATTTGCAGCCAAAGGACCGGGCCCCTTTTTGCGATTCGGCACTGCATCACTTTAACTGACAATTGCGTGGTCATGTGACGTGGCTCCAAAACAAAATTGACGCTACAAATAGAGCTTTCTTTTGGTGGTATTTGATCACCTCTGCGGTTTTTATTTTTTGCAAAATAAAAAAAAATAGAGCGACAATTTTGAAAAAAATTCAATATTTTTAACTTTTTGCTATAATAAATATCCCCCAACAATATATTAAAAAAAACATTTTTTTTCCTCAGTTTAGGCCGATACGTATTCTTCTACATATTTTTTGGTAAAAAAAATTGCAATTAGTGATTATTGTGAAGAAAGTAGCTGATACACAGCGACTAATAAACTCCGCGCCACAAAAAATAAAAAAATAGTAAAATATAAAATTGACCAATAATCAGTGAATCAAATATATTGAATAAAACTAATAGCTGCTCCCTAAAAGAACAAGAAAAAACCTGTCATGCTGAAGATATACTGATGATAGGGGCGCTAGATCAAATATAAATATCAAAAGAATGTGAAAATTTGACAATCAAATGATACCCACCATATTACAAAAATGCAATAAACAAAAAAATTACAACCAAAATATAGTGAAATACAATAGTAAATAAAGTCCCAGTTGGGTGATGACACCAAAAGGAAAAAAAGAAGTCCAAAACTGTGATTTTTTTCAGTGAAAAATTCCTTGTGAATCCATAAATCAAAAAAACTGCTTTTTAAAACACATCACGATAGCGATCCTTCACTCTGTAAATTTTACGGGATCGATAAGATCTCAAAACATTGGAGAGGAACCCACTTGAAAAGGGAAATATCAAAGAACGAAACGAAGTGGATATACAATTTAAAAACTATGCAGCCTATAGGAATGAACATAGAGCTCGATTTAAATTGTTTTTTGTTCAATGATTGAAAAGTTCCTCGTATTTCTTGCGTCTAGGCATTTTCTGCCATTTCCCTATTTTTTGAATTTATTTGGTGTTTTTTTCTGGTCTATGATGTGGGCTTTGTTGGTTTTTCCTCACATCTGGTAGCCAGAGATAGTGTCGGACATATTTTGGGTAATGGCAATAATATATTTAAGAATTTTATATAATTTTTATTAGAAATATTATAATTACTAATCAGAAAAAATCCCTCTTTTTTTGTCTTATAAGTGGTAGAAAAATTCCCATACTATAGAGTGACATCTAGTGGTCAATTTGTAAATTACAAGCCACTTATCCCCTTTTTTTCCAATGGACATCTCCATTGGAGTATTATATGCGTATTTTTCTAATTATATTTTTTTCACTCTCTAATTTCTAGCATATACCATTTATCCCTTCGTTTTTGGGTTAATATGTTTTAAATGCTAGTTATGTTTTAATGAACCATTATTGTTGTTAGCCTTAAGTGGGACTGAGGCTGCGTATTAAATTAAGTATTTCTCGATTGGTCTAGGGATTAATCTTGACACTATAAAGAACGCTGACTTTGTGACTGGATACGCTTCCTGATGACGTGTCAAACGAAACGTACGTCGAGGCGGTATCCAGTCACGTTCGTTTAGTTCCGGTCGTCCTTGGTTATCGGCTGCCCTTTGGTGGAACGCACGCTTACACCACGAGGAACTACATATCCATTACGAAACGTTTGTTTTAAGCAAGCAGCCCCAGTGCCAGGTTGGGCACCGACATATGTAAGCAGCCATTTGGCCTTATGTTTTTTAATTTATTTTTATTATTAAACGGTGTTACGCTATGGATTTTTGTTTGGCTGTTTTTATGACCTATCTGAGTCTATGAGGAGAAGCTTCTGTCCATACGAGGTCCACCTTATTCCATGTGAGCAGGGAATCAACCTGCATAAGCCTATTTGACTATCTTTTTAATTAAAGTAGTCAACAGCATCTGGTAAGAAGACATCTTTATCTTCACAAGTGGGGTGTTGTTTCTATGTCCATAAGTTTTTGGTGAAGGGACGTTTCATTACGTTATAGAAGATTCCAGCAGTTTTTTTGATTTATGGATTCAGAAGGAATTTTTCACTGAAAAAATCACAGTTTTGGACTTTGGAGTTATATTTATTTAAGTTCTTTTTTTCTTTTTGGTGTCATCACCCAACTGGGACTTTATTTACTATTGTATTTCACTATATTTTGGTTGTAATTTTTTTGTTTATTGCATTTTTGTAATATGGTGGGTATCATTTGATTGTAAAATTTTCACATTCTTTTGATATTTATATTTGCTCTAGCGCCCATATCATCAGTATATAATTAGTGATTATTGATTTGCGCAAAAGTTATAGCGTTTACAACATAGGAGATAGTTTTATAGCATTTTTATAAAAAAATTTTTTTACTAGTAATGGCGGCTCAGCGATTTTTATTGTGACTGTGACATTATGGCGGACACATCGGACATTTTTGACACATTTTTGGGACCATTGTAATTTATACAGCAATCAGTGCATCTCACTGATTCCTGTGTAAATAACCCTGGCAGTGAAGGGGTTAACCACCAGGGAGCGGGGAGGGGTTAAGTGTGAGTGTGTGTTTTTTTTACTGTTGGGAGCATGGCTTGGCATGTGATGTCACTGATCGTCTTTCCCTATAACAGGGAACAGACGATCCGTGACAGCCACACTATGAAGCACGGGGAGAGGTTTGTTTACGCCTACCTCTCCCCGTTCTTTAGCTCTGTGACCCGATCATGGGACACCAGCGGCGATCGGGTTCGCAGGTCCCGCGACCATGGTTACAGAGGACAGGACCGGGTCACGAGTGTGCCGCCAGCTGGGCACTTAAAGAGCAACGTACCTGTATGTTGATGTGCCCAGCCATGTCATTCTGCCAACGTAAATGTGCAGGAGGCGGTCCTTAAGCTGTTAATGCATCCCATACATTAAGGTGAAAAAACAGGGGCAAGTCCTGCATTCGGTTGCTATGAACGCCGAATGTTGGACTTGGGAGCGCGCCCGCAAGGTAACCCCCTCGGGAGAGCACTTTTCCTAGGGCAGTGATGGTGAACCTTGGCACTCCAGATGTTTTGGAACTACATTTCCCATGATGCTGAACTATACCTCAGAGTGCATGAGCATCATGGGAAATGTAGTTCCAATACATCTGGGGTGCCAAGGTTTGCCATCACTGTCCTAGGGGGTTATCAGATGTGGGGAGGAGCCGCCGAAGGACCCCAGAAGAGCAGGTTCGGAGCCACTCTGTGCAAAACGAGCTGCACAGTGGATGTAAGTATGACATGTTTGTTATTTTTATTTTTTTATAATTGAAGCTTTACAACCACTTTAATGTCTTAAAGAAAAAAAAGGCAGCATATATATGAGTATTCGTCACTGAAATTCAGACTCCATAGTATGAAATCTAGTACTCCTGTTAGAGCTGGAACATCTGAACGTTCGCACAAAAATTCATCCATGTTTAGCTCAATACTCCTCCGCTTATGTTAACCTCGCTGGCGGTTTTCCTGAGTGTGGCTCGGGGTTAAATTCAGTACCATTAGCGGTAACCCCGAGCCACATGGTGGCATTGCAGGATCCTGGTGCGGTGTACTTACCTTGTCCCCAGGATCCTGTGATGTCCCCCAACTGTGTCTGGGGGCTCTGTCCTCCGCCCGAAGCCTCTGTGTGCCAGGCTCCGTTCCCTGCGAGCGTCGCAACGCACGGGGCGGAGCCTGGTGGCAAACTCAAAAAGTACAAAATTCATAGCACTGTACACTGTTAAACTTACTGTATGAAATTATTTCACATTCCTTTTGTCCCCAGTGCTTAGTCCAATGCGCTGCATGCAACAAAAAAGTGTCCCTTTACGACAAAGGTGGTTTTAGACCAGCTAGAAAACAGCGATAGTAAATTAGAACACTTGCAGAATTGAGTGATAGTGAGTGAATCGTGGGGAAATTAATTTTATTATTATAATTTTTTATAATTATTTACAGTTATTTTTTATATTATCATTTATGATTTTGTGTTTCAGTCTTTATCATACCCGACTCTTGTTTGGACAGATTTAAGTGCTTTTTCTAATGCCGCGTATACACAATCGGAATTTAGGTTGGAAAAAGCTCTGATGGTTCTCCCGACGGAATTCCAACAGGATTTCGCTCAAGCTGTCTAATTGGCAAATTGTATCAAAAAACACACTGGAACTGCGTGTGGTGTGAACTGTAAGCAAAAACTGATCCGGAACGTATCCGGAGGAGTGCATTTTTGTGGTATAAACTGGCCCTTAATTGAAAGGGCCAGTTCAGACCACATGCAGTCCAGTGCATTTTTTTTTCTGCATCACAAAAGCATAGAAAGTAGGTTATATGGTTTTCAGTGGCATAGTTCACACCAGTGCAGTGCTTGCAGTTCCAGTGCGTTCCAGAAAAAAAAGTAGAACATGCTGAATTTTTTCCTGCACTGGACTGTACTGGAACGCTGTAGAAAGCATCAAAAACTCACAAGAATGCACTGGACTGCACCAAAAACTGGAACACCCATGTTCTTATTTAGGGTTAATGGGGGAAAAAAGGGGGGAAAATGCCCTAAACTGCATCAAAAATGTGCCAAAAAAATGCACTGGAATGCATAAAAAAGGCATATGCAAAAAAGCATCTGGAGAGCATCCGGACTGCATTTCCATGGTGTGAACTGGCCCTAAATAAGGACATGCGCATTCCAGTGTATTTTTTATGCATTTTACAGCGTTCCAGTACAGTCCAGTGCAGGAAAAATGCACCATGCTTTTTTTCTGGAACGCACTGGAACTACAAGCACTGGTGTGAACTATGCCATTGAAAACCCATATAACCTACTTTCCATGCGTTTTTGATGCAGAATTTTTTTTTATTGGGATTTTATGTGATAGACCAACACAAAGTGGCACATAATTGTGATGTAGAGGGAAAATGATAAACGGTTTTCACATTTTTTTTTACAAATAAATAGGTGAAAAGGGTGGGGGGCATTTGTATTCAGCCCCCCGATCAATACTTTGTAGAAGCACCTTTCGCTGCAATTACAGCTGCAAGTCTTTTTGGGGATGTCTCTACCAGCTTTGCACATCTAGAGAGGGACATTTTTGCCCATTCCTCTTTGCAAAATAGCTCAAGCTCTGTCAGATTGGATGGAGAGCGTCTGTGAACAGCAATTTTCAAGTCTTGCCACAGAGTCTCAATCAGGGGCGGATCAAGGGGGGGGGGCAATGGGTCAATTGCCCCCTCCGAGAATACCGCCAGCTAATGACAGCACGGCCGGTTCCGCGGGTCCAATCGCAGCCGGTTCCGCGGGTACCCGCGGGCCGGTTCCGTGGGTCCAATCGCGGCCGGTTCCGCGGGTCCAATCGCGGCCGGTTCCGCGGGTACCCGCGGGCCGGTTCCGCGGGTCCAATCGCGGCCGGTTCCGCGGGTCCAATCGCGGCCGGTTCCGAGGGTACCCGCGGCCGGTTCCGCGGGTCCAATCGCGGTCGGTTCCGCGGGTACCCGCGCTGAGTGGACGGGTGAGGGGGGGGCAGCTGGGCGGCTTAGGAGGGCTGCTGGCCAATCAGGAAGCCAGCAGGCAGGGGAGCAGGGAGATGACATCATCTCTCACTGCCCTGCATCCCTCCAGTTCCACCCTCACTGTGTAGGAAGCTGTGTGCAGCAGAGAGATTGCATCATCTCTCTGCTGCCTATCTTCACTCTGGGACCCAACAAAAGACCACCAGTAGGTGACAATCCGCAGTGTGTGGCAGGCTACGTGGCAAGTGGCAATCCGCAATGTGTGGCAGACTACGTGGCAATCCACAATGTGTGGCAGACTACGTGGCAAGTGGCAATCCGCAATGTGTGGCAGGTGACGTGGCAAGTGACAATCCGCAATGTGTGGCAGGTGACGTGGCAAGTGACAATCCGCAATGTGTGGCAGGTGACGTGGCAAGTGACAATCCGCAATGTGTGGCAGGTGACGTGGCAATCCGCAATGTGTGGCAGGTGACGTGGCAAGTGACAATCCGCAATGTGTGGCAGGCTACGTGGCAAGTGGCAATCCGCAATGTGTGGCAGGCAACGTGGCAAGTGACAATCCGCAATGTGTGGCAGGTGACGTGGCAAGTGGCAATCCGCAATGTGTGGCAGGCGACGTGGCAAGTGACAATCCGCAATGTGTGGCAGGTGACGTGGCAAGTGACAATCCGCAATGTGTGGCAGGTGACGTGGCAAGTGACAATCCCCAATGTGTGGCAGGTGACGTGGCAAGTGGCAATCCGCAATGTGGGTCAGGCAACGTGGCAAGTGACAATCCGCAATGTGTGGCAGGTGACGTGGCAAGTGGCAATCCGCAATGTGTGGCAGGCTACGTGGCAATCCGCATCTGGTGGCAGGCGACGTGGCAAGTGACAATCCGCAATGTGTGGCAGGTGACGTGGCAAGTCACAATCCGCAATGTGTGGCAGGTGACGTGGCAAGTGGCAATCTGCAATGTGTGGCAGGCTACGTGGCAAGTGACAATCCGCAATGTGTGGCAGGTGACGTGGCAAGTAACAATCCGCATTTGGTGACAAGTGACAATCCACATTTGGTGGCAGGCGACATGGCAAGTGACATCCTCAGGGCTCCCACTGATTCTGCAATATGGTGAGTTGAACCATTTAATTTTATATTACAATGTATTAATAGAAATAATGCGCTTCAATCATCCTGACACCATAACAACCATGGTGCCGTAATGATTGAAGCGCCAATACCAGCCATTTCCCATATAAATTGCCCCCCAAAAAACATATTTTATAGCAGTGCCCCTCCCGAGATTAGACTCTGGATCCGCCCCTGGTCTCAATAGGATTTAGGTCTGGACTGTGACTGGGCCATTCTAACACATGAATATGCTTTGATCTAAACCATTCCATTGTAGCTCTGGCTGTATGTTTAGGGTCGTTGTCCTGCTGGAAGGTGAACCTCTGCCCCAGTCTGAAGTCTTTTGCAGACTCTAACAGGTTTTCTTCTAAGATTGCGCTGTATTTGGCTCCATCCATATTCCCATCAGCTATGAGCAGCTTCCCTGTCCCTGCTGAATGAAGGCATCCCCACAACATGATGCTGCCACCACTATGTTTCATGGTGGGGATGGTGTGTTCAGGGTGATGTGCAGTGTTAGTTTTCCGCCACATATAGCATTTTGCTTCTAGGCCAAAAAGTAAAGTGTTGGTCTCATCTGACCAGAGCACCTTCTTCCACATGTTTGCTGTGTCCCCCACATGGCTTCTCACAAACGTGACTTCTTATGGCTTTCCTTCACCAATGGCTTTCTTCTTGCCACTCTTCCATAAATGCCAGATTTGTGGATTTCATGACTAATAGTTGTCCTGTGGACAGATTCTCCTACCTGAGCTGTGGATCTCTGCAGCTCCTCCAGAGTTACCATGGACCTCTTGGCTGCTTCTCTGATTAATGCTCTCTTTGCCCGGTCTGTCAGTTTAGGTGTCTTGGTAGGTTTTCAGTTGTGCCATACTTACTTTCCATTGAAAAATGAATGGATGGATTGAACAGTGCTCTGTGAGATGTTCAAAGCTTGGGATATTTTTTATAACCTAACCCTGTTTTAAACTTCTCCATAATGTTATCCCTGACCGGTCTGGTGTGTTCCTTGGCCTTCATGATGCTGTTTGTTCACTAAGGTTCTCTAACAGACCTCTGAGGGCTTCACAGAACAGCTGTATTTATACTGAGATTAAATTACACACAGGGGGACTCTATTTACTAATTAGGTGACTTCTGAAGGCAATTGGTTTCACTAGATTTTAGTTGGGGGTATCAGAGTAAAAGGGGCTGAATACAAATGTATCCCACACTTTTCACATATTTATTTGTAAAAAATGTTGAAAACCATTTATAATTTTCCTTCCACTTAACAATTATGTGCCACGTTGTGTTGGTCTATCACATAAAATCCCAATAAAATACATTTATGTTTTTGGTTGTAAAATGACAAAATGTGGAAAATTTCAAGAGGTATGAAAACTTCTTCAAGGCACTGTATTTGCAGATCAGCCGTGTACTCTCCTTTCCACCTGTATGCGAACCCTGTCTGCAAAATGGGTCGGATTCCTTCCAGATCCCAATGAATCAGATTCCACTAGAATTCATAGTAGAGTCCCATGGAAGGGGCAACCACTGGGGAGACAATCCTGGAAGCGCCCCATATCCATCCCTCTGTGCTGAGACTTACTTGTTATTTACTAGCTGAGCGCAAGGAGATCATACTCCCCAACTTTCTCCTCCTCTCCTCCACCCTCCCCACTTCCCCCCTATCTCCCTTCTCCCCCCCTTCTATAACTTCTCTCCCCTCTCTCCCCCCCTTCTATAACTTCTCCCCCCCGCCGCCGCCCCCCCCCCCCCCCCCCGTTTTCTCTGAGAATGTACTCACCTCCATTGCTCATGTGCTGTTCCTGTTACCTGCTGGCAGTGAAATTATAGGGGTTGTAAACCTGCAAGTTTTTTCACCTTAACCACTTTCAGACCGGACCATTTTGCTGGTAAATGACCAGAGATCTTTTTACAATTTGGCACTGCGCTGCTTTAACTGGTAATTGCGCGGTCATGCAATGTTGTACCCAAACAAAATTTGTGTCCTTTTTTTCCCACAAATAGAGCTTTCTTTTAAAGGTATTTGACTGACTCTGTGATTTTTATTTTTTGCGATATAAACGTAAAAAGACCGTAAATTTTGAAAAAAAATGATATTTTCTACTTTTTGTTATTAGAAAAATACAATAAACTCAATTTTAGTCATACATTTAGGCCAAAATGTATTCAGCCACATGTCTTTGGTTAAAAAAAAAAGTCAATAACTGTATATTTATTGGTTTGCGCAAAAGTTGTCACATCTACAAACTAAGGTACGTTTTCTGGAATTTACGCAGCTTTTAGTTTATGACTGCCTATCTCATTTCTTGAGGTGCTAAAATGGCAGGGCAGTACAAACCCCCCCAAATGACCCCATTTTGGAAAGTAGACACCCTAAGGAAATTGATAAGAGGCATGTTGAACCCATTGAATATTTTATTTTTTGCCTCAAGCGATTGAATAATGACAAAAAAAATTTTTTTTTTTTTTTTTTTTTACACAAAGTTGTCACTAAATGATATATTGCTCACACATGCCATGGTTATATGTGGAATTGTATCCCAAAATACATTCTGCTGCTTCTCCTGAGTACGGGGATACCACATGTGGTCGACTTTTTGGAAGCCCAGCCGCGTACGGGGCCCCGAAAGCCAAGCACCGCCTTCAGGATTTCTAAGGGCATACATTTGTAATTTCACTCCTCACTACCTATCACAGTTTTGAAGGCCATAAAATGCCAAGATGGCACAAAACCCCCACAAATGACCCCATTTTAGAAAGTAGACACCCCAAGCTATTTACTGAGAGGCATGTTGAGTCCATGGAATATTTTATATTTTGGCACAAGTTGCAGGAAAATTACAAACTTTATTAATTTTTCACAAAGTTGTCACTAAATGATATATTGCTCACACATGCTATGGGCATATGTGAAATTACACCCCAATATAAATTCTGCTGCTTCTCCTGAGTACGGGGATACCACATGTGTGGGACTTTTTGGGAGCCTAGCCGCGTACGGGGCCCCGAAAACCAAGAACCGCCTTCAGGCTTTCTAAGGGCGTAAATTTTTGATTTCACGCCTCACTACCTATTACAGTTTTAAAGGCCATAAAATGCCAAGATGGCACAAAACCCCCACAAATGACCCCATTTTAGAAAGTAGACACCCCAAGCTATTTGCTGAGAGGCATGTTGAGTCCATGGAATATTTTATATTTTGCCGCAAGTTGCGGGAAAATTACAAACTTTTATTTATTTATTTATTTTTTTCACCTAGTTGTCACTAAATGATATATTGCTCACGCATGCCATGGGCATATGTGAAATGACACCCCAAAATAAATTCTGCTGCTTCTCCTGAGTACGGGGATGTGTGTGGGACTTTTTGGGAGCCTATTCGCGTACGGGGCCCCGAAAACCAAGCACCGCCTTCAGGATTTCTAAGGGTGTAAATTTTTGATTTCACTCCTCACTACCTATCGCAGTTTTGAAGGCCATAAAATGCCAAGATGGCACAAAACCCCCACAAATGACCCCATTTTGGAAAGTAGACACCCCAAGCTATATGCCGAGAGGCATGGTGAGTATTTTGCAGCTCTCATTTGTTTTTGAAAATGAAGAAAAAAAAATAATGTATATTTTTTTTCTTTTTTTCAATTTTCAAAACTTTGTGACAAAAATGAAGGTCTGCAAATTACTCACCATACTTCTTGGCAAATAGCTTGGGGTGTCTCCTTTCCAAAATGGGGTCACTTGGGGGGATTTTGTGCTATCTGGGCATTCCATGGCCTCTGAAACTATGATAGGCAGTGAGGAATGAAATCAAAAATTTACACCCTTAGAAAGCCTGAAGGTGGTGCTTGGATTTTGGGGTACCGTACGCGGTTAGGCTCCCAAAAGGTCTCACACTTGTGGTATCCCCGTACTCAGGAGAAGCAACAGAATGTGTTTTGGGGTGTAATTTCACATATAACCATGGCATGTTTGAGCAATATATCATTTAATGACAACTTTGTGCAAAAAAAAAAATAATAATAATAATAATGTCTTTTTTCCGCAACTTTTGTCAAAATATAAAATATTCCATGGACTCGACATACCTCTCAGCAAATAGCTTGGGGTGTCTACTTTCTAAAATGGGGTCATTTGGGGAGGTTTTGAACTGTCCTGGCATTTTATGCACAACATTTAGAAGCTTATGCCACACATCACCCACTCTTCTAACCACTTGAAGAAAAAGCCCTTTCTGACACTTTTTGTTTACATGAAAAAATATTTTTTTTTGCAAGAAAATTACTTTGAACCCCCAAACATGAAGTGTTTTTTTTAAAGCAAAAGCCCTACAGATTAAAATGGTGGGTGTTTCATTTTTTTTTTTCACACGTATTTGCGCAGCGATTTTTCAAATGCATTTTTTGGGGAAAAAAATTTTATTTTAATGCACTAAAAATCACTATATTGCCCAAATGTTTGATGAAATAAAAAATATGATCTTAGGCCGAGTACATGGATACCAAACACGACATGCTTTAAAATTGCGCAGAAACGTGCAGCGGCGACAAATTACATACATTTTTAAAAGCCTTTAAATGCCTTTACAGGTGACCACTTTAGATTTACGGAGGAGGTCTACTGCTAAAATTAGTACCCTCGATCTGACCTTCGTGGTGATACCTCACATGCATGGTGCAATTGCTGTTTACATATGACACCAGACCAACGCTTGCGTTCGACGTTGCGCCTTAGCAGGGGGGGACAGGGGTGTTTTTTTTTTTTTCCTTTTTCTTTTTTTTTTTTTGCTTTTTTATTTTATTTTTAAACTGTTCCTTTCATTTATATATTTTTTTTATGATTTTTATTGTTATCTCAGGGAATGTAAATATCCCCTATGATTGCAATAGGTAGTGACAGGTACTCTTTTTTGAAAAAATTAGGGTCTATCAGACCCTAGATCTCTCCTCTGTCCTCAAAGCATCTGACCACACCAAGATCGGTGTGATAAAATGCTTTCCCAATTTCCCAATGGCGCTGTTTACATCCCGCAAAATCTAAGTCATGAAATGCTCGTAGCTTCCGGTTTCTTAGGCCATAGAGATGATTGGAGCCATTCTGGTCTCTGATCAGCTCTATGGTCAGCTGGCGGAACCACCGGCTGCATTCTCAGGTTCCCTGTTGGGACAGGAGAGCCTGAGAAAACCATGGAAGATGGTGCGGGGGGGGGGGGACATTCCCTCCCACTGCTTGTAAAAGTAGTCTAGAGGCTAATTAGCCGCTAGGATTGCTTTTACATAAAAGCCGACTGCTGGCTGAAAAGAATGATACCAAGATGATACCTAAACCTGCAGGCATCATTCTGGTATAAGCACTCAAAGTCCAGCAACATACCAGTATGTTGCTGGAACTGGTTGGGCATATATTGTAATTTTTTTTTCATGCAGCCTGTGGGCTGAACGAAAAAAAAATATTGATCGGTGGGTATGCCCACCATTAGAATACCTCCCTTCATCCACCCACTTCTAATGGTGGGCATACATGCACCATTTATATATGCCGAAGCATGGGGGCATCCTCCCGCAAAAGGTAGGAGCAGATCGCTCCTCCACCCCTTATGCCCCCATGCTTCGGCATATATGCTCTTTTTTAACTGTGGTGGTGAAATCACCTCCGACAGTGCTGGAGTCACGGCTTTATGTATCGTGGGAGCAAACGCTGTTGCTGTCAAGATAAATAAATCCACGCTACAGCTGAATGGCGTACCTGAAAACAAAAAATGGTTAACAATAAAACATTGCAGAATAGAATACAGTACAAAGGAGCAGAACAATAGAGAGAGAATAGAGAGAGAGAGAGAACAATAAAACGACAACTATTTTTGGTTTTTTTATTTTATATTTTTTTGGTTTTTTTTTTTTTTTACTTTTTTTTTTTTTTAAACACTTTTTTATGTAACTTTAACACTTCTGTTGTAACGGTTCCAGCGGTTTGGGTCTCTCAAAATGTGATGGCATCTTGGAAGACCCTGTGAACGTGTGCCTAGCCTGTGCAATGCTGTACCCTACTCTAAAACTCAACTAGTTCTTGGTAGCGTTCAAAACATTCACCAATGCAAAGACCAGGATTGTCAGGACAGCGGGGACAATAATGACGGGTGTCACGCCTATATCCGCGCTTTCTGCAGACACGACATTTTCTTTGGGGGGCTCGTTGGGTAGGGGTACTCGGGAGGACATAAGAATAATGCCTCTCATGCAGCCGGCTTACTGCATCTGGTAGGGGAACGTGAGGTGGAGCACCGCCTGGATACAGAAGGGCTCTGACGATATCCTCCTGGAATTTAAGGAAGGATCCAGTCCATCCTGAAGCTTTGTGTAGCACATAAGCATTCAGCATAGCCAATTGGAATAAATAAACAGACACTTTTTTGTACCAGCGTCTGGCCTTACGGGCAACTAGATACGGCGCCAACAACTGGTCATTGAGGTCTACCCCTCCCATATTTTGGTTATATTTGTGGACACAGAGGGGTTTCTCCACAATACCAGTCGCCGTAGGAATTTGGACCGTCGTGTCTGCATGAAGGGAGGTAAGAACGAAAACATTCTTATTATCCCTCCACTTCATAGCGAGCAAATTATTACTGCGCAAGCAGGCTCTCTCCCCCAGCCTAAGACGGGACTCTACAAGCCGCTGGGGAAAGCCCCGGCGATTAGGTCGCACGGTGCCACATGCTCCAATCTGCTGATTAAACAAGTGACTAAACAGTGGCACGCTTGTGTAATAATTGTCAACGTACAAGTGGTACCCCTTTCCGAATAAGGGTGACACCATGTCCCACACTATCTTGCCAGCGCTTCCTATGTAGTCAGGGCAGTTCTCCGGCTCTACATGACTATCTTTACCCTCATAAACCATAAAACTACGTGTATAGCCTGTGGCCCTGTCACAGAGCTTATACATCTTGCCCCCGTATCTGGAACGCTTGTTGGGAACGTATTGTTTGAATGACAAGCGACCAGAAAACGTAATCAGGGACTCATCAACGCAGACAACTTGATGGGGAGTAAACAAGTCTGCAAAACGTTGGTTGAAGTGGTTTATGAGGGGCCGAATTTTGTAGAGCCGATCGTATTCAGGGTCTCCACGAGGACGACAGAGTTCATTGTCGCTGAAGTGCATGAACCGCAAAATCTGCTCGTATCGTGCCCTGGACATGGAAGCAGAGAACACGCGCATATGGGGAATTGGGTCAGTGGACCAATATGACCGCAACTCACTCTTTTTGGTTATGCCCATGTTGAAGGAGAGGCCCAGAAAGATTTTAAATTCGGAAACCGTAACTGGTTTCCATTGTCTGGCAAGGGCGGACTGGGGAACAGTGGCGATGTGTTGACCAGCGTACAAATTGGTTTGGTCCACAATAGATCTATAGAGATCTTCGGTGAAAAACAGTGAGTAAAAGTCAAGTGTCGTAAAATCAACTGTTTCCACGTTAATGCCAGGTTGGCCAGTGAATGGGGGAAGTACGGGTTCTGCAGAAGTGGTGGGCACCCAATCAGGATTGGCGAATTCTGCAGGAAGGGCACTATGGGTACGACGGGCCTGTCTTTGTCTTCTTCTTGGTGGCAGCGGGACACTACTTGTGCTTGCCACCTCGCCAGCTTGAACTGCACTTATGGGACTCGCCACGTCACCACGTGCTACTGCAGTGCTGGATGTACGTCCAGGGTGTACTAGGCCGCTGGTGCTTGCCAGTTCACCAGAAGGATGAGCGGCTCTAGTACGTCTCTGCTCCATACAAGGGACCTGCGGTTCCTCCACACTGAACAACAGAAAACATTCGGGATCGGGTACACCTGCCCTTAACAGGGACCTCATCTCCGTCGCCAGAGCTATCTGTCATGGAGCCGCTGTCCTCTACAGGATCGTATTCTGAGCCTGAATCTGACAGATGAGTGACGTCCTCTTCACTATCTGTCATGCTCAGAAACGTGTAGGCCTCTTCACTAGTGTACCTTCGCTTTGCCATTTTGGGCTCTAAATTTAGGGGTACACTAGTGAGACTCACAGGTAAAAAAGCACCTAGGCTGTCAGCGACTGTATCAAAACGCTACAAAAAAAACTGTTAGCGATCGCAGGGATCAAGCCTGACTCTGCGAACGCTGCAGTTATGTGTGTTGTGTTTTGTAAGTGACAGTGATCGATCGATACTGCACTTGGGTGGGCTGGGCTGGGCTTGGCGGAGGGGCTAAACGCAGGTGCTAGCAGGTATCTGGGCTGATCCCGCTAACAATGCGTTTTGGGAAACCTAAAATGCTGGCAACGCTAATATAGATCTGATCAGATACTATATTACTAAGGGAGGTGTATGCTTTGCGCATGGGTGTTAGCGGTACTGGCACTAACCTGACACTGCCTGGGGAGACGCAGACCTTATCTGACCCTCAAACTTATATCACCCGCCGGGTGATCAGGGGGTTAAACCTTTATTAGGTAATAAATGGCGGGTGCCCTGAAACTATAAAAAAATAACTAACCAACCAGCGTCACCTGTAACAGTTATATGGTGATCACTGGTGAAAGGGTTAACTAGGGGGCAATCAGGGGGCTTTATGCGGTAGTATATGGGGGTCCCTGACGCTATAAAAAGCTGCGGCGAACCTAAATACTTACCTGCCTAACTAGCGTCACCTGTGACACTAATACAGCGATCAGAAAAACGATCGCTTATTAGTGACACTGGCGACGGGGGGTGATCACGGGGTTAAACCTTTATTGGGGGGGTTAGGGGGGTATCCTAGAGCTAAAGGGGGCTAACCCTAACTGCCCTAACAGTTATTACAGTCACAAATGACACCAATGCAAAAAAAATAAAAAAATGCAATTGGTGTCACTGTGACTGGGGGTGCAGGGGTGATTGGGGGGTGATCGGGGGTGAAGGGGGGGTGAAAGTGTGCCTGGCCTGTTCTACTGTACGTGTAGTGTGTTGGTGCAACTCACCGATCCTCTCTCCTCGGTGCCGGAACGAAAAAGACCGACACGAGGAGAGATTACATCACTTCCTCTGCCTGTGTTTACATTACAGGAGAGGAAGTGATGTCACGCTGCACTTCCATTCGTCAGGAGCGATCGCGAGGGGGTGGCCATGAATGAATGGCCGCCCCCTCATCCCGGATCGCTCCTGAAAGGATTCCGACCGCCGCTGGCACCGGGGGGGGGGCTCGATCGGGCCCCCCACCCGCGGGAAGGCAGGGACGTACAGGTACGCCCATATGCCTGCCCGTGCCATTCTGTCGACGTACATCGTCGTGCGGCGGTCGGCAACTGGTTAATGCATCCTATTCCTATGCATTAAGCTAGGGTGACCAGATTCCCCCGCTTTCAGGGGATAGTCCCCGGATTGAGGACACTGTCCCCAGACCAAGTCTGTCCCCGGTTTTGTCCCCGGATTTGACTTCAACAGGTGCTGGGGCAATTTTCAAAGACAGTCAGTGCAGAATAAAAAAAAAAATCGGAATCCACACCCCACTCCTACTAGCTTAGGGGGTGTATTTTTTCCACTATCTGTGTCCCTTTCTGATGATGATGTGCTGGTCGGAGCGGATGGACTATTTCTTCAGTTTCCGGCACATGCCCATCCAGCTCCGCTCACATCTTCTTCTGCCTTGGCTCAAATCCCGGCCAGCCGTCTGCCTGCTTATCTCCTTGCCTTCCCCGGCAGAGTCATTTTCCTCCGCTCCCCACCCAGTAGTAGCCGGGGCCCGGAGAGTGAGACCTGAGAGGCTGTGAGGCCGGCGGAGGTGACGGGCAGAGAGAGGCATCTGAGCTCAGCTGATGATGTCCAGCAGCAGGAATAGAGGGGGAGGGGATCCAATCGTGGGGCTGCCAGTGCCTTCAAGGCTTCAACACAGGTGTGCTTTGGGGGTGTCTGTGAATAGACTACATTGCACTGTGTCTGTCTCTCTGGCATAATGGATGATATCAGAACTCACAGGCAGCAGCACTTATTGGTCAGAAGTTCACAAAATCAGCACCCAGCAGCCATGTTATGTGACACACTGTGACAGAGCCAACCAGAGCCATGATAGAGCGCCCCCTGCCTGTGAGTTATCATAATGCTGATGATCTTAACCAGTTTCCGATCACCTGATAGCAGATTTACTGCTACAGGGCGGTCGCGCCCTTATATACGTGATACTGCATTTCTGGGTGTCAGAGCCAATCAGCGGATCCGGCGGACTCCCTTAGTGAGCTGCCTATCTGAACAAGGCAGTTCATTATTCTGTCAGTATGGAAGACATTGCTCTTGTGTTCCTGCAAAGCAAGTACAGGGAACTTTGTCTTCCCTTAGTAAAATCACCTCCCCCACAGTGAGAAAACACTTGTTAGGCACACATTTAACCCATTGATTGCCCTAGATGTTATCCCCTTCCCAGCCAGTGTCATTAGTACAGTGACAGTACATATTTTTAGCACTGATCACTGTATTAGTGTCACTGGTTTCCACAAAGTGTCAAAAGTGTCACTAATGCCACGTACACACGAGCAGAATGTCAGACAGAAAAAGTCCGACAGAATCTTTTCATCTTATATTCCAATCGTGTGTGGGCCTCATCTTACTTTTTTTTTTTTTTAATTCTGACCTAGAAATAGAACATGTTCTAAATATTTCCGACGGAACCATTTCCTATTGGGAAAACCGCTCGTCTGTATGTTGTTCCAACGGACCAAAAACGACGCATGCTCTGAAGCAAGTACGAGATGGAAGCTATTGGCTATTGGCTATTGAACTTCCTTTTTCTAGTCCCATCGTACGTGTTGTACTTCACCGCATTCTAGACGGTCAGACTTTGGTGTGATCGTGTGTGGGTAAGACAGTTTCAGCGGGACTCCGTCGGAAGTCCCTCGGAATTCTGTCGGACAAACCTTCGGAGTTTATTCCGACGGAAAAAACGGTCGTGTGTACATGGCATTAGTGTCCGATTTGTCCACCGCAATTGCTGCCATTACTAGAAAAAAAAAAGTATGTCCCTGGATTTCATTTTAAAAATCTGGTCACCTTACATTAAGGTGAAAAAACCCCTGGCAGTGACCGGCCCCCCAGCCCCCTCCGTTTTACTTACCTGAGCCCTGGAACTTGACCCTCCGGGGACGCGCTGTCTTTCTGCCTGGGGTTTTTCGGCTTCTGATTGGATAGATTGATAGCAGTGCAGCTATTGGCTCCCGCTGCTGTCAATCAAATCCAATGACGCCGGCACTGGGAGGCAGGGCCAAGTCATACACTCAGTGGCTATGGACACCGAATGCTGGACTTGGGAGCACACCCACAAGGTAACCCCCTCGGGGAAGCGCTTCTCCCAGGGGGTTATCTGATGTGGGCAGGAGCCGCGAGAGCAGCCTGGGGACCGCAGAAGTGGAGGTTCAGGGCCACTCTGTGCAAAACAAGCTGCGCAGTGGAGGTATGTATGATATATATATTTTTTTTAAAACGAACCCTAACCCTAACTTCATTTTACGTGCAAAAGGCACCCCCACGTGCAGGGGGAGTTGACCCTGTCCACATGCAGCCCACTTCTTCAGGAGAAAGGGAGAAATCAGGAAATCTGCAATTTGTATAAAGAACAAAAGTCATAAATAATTGTACAAGTAATTAGTTAAAGAGGAAGTAAACTCCCCAGGTTTGTTTGTATCTATAGGTAAACCTATAATAAGCGTTTAGGAGATCTTTACTGTATACCCCGGCAATGACGTCATCGGCCCATGCGCTCTGAAGGAAAGGCCCCCCATGCAGTTTCTTCATAGCCGCGTGCCGCTTCGTTCTAAGGTAAATATTTAATAATGAGCTAGTATGCGATGCCATTGTCTTGCAGGTATTTTTTTTGGGGGGGGGGGGGGACGGTTTACAACCTCTTTAACACAAAACTAAAGATTATCTAGTAATACTCATTGCATTCAAATACAGCAGGATTCTGCTGCTATGAGGCAGTTACTGTACATATATCTGTAGAAAATCATTATTGACAGGAGGCATTTTAAGGTTGAATATTGTTTTTATTGAGTTTTTTTTCAAGAAAATAACAATATAAGAAGACCAATAATCTGGGGTGCTGGGTGGACAGAATAAAGAAAAGGGAAAGGGGGTTGGGATGGGGAAGGCGATCCGCACCTTCCTCCCATAGTGCAAAATAGAATAAGAAGTACATGAGATCTTAAAACAGTTTTTCATAGGAAAATATCTCTCGGTGCAGTGTCATCTCTCTCCAGACACCGCCCGGAACTTGTAACATACAATAAAACTGTGGTATGGGGGAGGATGTGGGGAGAGGGGTATAGCAGGGTGTATGGGAGTACCAGGAAGGAGGGAGGACTCAGCATCATAGGACTTGTAATGTCCAAGTTGCCATATTGTGCGCTATAGGAAGTTGTCAGAGACATTTATATTTGAACCCAAAATAAAATTATTTTTTAACAATAAAGACGTCACCTCTTTCTAACCTTGTGTGGTGTAAGGCCTAGTCCTCATACAGAAATTCTGTTGAGGAGGAGGTCTGACGAGGAGTGGTGGAGCCAAAGGGGCCATAGCATTTTGAATTTTTCCCAGGTATCATCTATCTTTGCCTGTAACTCCTCCATGAGCATTGTGTCATTAAGGATGTCTATCCATCTAGTGATAGAGGGAATGGTGCCTGTTTTCCAGTACAGAGAGATGACATGACGAGCAGCGGATAGGAAGAATCTGAGAAGATTCTTCTTGTGAGACTGGATTGGTCCTGGGAGGATGAATATAAGAGCCACTAAGGGGGACAGGGTTAAAGAGGCATGATATACATCATTGTAAATACTGAAAACTTTGTCACAGAAAGGACGGACCTTGTCACACTCCCACCACATATGAATATACGAACCCTTTCCTCTGTGACAGCGCCAACATATATCCAAAGTAGCTGGATACATCCTGTGTACCGTGACTGGATCTCTGTACCACCATGATAATAATTTAAAATTCTTCTCCTGTGTGGATCCTGATCTGGACGATTTATGTTTAAGTGTGAATGATGCGGACCATTGCTCTGGGGAAATCTCTATGCCCAGGTCCCTTGACCACTTTTGTGTGTAGTTAGGCAGAGAATCGCATGTGTGGGACTGTATGTCTCTATATATCAAAGACAGGGTGTGTCTGGGGATCTGAGAGAGACTACACATATCCTCGAATGTCGTGAGTGGTCTGTGGACATGTCCTGAAAGATGCAGTGTCCTGCTGTGTTGATTCAGGGAAATTAAGGAGAGCCAGTCAGTCTGCATGGATGACTGACTATCTGGTGGTGGTTGGAATTGTCCTGTGGTGGGGCGAATTAACTGCCTGGCTGTAGGCCACTGTTCCTGTGTATATGAGCCGCATTGTCCTCTGGAGACATAAGTCCGGAGTGATGGGTTGTCAAATAGAGAGGACAGAGGGCTAGGGTCAGTGGATAGGACAAGTTTGTTATGTTTGCTATACCATAAGGTAAGCGCTGCAGTTGTCATGGGAGAAGCCCGGTTATTGTTCGAAATTGAACGTTATATCCCCAAAGAAGGGCCTGAAGGTCTACCTGTGCCATGTCTTGCTCTATGATCATGGATGACTTGGTTAGGGGTCTCGGGAACCATTCAAGGAGTCTCGAGATTATGGCAGAGGTATGGTATAATTGAAAATCTGGAAGGCCAATGCCTTCTCGAATTTTGGGGGTACATAAGATTTTGTGCTTAAGTCTGGGAGGGTGGTGCTGCCATATGAACTTGACTGCTAGGGAGTGAAGCGAGAGGAAGAATGCGTTGGGTAGGAGTATGAGTAGTGTTTGGAATAAGTAGAGCAATAATAAGTAGGTAGGATGTCCATCTTAAGGACATTCATTCGTTCTCACCATGTAAGCTTGAGAATATGCCAGGATTCTAGAGAACGTCGGATTTTCGTCAAAAGAGGATTATAATTTAAGGCGTATTTGTCTTGTAAGTCTTTAGGAATCTCTGTCCCCAAATACTATACAATACAATACAATACAATAGTGGCGATAACGGGCATCCCTGCCTTGCACCGTTTTTTATTTCGAAGGCCTCCGAGGACTCCCCGTTGGCTGTTACTTTGGCTGAGGGGGTGGAGTATAGTGACATTATTTTAGTCAATATCCGTGGACCTAGGCCTATTTGATGTAGGGATGCCTGTAGGAAGGGCCAGCTCACCCTATCGAAAGCTTTTTCAGCGTCACACGCCAGCAAGCAGGTGGGGATGTTGTGTTTGGCATAGGATTTGAGGTGTAGGGTTTTCATGGTGTTGTCCCTAGCTTCCTGGCTTGGAATAAATTCTACTTGGTCACTATGGATTATGGAAGGAAGCAGGGGGGCTATACATGTGGCTATAATTTTGGAAAAGAGCTTGAGATCATTGTTAAATAGGGAAATATGCCTATAATTTCTGAATTGTGTATGGTCTTTTCTGGGTTTGAGTAGTACTAATATCTGGGCCTGAACAAGTTGTGATGACAAAGGATGTGTCTTGTCCACTTCCTCGAATGCTCGTGCCATGATTGTGGCTAGTTGTTGTGCAAATTTTTTTGGGGGGGGGTATGTCCGTCTGGGCCTGGACTCTTCTTAAGACCTTTGATCGTGAGTAAAAAGTCAGAGGAGGTTATGGATTGTTCCAAAGTGTCTGCTTCTGAAGAAGATATTCTAGGTAATGCTGTGTCCTGTATGTATTGGTGAAGGTCCAAGGGTGGTGATGAAGTCTGTGTCTCAGGTGGGGGGAGGTTGTAGAGGGTGGAGTAGAATTCCTTGAATTCAGAAACGATTTCAGAATTCTTTTATTTCTTTCGTTTGGATGGGGAAACAACGTGAGGAATGTTTTGTCTCTGTTGTCTAGAGTGGATAACCCGTGCCAAGTGTTTCCTGCATATATTAGCTTGAGGGTAGTGAATGTGGCGTCCTTTTTTACAGGCTGTCAGTGATCTTTCTGCAAAGAGGTGCAGCAGGACCCTCCTTGCGTTAGAGAGTTCAGCAATTTTTTTGGGATCTAAAGTGCGCTTGTGTCTGGCTTCGAATGAGGCGACCAGAGAGAAGAGGCGGTGTATGTCCTCTGTGCAAGCTTTTTTTAGTCTGGAGCCATGTTGAATGAAAATCCCTCTCTACACACTCTTCAGAGTTTCCCATTTCATCAAGGCAGATGTCTCGTCTCGAATGTGGGTCTGGACAAAGTCTGTAATGGCTTTAGACACTGCAGCAGTGCATGCAATGTCATTCAGAAGGTTGTTGTTCAGTCTCCAAGTGTTTCGTCGTGCGCGTTGTGGTAATCTGCCAAGGGTTACGTGTACCAGAGCGTGGTCTGACCATAATTTTATGCCAATTTCACAAGTAGGGTCTAGATCCAGTAATGTTTGTGAGAGGAAAATGTAATCTATCCTGCTGTAGGATTTATGTGCAGGGGAGTAATATGTGTAGTCTCTCCCAGCGAGGTGTAGGAGTCGCCATGTGTCAACAAGGGATAACTCTGTTAGGGTGGTACGTATTTTAGCTAATGTGGAAGGTGTGATGTGTGACTTACCAGTGGGCGAGACCAGTCTCGGGATGAGGGGGATATTGAAGTCACCCCCTAGGATTAAATTAGGGGTCCCAAAGGTTTTCAGGCGAGCTGTCACAGAGGAAAAGAAGTGGAGCTGCTGCTGATTTGGAAGATAAACTTTAGCAATTGTAAAAACAGTCTGTAAATATTGCAATTTCAAAAACAAAAATCTGCCTTTTGGATTTATGTCAGTATCGAGTACTTCCAGGGTAAAGGAGTTGCGGAAGGCCACTGAAACCCCTTTCGTTCTAGATATGGGATTAGTGCCGTGGAACCATGTTTTAAAGTGTTTGTCTGGAAGTGATGGGACAGTGTCCGAGCGAAAATGCGTTTCCTGTAATAATAGTATCAGCGTTTTGGCTTTTTGGAAATTATGTAGTATCTGTCTGCGTTTTTCAGGTGTATTAAATCCTCGACAATTTAGCGAGGATATCTAAGGCAGTCGCCATAGTGCGGGGATCATGGAATAAAGTATTGAGTGTCTGTGGGTCCTGCAGTGTTGAATTGTTAAGCTGAGATGAGAAAGGGAAGAGAGGGGAGGAGAACAAGGAAATTAGGTAAGAAAGGGAAGGGAGGTGTGCACTGCAACAGTAATAAGTATGGTAAAGCTGTGTGCATTTTGGAGTGAGGTGTATGGTTGAGCAAGTTGTTGCTATCTGCAGGGAGACTGCTCCCTCTAGTGCCCATTTTGGGGTAGAAGTGATGGGCACTACAGAATAGAGCTAAAATGTAATTAAAATGCAGAGGCAGTGAAGACTCTGCTAACCCTATTATGGGGAACGGATTTGGTCTAACCAGGGGATGTCCGCCCTGTCTATTGGTGTCTAATTATGTTAAAAACATTTCAAACAGCACCTTAATCTAACTAAGTTATTATTAATTTAGCTAGAGGTGGTATTTACAGGTTCATCTTATATCTATGTTACAACTGTGCGTTATATAAAACAAGTAACTTATAACATGTGTAAAAACATTTAAAACTTAGCCCTGAGGAAAGCTGTGACAGCTGTGGGGTCCATCTCTTCCCTTCTTCTGGGGAGAATGACCATCTGTGGGGGTCACTCGCCTCTACCGGGTTCCCAGGTCAGAGAGCGGAAAAAAAGGACAAAAACAGGAGAGAAAAAATCAAGTCCCAGAAAAATTGAGAGGATAAGATTCCCACTGGCCAGTGGGGAGGATGGTGCTTCATCCTGCCTGGGATTTGGACGTGCAGGATCGAAATCATTTCTTTTTGGATTGCTTTTCCCATCCAGAGGAGAGAGGGAAGCCTGGAGTTGCTGATCTGATGGGCCATTCTGGAACCTGGATTTGTGGAAGTTCAAAAGTGCCCAAGAAGTTAGCCACATCCCCTAGTGTTCGGAAGGTAGCTGACTTGTTATGGGATGCAGATAGTTGGAATGGGAACCCCCACCTGTATTTGATCTGCTTAGCTTGTAATGCATCTGTTACTGGTTTCAGGGCCTTTCGCATGAGTAGTGTCTGTCACAATAGATCTGTCAGGAGCATGATGGGGGTGTAATTAAACAAGATGGATTCCTGGGAACGAGCTGGTTGCATAATGTCAGATTTCACAATGAAAAAATGTACGCGACAAATGACATCTCTTGGGTAAACTGGATTGGGATTGCGGGGTCCTAGGGAACTAAGGATTCTGTCTATTTCAAGTGGTGTCTCTTTGGGTTTATTCAGCAGCTGATTAAACATGATGGCGGCAGCCATTGCTAGATCTTTATTTTCCACAGATTCCAGCAGACCGCGAATGCGATTATTGTTGCGACGGCTTCTGTTATCTTGGTTGTCCAGACCATAAAACAGTTGTTGGATTTGGTTAGTGTGCTCTTGCAAAATGTGCGCATGTTCTGCGATTCTGGAGGCTGATTCCTCTACAGTGGTCTCAATATCTTCTATGCGGTGGCCTATGTCTTTGCGGAGGTCACTGATCTCCCTCCTGTATGATCTCCCCAGCCTGCTTATGTAGGATTCAAAGTCCTGCTTTGTGGGGAGGGCCTTGATATAGGCTTCCATGTCCCAGATTGCCCCCCTGGCTGTGGTGGGGAGGAGAGGGGCTTCTGAAGTGAGGAGGACTCTTTGGGTGGTGGGTTTCTGGGGCTGAGGACCGGGGTGAGTGAGGTGGATGCGCGGCCTGTACCTTAGAGGCAGTGTATGCTGTTTGTGCTGCCGCCGAGCGGGTCGCCGGCAGCAGCCTGTTTCCCCGGATTTCTGTGTCCCTGAGGTGCGGGGGGGGGTGTTGTTGCAGCCTTTCCTGCTCATATGGAAAGCCGATGGGTGCTTTGTTGGCAGTGCTGTGTGCCATTCGTAGAAGCGGGAGCGGGAGTCAAGCTATTAGGCGTCCTTCCTCTACATGCGCCAAGTCACGACCCCCGACATGGGGCATTTTAATTGATAGATCTATGTAACACTTTTATAATTACTTTTGCATTTCATAAATTGTGTATGGTGGAATCATTGTTTACCCATAAAGTCTATTTTCTAAAAGCAAATAATTTACTAAAGCATTTGAGAATGTTCGCACAATAAATTGTGTGAACATTCACTTCAGTTGCCCAATCGCGTGAAAAGAAAATCCCTGTTTACTTATTTAATCTGCACAGGCTTGGATAATTGAAGTGAATATTTGCACACTTTATTGTGTGAACATTCCTAAATCCTATGGTAAATCAGCCTCCCTTTGTCTCTTCTGCAATAAAAAACCTGCCGGGCCCCCCTTTTTAAATTTTTACCTAGTTTCACTTTATTCCATACTGTGGGTCTGTACTTCCTCAACCTCTCCTGCCGCTTCCAGGTTATTACCCCACCAGTCATCAGATCACCAGTCACAGGAGGAGCGGGTCTATGATAAGGATGCAAATCCTTTGTGTCTGCCAAGATGGCAACCCCCACACGCAAACAGCAGGGGACAAGGCATTGTAAGTTGGTCCTGGGGAAAAGATCAGTTTTTCAGACCCTACTGTCCAGTGGCAGCTGGTGGCATATTTTTTTTGGGGGGGGGAACCATCCAATCGCCACCCCCGGTCAGTACACCCACCCTCCGTCGGTCAGTCATCAGCCCCACACTTACCCCATCTAGTTCTGTGGCAGCGCTTTCTCTGGGCGGTGGACGGTATCTCCTCCTCCTTGGCTTCACGGTGGGCTCCCTTGTGTCTTCTCCTCCTTCCTCTTCTCCAATATGAGCACTTTTCCTCTTGGCCAATTGAGCCAATCGAGCCCACCCTTTTTTTAAACCAATTAGAGGCTCTAATCATGTGCTTCTAAAAAAACAAAAACAAAACAACAACCCCATTGGAATCCATTGATCCGGTGCTCTACATGCATATTAGGAGCCAGGCACAGGGATTAGGGGAGGCGGCGCCCCTGCACCCCATATGGAGGGGCCACCACTGCTACTGTCAGTATTGGTCACTCATCCTTTGCCATCTGCTTGCCTTTTTGGGCACAGATTCCAAGTAAGGGTTCATTTTTAAGTAGTGCAATCAGTCTAAATACTATTATACAGGAACGCAGACAAGAACAAAGAGACAATATCAGTTATCAGGCTGAATTCTCTGCCATTGCAAACAAATTAGGAAATATTTAACAGTTACCTGGCCTAAAACACCTTTACATTGGGCCAGATTTCTTCCTTAAAGTGGACCTCAGATGATGCATTGTGTTGAGGGAAAATGGACTACAGATTTATTTCATGGTATTCAGTGACAACACATAATTCTTTCCAGACTGTTGGATACTTATGGCTTGTTGTGTGACCATATGGAATAATTTCTGGTATTCTGACTGTTTTTTGGTTCAAGTGAAGGAAACTACCATCTGTCTGAAAGCTAAAAATCACATACTCTATAGAACTGTGACAGGTGCTAACAGCTCCATTTCTGAAGTATCTGAGAAAATGGAAACCTTAGTTGCATTATTATTTCAGCCATTTCTAAAAGAAGTAAACTGGTAACCTCAGTTATGTGTAGACCTGTATTGATCCTATAGCTATTAAATGGGGTTTTCCATTTGAAACAAACATGTATTGTTATGCAGACCTCCCCTTGCAGTATCAAGGCATCGTTATTACATGATCAAGGAGTAGAAGTGGTGCCAGGACTTTTTATTTGTGAGCCCAGATAGTGAAGAAAGAGGCGAGGTCTGAGAGGAATCACCACTTCATCCTGCTAATTAGAATGTGTGAATCGAGGTCAATAAAACTTGCTGTAAACAAAACCTCCAGTGAAGCAAGATATTGTTTTAAATAAAAAAAAATTCTAAAATTCTTGTTATATGTAATATTATAATTTTAACCACTTCAGCCTCAGAATATTTTACCCCCTTCCTGACCAGAGCATTTTTTTGCGATTCGGCACTGCGTCGCTTTAGTTGACAATTGCGCGGTCGTGCAACGTTTTACCCAAACAAAATTGAGGTCCTTTTTTTCCCACAAATACAGGTATACCGCACTTTTAAGTACACAATGGGGTTTATTTACTAAAACTGAAAAGTGCAAAATCAGGCTCCCTTCTGCATAGAAACCAACGAGCTTTCAGGTTTTATTACCCAAGCTTAATTGAACAAGCTGGGGTTAGAAGCTCATTGTTTTCTATGCAGAAGTGAGCCTGATTTTGCACTTTTCATCTTTAGTAAATAAACCCCATTGCGTACTTAAAAGTGGGGTATGCCTGTAGAGCTTTCTTTTGGTGGTATTTGATCACCTCTGCATTTTTTATTTTTTGCGCTATAAACAAAAAAAGGCTGTCAATTTTGGAAAAAAAATGCAATATTTATTACTTTTTGCTATAATAAATATCCCCCAAATATTTATAGAAAAACTAATTTCTTTCTCAGTTTAGGCCGATACGTATTCTTCTACATATTTTTGGTAAAAAAAAAATCGCAATAAGTGTATATTGATGGGTTTGCACAAAAGTTATAGCGTCTACAAAATAGGGAATAGATTTATTGCATTTTTATTATTATTTTTTTTTTAATAGTAATGGCAGCGATCCGCAAAATTCTATCGGGACTCCGACATTATGGCGGACGCATCGGACACTTTTGACACTATTTTGGGACCATTGTCATTTATACAGCGATCAGAGCCACAAATAGCCACTGATTACTGTATAAATGACACTGGCAGGGAAGGGGTTAAACACTAGGGGGCGATCAAGGTATTAAGTGTGTCCTAGGGAGGTGTTCTAACTGTAGTGGGGATGGGCTCACTACAACATTACAGAGATCACTGCTCCCGATGACAGGGAGAGTGGATCTCTCTCATGTTGTTAGGCAGAACAGGGAAATGCCTTGTTTGCATCTCCCCTCTGCCTTTCCTCACTGCAATCAACGAGCGCTGGCAAACATCGAGATCCCAGGACCTGCAGGCATGCTCTCGTGGTGTGCAGCGGGCGTGCGCGTGACCTATAGGCAGCAAATTCAAAGGGACATACAGGTACGCCCATTTGCCTGCCTGTGCCATTCTGCCAAAGTACATCTGTGTGCCGCGGCCGGCAAGTGGTTAAAGTAAGAAAATATATAAACTGGTAGCGATACTCATTTAAAGTGTGTCTATGGTCAAGCTTGAAAATTGGTTCCATACTGTATTTGAATTATTTCTAGCCTACTCCTATTAATCATAGTTAATAGTTTGTAAACGTACTTTGTGAAAATCCCAAACTTACTTAAAGCCGAGGTCCACCCTAAAGTGGACCTTCCGCTCATTGGAATCCTCCCCCCCTCCGGCGCCACAATTGGCACCTTTCAGGGGGGAGGGGGGTGCAGGTACCTGTACAGTACAGGTATCTGCACCCACTTCCGGCGTAGATTCTGCAGAAGGTACGCCCTTTTCCGCAGAATCGACGTCCCTTTCCGAAAGTCCCCCGCTGCCTGCTGGGAAACACACGGATCCCAGAGACAGCGGGGACCATCCTTATAGCGCAGCGCGACTCGCGCATGTGCAGTAGGGAACCGGGAAATGAAGCCGAAAGGCTCCACTTCCTGATTCCCATACCCAAGATGGCGGCGGCAGCACCCGAGAGACGATCGAGAGATCGGCTTCGGGTGCCGACATCGCAGGTGCCCTGGGCGGGTAAGTGTCATTATTTTAAAAGTCAGCAGCTGCAGTATTTGTAGCTGCTGGCTTTTAAAAAAAAAAAAACGGCGGACTCCCGCTTTAAATTCTTTGAAACCTATTCACTATGCCCTGTGAGAAAGCACTGCTGTGTCACACATTTCACAGAGCCTGCCTTCTGATCTACGTAGGTGCTGAGAGGAGGAGTTTCAGGAGTCAATACAGGGATAACAATTTGCAGGCAGCAAGGTACCATAGGATATGTAGTCCTTAGAAATCTAAATTTATGCTGGGTTCACACCGCTGCGGCTGGGAGACCCGGATGTGATTCGCACCGCACTACAGTGCAAATCACATCCGATCTCTGTGCGATGCGAGTTCAGCCATACAGATAGTATGGCTGAATTTGCATCACACCCGCCGCAAACTCGCACAGGACCCTTTTTTTGGTCCGCAGCAGAATCGGATCGCATGGGTGTTCACACCATGCGATCCGATTCCTGTCCGAGTTTGCAGATCGCACTGCGATATGCGAACTGATCTGGGGGTGTCATTAAGGTTTCACTGACACTCCCTGCAGTCCGCATAGGGCAGTGTGAACTGCCGGCGGGAGGCATGCGATGCGGGAAAACGCCGCGGATTTGCGGCGTTCCCGCATCGCTCCAGTGTGAACCCAGCCTTAAGCCAGAGAATAAGCAGAGGAGAAGCTGTAAAGCATGCAGGGAATCCAGGAAGTTGTGGAAATAATTAGCCAGCAGACAGGCAGAATTAAAAAATGAAAGGATATTTTTCAAGTTAGTTTATACTGGATTGTCAAAAATAACTATTGTTTGATTTGCTATTACAATGCTGCTGATATGAAATAAAAGTATATGCTTTGACTATAGATCCCCTTTAGGGCTGAACCCTGGGAAACCAACAACTACTTTTGCAATGAGGTTCCCTGTAAGGGTTAAATGCAATTTTTGTTGCCTAGGGTGCCATTAAAATGCAGTTTTATTTGCCTCCCTTGCAGCCGAGGCTTTCCTCTTTCCGACAATGTTTTGGGTTGTAGGCAGGCCCTTGGCAGCCTGATTTTCAATACAGGATGGAGGGAGATTACTACTAAAAGAAGAGAAAACAGCACAAGAACACATCCTACTGACTGTAAGTTATGTCCCTTGTGCTAATTATTCTGTTTTTGATTTTGGCTGCACTAATAGCCCCTACACACAATCAGAAAATCGTACGAAAAATATTGCTTTCGAATCGATCGTACGATAATCTGATTATTAGTACATAGCTTTTGAGAGCTGATTATGACAATTCATGCCAAATTATCCGATGGGACAAGCATGAAAAATGTTCTCATACGATACCAGAACGTACAATTTTCATTTAATCGGTACAATTGTCGTTCAAAAATACAAATACATTACATTACTTCTGAATTTAAATTTTGTCGTACGATATGTGACTAGCATGCAAAAAAACAAAAAAAAACAGACTATCATTCGTCCGATAACCTCATTGTGTGTATCAGGCTGATGGGGAAATGGCATATTACATATTTTCTTATTAAAGTTCCACTTGTTTAGTTTAGTTTATTAAAAGTCAGCAGCTACAAAAAGTGTAGCTGCTGACTTTTAATAAACAGACACTCACCTGTCTCACTGTCCATTAATGCGGGCGCACGGAGCCTTGCTCCTCTCCCACTCCTCTCCGCGGCACCGTCATAGCAACTGTGGGCACCCGGCCATGACAGCTTGCAGTTTGACGGCCGGGCCCACACTGCACATGTGCGAGTTTGTGCTGCGCTCTGCTAGTGGCCAGCAAATCTTCTGGGACCTGTGACGTGTCCTAGAAGATTTCAGAGAAGGAGGGGCCGCCTAGGGGGAGAGGAGGAGTCACCTAGGTGGCCAAGAGACGGAAGCAGGAAGTGGGACAAGAAGTCCCTCTGAAAATAAGTTACCCACCCCCCCCCCCCCCTCAAAAAAATGACATGCCAAAAGTGGCATGTAAGGGGGACGAGGAGTACTTAAAGCGGAAGTTCCACTTTTGGGTGGAACTCCGCTTTAATAATGTGGCTCACTAATGCATTTAAAGCCAAATCTTGGTCAAGGATCCATATAGGGCAATATGTATTGCTTTACCTTACTGATCTAAAGCTTGAGGAATGCAGAATGACCGAGCCCACTATTCCCCTTTAAAAGGTGATATTACTGTCCAAACAACTTTGATTGGTCATTTACTCACATACTAGCCTGTATCTACCACAGCCCAAACTGGAATAGGCTAGTCTCACGCCAGAGCTTGCAAAACATCCATGTGTCTGTTATCGCTTGCATACCACGCTTTATATACGCAGATGGGACTCCGTGGTGCAAACAACATCTTTAGTTTAGTATTCTTGTTATGTTTTCTTTATCTTTATCTGTCATTTCATTCAATAATTGTTATATTTTTAGGTATTTGTGTGATCTATCTTTGCACATATCGAACACAATCCCCAAAATGTGACAAAACATAAGCATTAGGCTTTAAGCCTAACAATCTCTCTGCACTCTCCTTCCTTTTCGAAGATTGCGATCTAGAAATGAACAATGCAGAGGAAAGTCCTTCCTAGAAATCTTTCCTGGAACCGGCTGGTCCAAGGCGCAGTAACTGAGGGACGATTCAAGGCGTCCAGGTGTGCTCTCAAATTGGAGGGGCACTGCAGCCCATGTAAGCGATCAGGGGAGGACTCTTCGGAGGAGGGCCAAGCTGGCATCCCAAGAAGTGCCTGGTTGTTGGGTTGTCAAGGACACTAACGGATCCACGCTTTTCCAGTGCTTCCCAGGAGACAGAGAATGTTCCAGGTACTGAGAAAAGGTTCCTGTTCACTTTCGGTTGCAACATGTTCAAGGTTAGAGACTTTGCAAGTTCTGGATTAAAGTGCTGACTGCCATAATCTTTGGCTAGAGATTTGTTCAGCTTTGAAACGCCCAGCTGCGAGTGGCTACTCTCTGGGTTGTATTAGAGACTTTCTAGTGATTAGCAGTTCAAGGTGCCTGAGTTTCTTCACCCTTGTCCTCTGTTCCCTTATGAGACTGTGTTTGTTGGATGTTACCCCTGCAAATAAAAACCTGTCTAAAGGATTTCATGGTGTCTGCATCCAAAGTCGTTGGGTACTAACCCTGGGAACCCCTAGACGTGGAAGAACCAGCCAAGCGGAGGTAATCGGTAAGCCCAAAAGTCAAGGCCACCCTATTGAGGGTTATGGCCACTACATATATATTGTTTGCAATTGTTTATGATGAAATCCATTGTACTGTTGTTCTATGTTGGGATGACAGAACAATTACTGTAACCACCTTTTGAAACATATTCACAGTAAAATATATTTGGTTAAGTATACAAGTGTGGAGTGTTGTTTTCTCCCAGCAGGTGGAGCCAGTGGATCCTGAGGTTAAATACAGGTATATTCTATTATATTGTACTGTACTGTATTGCACCACAGCTGTGTCAAGGGGACTGAGCCAATTCAGGGGGGTTCATTAGCAGAGTGCAGGCCTGAATCAAATTCCAGCAGTTCCTTCAGGGGTTAGTGCTACACAAGTAAAGAATTGAAATGTTGTCCTTGAAGTTATTAAAAAGGTGTATATTGTAAGTTACCGGCACACAAACAGTTAACTAGTGGGTCTTAACACATTGGGGATGCCAAGAGAATCAGAAGTGTAACAAGCAGCCTGTCGATAGCTTGTACCTGTTATAGGTGGCACGGTCTGCAGCAGCAAGGAAGATGTTGTCGGAACTCCTTCTGCCAGCAGTCTGTCATAGCAACAGGAGCAGATTGCACTGCAGAGCTTCCTCATCCTGTACAGAGGTACTGAAGTTCAAGGGTTAAGTTGAGTACACGTGTGGGGAAGCAAACTAGCACCTTATGCCGTTACCTTGAAGGGGATTTTATTATTTTTGTAAATGCTGTGGTTTACTACCACTTTAGGGTTGAGTAGTTCCCCCCCCCCCCCCAGGAACATAGCTCGGATGAACCCTCGCGGGGTAGGCATCACATGTGAACCAGTATTTGGAGCCTAACGAGTAAATGGGGAACATAGAGGGCATGACTAACAACCACACAGCAGCTACTCCTGCAGGCACAACAACCTCACCAGCCTGCCGACTAGTGTATGAAAAGATGTATTACTATTAACTTGTTGTATTCCTCAGCAAGCCATTATAATGGGGGAGAGGGCAACGCCGTTTTCCTACATTGAAGTTTACTATGCACGCTGTATTGCCTTTGAGATCTCTCGAGGGGAGATTTCTCCTGCTGCCCTCTACTGTCTGTATTTGTAAATAGCTTGTGCTCATTAATTATCAGAGTTAGTTGTTTGCAGACAAGTACTTTCTGTCCCTGCTAACTGGTTCAGAAAACCCAGACTGGAGGACTGTGATGTTAAATAAAGGGGGGTTTCCAGGAAGCAGACACACAGAACTGAACCACATGATCTTATGCACACAGTGCTGTATTTGACCTAGGCCATAAGCAGAGACTATTAGGCAAGTATTCCTATGTTCTAATAGTTTACTACAGCTGTGCATAGCTTCTTGAGTGTGTATCTAATCCTTGTGACAGACTCATCTCTGTCCTGTTATCTCACATGCCCAGTACTTTATAGCTAGGCAAGGATAAAAGAGATACTGCTATGTTTTTATACACTCCAACAAAAGAAGCACTCAGGTTTTGGAGTGTATACCAAATAGCATTAACTCCTTGATCTGGCCCCCGATGAGATCACAGATGATGAAACTAGTTGGGCGGCCTGAAGGGGATTGAGTTTTTACTACACCAGCCCCTGAGAGATGTTTTCCTGCAGTCACTAGATGAGCCTGATGGTTTTTAAGTACTGTACACGGGAGTGTAACTTTTATCTTTCTAATAAAGCTTGCTTCATATTATAGAGAGTACAATGGTTTCCTTTTTTTCTTTTTTGAATTCATCAACATGTTGAGAGACCTATGAATCATGTGAGCTGAATTTGTCTATGGAGTTAGCCCTGTCCCAGCTTTAAAGGGGACATGCGCTGCTTGACCTTTTGATGACAATAGACAAATGTCTATTTAAAGGCTACATTCACCTTTACATAAAAAAAAGTAAAAAATAATAGATGCACATATTTTTGCAGGTAAAAATGTGTATTTATTATTTTTTTTAAAAGAGCTTGCAAAGTATCAGAGCTATCAGCAGATCGCGGGTGCAATGTCAGGCTCCTGTACACACTACCTACAACTATGTTGCCCATACCTCTGTACTGGTTATGTGTCCACTGGGGAAGGTGATAGTCACAAGTGTTTTGGCACCAGTGTAAATTTATGACTTCACATATTGCACAAGAATAATAGAAGATGCAATCTATAGCCACTGTCATTTGTTTACAATATATTGCCTTAACGTTTTTGATTCTCTATGTTCACATTTGGTGGTTCATCATTGTATTTTTGATTTTTATACTATTGTGTCACACACATGTAAAATTTGGATTTATTTAATTTATATGGTACACGTTGTTATGTATTATTGCAAATGGTGATATACAGTAGGTGCATTGGGTATTTATTCTATGATTTGATGCTCTAGATAGGATTGATTTATTTGAATTTAGAGCAGCATATTTTTACAAGTACACATTGGCTAGAGCCAGGCTAGGCACCCAACAGTCTCTTCTGGTAGTTAGAGGTCCAGTTGCATGACTGGATAGAAACTACCAGGAGTCTATCATTAGAGAGGCTGTCAATGACTTCCATTATCACACTACAGTTTCTGCTGGTGAGAAGCTGCGTTCTAGACTGGTTGGACAACAGTTGGAGGATCTCTCCTCCCCATCATGCATCACATCAGAATCATCCCCAGAGGCCCCTGTAACTGAACTTTGTGCAACATTCATCGGGAGGTATCTTTTTTTTATAAATATACATTTTTATTGAACATTTTTCAATACAGAAATCAGAAACCGCATACATAGCAGTTGTCAAAAATTTGTAGAATTCACCTCCGTAACATCTCTAAAATTCGCCCCTTTTTAACACCTGAAACCACCAAGCTCCTCATTCACTCCCTGACTATTGCAACTCCCTTCTCATTGGCCTGACTCTCCATAGGCTCCTCCCCTCTTCAGTCTATCATGAATGCTGCTGCCAGACTTATACACCTTACCAACTGTTCAGTGTCTGCCAACCCTCTCCTCCAATCCCTACACTGGCTCCCAATCACCCAGCAAATTAAATTCAAAATACTAACCACAACATACAAAGCCATTCACAACTCTGCCCCGAGCTACATCACCAATCTTGTCTCCAAATATCACCCAAATTGTCCTCTCCGCTCTTCTCAAGACCTCCTACTCTCAAGCTCTCTCATCTCCTCCTCCCATGCTCGTCTCCAGGATTTCTCCAGAGCCTCTCCCATCTTCTGGAACTTGCTATCTCCACCTGTCCGGCTATCCCCTACTCTTGCTACCTTCAGGGCGATCCCTGAAAACTGATCTCTTCAGGAAAGCCTATCACATCTCCAACTAATCTTTTGCCACTTTCATCAGCTCATTCTCCACAGTTACCTGCCCCTCCCTATTAGATTGTAATGCCACGTACACAGAACCGGACTTTTCGACGGACTGAATTCCGTCTGACTTTGCAACGGACTTTCGATGGACTTCCGTCGAATTGGACTTGCCTACACACAATCACACCAAAGTCCGACAGATTTGAACGTGATGACGTACGACCGGACTAGCATAAGGAAGTTCATAGCCAGTAGCCAATAGCTGCCCTAGCGTCGGTTTTCATCCGTCGTACTAGCATACAGACAAACGGATGTTTCGAAGGGACTCGTGTCCGTTGGAAAGATTTGAAACATGTTCTAAATCTAAAGTCTGTCTGATTTTTCGACAGCAAAGGTCCGATGAAGCCCACACACGGTCGAATTGTCCGATGGATTTGTTCTGTTGGACCTTTGCTGTTGAAAAGTCCGGCCGTGTGTACACGCCATTAGCCCTTCTGAGTAGGGCCCCTTTAATCCTCTTGTATTTTATTGTATTATAACTGTATTGTCTCCCTTTTATATTTTAAAGCACTGAGTAAACTGTTGGCACTATATAAATCCTGTATAATAATAATAGCTCACTGCCAGCAAGGCTCGAAGGAAGGTTACAAAGGTCATGTTATCGATAGATTTCTATAGAGCATGTAAAACATATTAACACTTTCACATGTGGCTTGAATACAAATTAGGCTAGTGTAACAGACGGTGCGGTATGAAGCCTCTGAAACTGCCAGGGCACTGTGGAAAGTACCTTCCCAGTAAACATCACAAAGCACTTGATTATCAGTACAGCCATGTAAAGAACTAAGAAGGGGAAGAGAAAGAGGAGAAAAAGGTGGGGGGGGGGGGGTGGAATAATATAGCACATAAAACATATGAGCCCTTTTTGATCCCCTCCGTAATAGGTGGTCAGTACTCTCTGGTAAGAATACATCTTAACTTTTGGTGGTGGAACCGAATTTGATGTTGACACACAAAGAACTTTTCTGCATGTTAGATTGCCGTAAAGGCATCACACTGGTGCCATACTGAAGACATATAACTGATTTATCTAGGCTTAATAGATCACCATCTTCTTGTATTTTTTGGATATTCCATTGGCAAGATAACTACTCATTAGTTCTTCTACCAAAAGGCCAATATCATGGGTTAACTCTTGCACTTTTGGACTAGCAAATTAAAAATGTATTCCAGGCATCAGCATGTTATACATAGTTGGTCCAGTTTTGACCAATGTAACTATGTATATATCATACCTGGCCAGTGCCCCTGCAAGCTGGAAATTACTGAAGTAGGCACCACTACTCTAGTGATCTCCACTTATTTGGGAGTCCTATGCTGAGTGGCTTCTCTCCTGCATTGTGAACACTTCTTCTTAGCACTGGCACCATTCAGAGAATATATAGAAATTTGGGGGTGTTCCGTGCAAATGGTGACTTATATACTATTGTGGGTGCTGCATCCTCCACTAATGCCCCGAACACACAATCAGATTTTCCAATAACAAATGTTTGATGTGAGCTTGTTGGCGGAAAGTCCGACCATGTGTATGCTCCATCAAACATTTGTTGTCAAACTTTCTGCCAACATATGTTGGCTAGCATGCTCTCAATTTTTCCGCCACCAAATGTTTGTTGTCGGATTTTCCGATTGTGTGTACACAAGTCTGTCGGACAAAAGTCCAAAGTACAAACACGCATTCTCGGAATCACACATCACTATTTAACTTCCTTTTTATCAGCTCACCGTACATCTTGTAAGCCACTACATTCATAATTGTTGGCCAACATTTGAGTGACCGTGGGTATGCAAGACAAGTTGGAGGCAACATCCTTCGGACAAAAATCCACGGTTTTGTTGTCGGAAAATCTGATCGTGTGTACGGGGCATAAGACTACTACCTGAGTTGGGTCTATATAGGTCTTCCACTCAGTAATATGTGGAAAAGGGGATGTTATTTATTTTCCACACATTGCTGAGGAGAAGGGGCAAACTGGCTAAAGGAGAAAGGAGAGGAATATACACTTGGATCTGGGTCCAGTTATACAGCAGATTAGCTGTGAAAGCAATACCCCCTTGAGGGGAGCACCTTTTGGCGAGTGCAATAGCATAAGAGGAGCACAGAGTGGAGCACCTGCACTGGATGTGTTATGCCGCGTACACACGATCGGACTATCCGACGGACAAGCGAATGGACTTGGCCACACGTCGAACGTGATGACATAGAATAAGGAAGATCATAGCCAGCAGCCAATAGCTGCCCTAGCGTCGGTTTTAGTCCACCGGACTAGCACACAGACGAACGGATTGTCCACTAAAAGCCAAGTCCGGCGGACAATTTTGAAGCAAGTCTTATTTCTAAATCCGCCTGACTTTTGGGAACAAAAAGTCTGCTGGTGCCCACAAAAGATCGCATTGTCCAGTGGACTCTGGTCCGCCAGACTAAGCCCTTGTACACACGGTCGGAGAATCCGTCGGAATGTGTCCTATCGGACCGTGTTGTCAGATAATCCGACTGTGTGTGGTATGCATCGGACTGATTCCGTCGGAATATCCGTCGGACCCAATTTTCCAACTTGTTGGAAATATTTTCCGACCAACTGGTTCGATCGGACATACTCTGATCATGTGTAGAGAATTTTGATCGGACCAAGTGCCACGCATGCTCAGATCAAATTCCTACATCAAAGCTATTGGCTACTAGCCTGAACGTAGTCCCATCATAACGAAATTACGTCATCACGTTCTGAATGATCGGATTTTTCGACAACTTAGTCCGACCGTGTGTATGCAACAGTTTCAGACAAGATCCGACGGACAAAATCCGACGGATTTGGTTGTCGAAATCTCCGACCGTGTGTACAGGGGCTTAGTCTGCCGGATAGTCCGATCATGTGTACGCCGAATTACAAGCACCGATGAAGAGCACCTGTCACTTTATTTTGCAAACTCTTTTTCCATTTTTTGGTTATGGACTAACCATTCACACCAGGATTTGATTGTTTACAGATTGAGTGGTTATATTTACCACCACAGAGTTCAATGTTTACCGGTTTCAAGCACTTGTCACTTTATTATTGAACATGTTGGGAATTTAACTGTGGAATTTGTTTGCACATGATATAAAATGTTTGAATAATAGATCACAAACATACTTTCTCATTATAAATAATGTGTTAATATTTGTGAAAGCACAGAACACCAAGCACTTGTTTTTTAAATTTTTTAAATTATTGATTTAAAGGGAAACACACGTTTATACATACTCAGCAAGAGCAGCGCCATACCCACTGCCCCTTTTTTCTTTTATCATTCAGAATATGGTTTCCAGTTTCTTAAAGTGTAACTCCACTTTTGTTGAGTAAAAAACATCCCCATCTGGGTGATCTATGTACATCGCAAGGATTATAAAACCTTTTTTGCAAATTCCTACCTTTTGTTATTCTGAAGTAATCCATGTGTGTTTGTCGGTGCCTCTGTACCAAGTGGGTCTAATGGGAGTGGTTTCATAATTAACTGTCAGGTGTGCCGCTGCAGGGCACTAATGAGGAAAGCTGCTGTGCCTGCATCCCTTTAGATGGGCTCCTACTGAAAGTATCTCTCCAAAAATGACATTTTTGTTGCAGGGGATGCCTGAAATCTGACTTGTCTCTTAGGCAGACTTCTGGGAAAATTGGTGAGCCAATCACACAAGCAGGAAATGATGTTTCTGGGGGGTGGTCAGTATACATTCTGTGTACAGAACAACTCCAGGTAGCCATATTGCAATGCATTCTAAGAAAATTACAGTGGCTACAGATTGAAAAGGAAAGGTTGTTTTTAATAACATTCAATTACAATATGATTATGAATATGTGTTGCAATTTTATGTGCTATATTATTTTTTTCTTTATTTGCTATTTTTTTCCCCAATGAAAGTGAAGTTACGCTTTAACCACTTTGTCCCGGGAGGAGGTCCTGAGGCGGCCTCGACATTGTGGTGGTATATCTGAATGATGCCTGAGGCCACAGACATCATTCAGATATCAGCATTTTCAGCCGCCGATTCCCTGCACCATAAGAATGATCATAGTGGCTGTTCCACCGCTTGATCGTTCTTACGGGCGGCGGGAGGGGACCACCCTCCGGTGCTTCTACTGACTCTCCGCTTACATCGGTGAGTCGATTACAGGATCCGCCGGCCCCCGGATGATATCATAGAGATTTCCGGCGGACCAGATGGTTTCTGGAGTCTCTTTGATCGCTCGGAGGCTGGGCATGATGTTATGACGTCACGCCCAGCCTCTGCATTCAAAATAACGGCGCCACCTCGGCTGGGAAGCCGTGATCGTTTTTTTTGTTTTTATTTTTTATTTTATGCTTCCCAGCCTAGAGGTGAGATATGGGATCTTATTGACCCCATATCTCACTGTAAATATGTCCGATCATGCCATATTCCTATTACAAGGGATGATTACATTCCTTGTGATAGGAATAAAAGTAATCAATTTATTTTTTATTTTTTTTAAGTGTCAAACGAAAAAAAAATAAAAGTAAAATTAACAATAAATTTTTTTTTTTAAGCGCCCCTGTCCCTCTGAGCTCGTACGCAGAAGTGAACGCATACGTAAGTCCCGCTCACATATGAAAATGGTGTGCAAACCACACATGTGAGGTATCGCCGCGAACGTTAGAGCGAGAGCAATAATTCTAGCCCTAGACCTCCTCTGTAACGCAAAACATGCAACCAGTAAACATTTTTAAAGTGTTGCCTATGGGGATTTTTAAATACCAAAGTTTGGCGCCATTCCACGAGCGCGTGCAATTTTGAAGCGTGACATATTGGGTATCTATTTACTCGGCGTATCTTCATCCATCACATTATGCAAAAAAATTGGGCTAACTGTTTTTTATTTTTTTAAGCATTTTTCTGAAAAAAACATGTTTGAAAATTTGCTGTGCAAATACCGTGCGAGATAAAAAGTTGCAACAACCGCCATTGTATTCTCTAGGGTCTTTGCTAAAAAAAAAAACATATATAATGTTTGGGGGTTCTATGTAATTTTCTAGCAAAAAAATTATGAATTTTACATGTAGGAGAGAAATGTCAGAATTGGCCTGGATGCGAAGTGGTTAAATGAATGCAAAGCACTCTTTGATTGGACGATGTGGAGAGGCAGAGCAGTGATGTCATGTTCATTCAGAAAATGCAAAACATTCTCTGAATGTTGTTAGAAACGAATAAATAAGAATCCCCTTGTGCACACCTATTAGTGTTAATAAAACAAACAAATATACATAAAACCAAAAGAAAACAAATTATATAATCATAATGGTGCTGCTGCCAAAATCTATAAGTTTACAATTCACTCCAAATAATATTAGTGAAAAAACAATGATTTGGCGCTGAACTGTACACCTTAATATATAGTGAAAGTCCAAAACAATCCACTTGATATATATAAACAAAAGGATAAAACAAAAAACAAAAAACAAACAAAAGAGTCTACGTGTTGTGTCAATAAAGTGATTCTCATCTACTTCTTTACGTCTTCTTGTGAAATAAACACACCACCACCATTAGCAGCTCGCCTGACTATTTGACCTATACAAACAATAATGGGGGCGGAGACATCAAACTAAACACCACATCCCTAATTAATGAAAACAAAGAAAAGGACTGTGGGGTAGACAAACCCCGGGACTTTTAAGGTGTTTGACAACAAAATAAAAGATATTCTACAGATATCCATAAAAAGTTTTTATTACAATGAAATGCAACTAACATAACAAAATAAAATTATCCACATCATGTTCTGTAGAAGACAAAACAGATAATTGAAGCAAGAGATACCACTCAGAATATACCACACAACATGTTTCACTCATCTGAGCTTCCTCGGGAGTTTAGGTACGATGTATGGTATGCTAAAAACAATAGAGAGATATGGATAAGATTTCATATTAAATAATGTAGCGCCGACTCCTGTAGCTCCTGAAGAGCACGCGCTCTTCACGCTGCATGTTTTTATAAATTTAAGGTTACACCTGAACTGCGGTTTGGTTTGGGTGAAATTGTCTAAATTTGGACCTCAGCAGCAGTCTGACTGGACTGTGGGATGTTCAGCCTGGCCACGGGGGGGGGGGGGGCATTGTCTCTTCTGGCAGGCATGGAACTACAGTCTGGTTGGGTGCTTTAAGATTACTCTCTCTCACTCTCTCTCAGAGCCTGCCCAGTGGGAGGGTGCTCTTGCTGTGCTTTCTGGGAGAGGGTACTTAAGATGCGGATGTCACGTGGTTCGGGGTTCCGGTCCAGAAGGATGTGTTGACTTCATTGCCCTGGTCCTCCTGACCAGCCCCCCAGGAAGGCTATGGCCTGGGGTGCAGATCCACCCGACTTGTTGTCTCGGGGCTGGCTAGCCCGAGGCAAGGAAACTAAAGGAGGATTCTGAGGTGTTTGGGTGCCGTCTCCGGTTTGGGAGAGACCCATTAGCTTCATAGCATTCCAGAGGAGGACTCTTCAGAAGAAGACCACATACGGGTTGGTTTCTTAGCAAGAGCCTGGAAGGGCTGAGGTACCCGAGAGAATACGGTCTTGTGGATATCGCCAAGCTGGCTGAAAGATCCAGGTATCCTATGAGTGTATTCAAGCTTAGTTTCCCTACATGTTCTACAACAACGTCTGTGGCAGAGACATTATCTTGTACGTTCTACAACAACGTCTGTGGCAGAGACTTGTTCCTGAGTAAGCACCTTGTTGGCTGCTAGGCCTTGTGAGAGAAGGACTGTCCAACCAGCGTGATCATCCAGTTGTGAATGGCTATTCTCTGGATGCAGTCAAATACGCAAGTTCTTCAACATTTTGACTTTGACATTAAGAGTACCTGAACTTCCTTTCCAACCCTCTGATCCCAGTTTGAGAGACTGTTCATTGTCTACGTTTTGCAAATAAAATCCATTCAAGTGAATCTGCTGTCGGTCTCTCAAGTTACTGGGCCATTTACCACAGGACACCCCTAGATGTGCAACAAGGAAAACAGAAGGTAACGGTAAGCCCAAATCTAACCAGCAGCTCGAGGGGTTAGTGCTATATATATTTATATATATACAGTGGTGTGAAAAAGTGTTTGCCCCCTTCCTCATTTCCTATTCCTTTGCATGTTTGTCGCACTTAAGTGTTTCGGAACATCAAACCAATTTAAACAATAGTCAAGGACAACACAAGTAAACACAAAATGCAATTTGTAAATGAAGGTGTTTATTATTAAAGGTGAAAAAAAATCCAAACCATCATGGCCCTGTGTGAAAAAGTGATTGCCCCCCTTGTTAAAACATACTATAACTGTGGTTGTCCACACCTGAGTTCAATTTCTCTAGCCACACCCAGGCCTGATTATTGCCACACCTGTTCACAATCAAGGCATCACTTAAATAGGAGCTGCTTGACACAGTAAGGTCCACCAGAAGATCCTTAAAAGCTACACATCATGCCGAGACCCAAAGAAATTCAGGAACAATTGAGAAAGAAAGTAATTGAGATCTATCAGTCTGGAAAGGGTTATAAAGCCATTTCCAAAGCTTTGGGAATCCAGCGAACCACAGTGAGAGCCATTATCCACAAATGGCGAAGACATGGAACAGTGGTGAACCTTCCCAGGAGTGGCCGGCCGCCCAAAATTACCCCAAGAGCGCAGCGACGACTCATCCAAGAGGTCACAAAAGACCCCACAACAACGTCCAAGGAACTGCAGGCCTCACTTGCCTCAGTTAAAGTCAGCGTTCATGCCTCCACCATCAGGAAAAGACTGGGCAAAAATGGCCTGCATGGCAGAGTTCCAAGGAGAAAACCACTGCTGAGCAAAAAGAACATCAAAGCTCGTCTCAATTTCTCCACAACACATCTTGATGATCCCCAAGACTTTTGGGACAACATTCTGTGGACCGATGAGACAAAAGTGGAACTCTTTGGAAGGTGTGTGTCCAAGTATATCTGGCGTAGAAGGAACACTGCATTTCATAAAAAGAACATTATACCAACAGTAAAATATGGTGGTGGTAGTGTGATGGTCTGGGGCTGTTTTGCTGCTTCAGGACCTGGAAGACTTGCCGTGATAAAAGGAACTATGAATTCTGCTGTCTACCAAGAGATCCTGAAGGAGAATGTCCGACCATCTGTTCGTGTACTCAAGCTGAAACGAACTTGGGTTCTGCAGCAGGACAATGATCCTAAACACACCAGCAAGTCCACCACCGAATGGCTGAAGAAAAACAAAATGAAGACTTTGGAGTGGCCTAGCCAAAGTCCTGACCTGAATCCTATTGAGATGTTGTGGTATGACCTTAAAAAGGCCGTTCATGCTCGAAAACCCTCTAATGTAACTGAATTAGGACAATTCTGCAAAGATGAGTGGGCCAAAATTCCTCCAGGACGCTGTAAAAGCCTCATTGCACGTTATCGCAAACGCTTGGTTGCAGTTGTTGCTGCTAAGGGTGGCCCAACCAGTTATTAGGTTTAGGGGGCAATCACTTTTTCACACAGGGCCATGATGGTTTGGATTTTTTTTCACCTTTAATAATAAACACCTTCATTTACAAATTGCATTTTGTGTTTACTTGTGTTGTCCTTGACTATTGTTTAAATTGGTTTGATGTTCCAAAACACTTAAGTGTGACAAACATGCAAAGGAACAGGAAATGAGGAAGGGGGCAAACACTTTTTCACACCACTGTATATATATATATATATATATATATATATATATATATATATATATATATATATATATATATATATATATATATATATATATGAATTCAAATATTTATTATTTTGTGGGAGGATTTCTGCCAGGCTGTGTCTCGTCCTTCAAGCCTGTGTCTAAAAACAAGAGGGAGATTAAGCCTCCATTAATCTACATATAATAGCCCACACACATTGTGTTTAGCTGGTTAATGGGCATGGAGGAGGAGGAGGGAGGGATTGGGCTATCATTTACTATTGTGTACATGTCTACACATGTGACTCTATAGTCACATGGTGTCACGTACCTGGTGGAAGGAGCCCGGAGTGCAGGGAGCGGCCTCTCGTAAGCCTCTGGCTCGAGATTCCCTGGGAGTGGGGACAGGGACTCTAGAGTTCAGAGGGCACAAGTGCCAAGCAGGTGATAGTAGGAATGGCCCTGGAACTGGCGTCAGACAGAGGCGGGTACTGGCAGGTGGTTCTGGAACAGCTGGTGAGCAGTCAGCAGCTGGCAGCGGGTACAGGTGATCACACTGGAACGGCTGATAGGTAGGCAGCAGACAGCAGCGGTCACGGACGGCAGACTGGAGCGGCTGGCAGGCAGGCAGCAGACAGCAGCGGTCACAGATGGCAGACTGGAACAGCTGGCAGAACAAGCAGGGTCAAACACAGGCCGGGTCGTCAACAGGCGGGCAGCAACGGTACAAAGGAGAAGGCAGAAGCATGGTCAGACAGTCCGAGGGTCAAGGCTGGCAGCAAGCAGGAATAGGTCAGGAGCAGCCCGGGTAGAACAGAGCAGGAACAATCAGGTAAGCAGAGGTAAGTCACAGGAACGCTGTAGACTGGACAGCACCGGGGCACTAGAACGGATTCCTTAAGAAGCCCTCTGGGCGCGAAGAACGGTCGCACTGCGTGCCCGCGCGCGCCCACGTGAAATCGTGCAGCCGTTCGTGACCCCGCGCATCCGCGTGCGCTCGTTAGCCACCTCGCGCACCCGCGTGCGCACGTTCGCAACCTCGCGCACCCGCGTGCGCCCGTTCGTACCTGCTCGCACCCGCGTGCGTCCGTTTGCGCCAACGCGCGCCCAGGGAAACCTATTAACGCTCAACGAAGGGATACTGTGGATAGGTCTTCCATGAGCCACTGGATTCCGGAGACAACCATGACATTGCCCCCCCCCCCCAAGGGGCAGCCTCCGGATGCCCAACTGAGCCATTTTACCCGGATGGGCCCTCTCAAAGGCGAGAATCAGTCTTCTGGCGTGAATGTTAGATTCAGGTTCCCAAGAGTTTTCTTCGGGTCCGTACCCCTTCCACTTCACCAAGAATTGAACTTGATTGCGTCTACGCCTACAGTCCAGGATAGATTCCACCTCATACTCGACTTCACCGTCGATGATCACAGGTTCAGGTGGGGCAACCCTCCGGCTGTCAAAGGGGTCTGGTACGGCTGGTTTGAGCAAGGCTACGTGAAATACAGGGTGAATCCGGAACGATTCTGGCAATTTCAGCTCGTACGCCACGTCATTTACCTTCTTCACGATTGGGAAAGGACCCACAAATCTTGGCCCCAACTTTTTGGTTGGACAAGCCATCTTCAGGTTCAACGTGGAGAGCCAAACTTGATCCCCAACTTTGAGTTCAAGCTCTCCCCTTCTCTTTCTGTCAAAAACCTCCTTATTATATCTCTGGGTTCTTGTCATGGTCTCCTGCAGAAGTCTGTTGTTGAAGCTGAAGAAGTCAATACTCTCCTGAACCGCTGGTACCGGGCTTTCTGGCAGGTCATTGGACAGAAATGAGGGATGGAAGCCGTAGTTAGCGAAGAACGGGGACTGACTTGTGGCAGAGTGGATGGAGTTATTATAAGCAAATTCCGCTAATGGGAGCAAAGGAGCCCAGTCATCCTGAGAAAATGACGAGAAGCAGCGCAGATACTGCTCCAACGTCTGGTTCGTCCGTTCCGTTTGCCCATTGGTCTGCGGGTGATAAGCAGACGAAAGGCAGAGATCGATCTTCAGGGCCCTACAAAGTGCCCTCCAGAACTTGGACGTGAATTGCACTCCCCGATCAGATGTTATATTTGCAGGGACGCCATGTAACCTCACTATTTCTTTAATAAATACCTTGGCTGTTTCCGCAGCGGAGGGGGTGCCCTTCATTGGCAAAAAGTGGTCCATCTTAGATAGCCTGTCCACTACCACAAAGATTGTGGAGCAGCCTTCTGACGGTGGTAGCTCCACAATAAAGTCCATCGATATCATCCGCCAAGGCCTCTCTGGGACAGGTAGTGGTTTCATCAGACCCCAGGCCCTGGACTTGTTGCCTTTGTTCCGGATGCAGGTGACACATGCCTCCACGTACTTTTTACAGTCAGACTTTAACTGCAGCCACCAAAAGGTTCGCTGAACCAGTTCGGAGGTCTTAAGGGCTCCGAAATGGCCGGCCAGCGGGTGATCATGACATGAACTGAGGACTGGAACCCGGGTTTCCTGAGGAACAAAAATTTTGTCTTCATACCAGAGGAGTTCGTCTTTGGCCAGAAGCGTGACGTTAGGTGGAGGAGCAGCACTAGCGGAAGCCTGCTTGATCAAAGAGAGCAGATCTTCTTGAAGGAGGAGAAAGTTCCCTGAGGTCAGAATGGTATCTGGATGGGGAGAAGTCTCGGGCTCGTTGAACATTCGGGACAGAGCGTCCGGTTTGGTATTCTTTGACCCAGGGCGATAGGTTATGTGGAATGAAAATCGGGAGAAGAAAAGAGCCCATCTGGCCTGACGTGGCCTCAACCTCTTGGCGGACTTCAAATATTCCAGATTTTTATGATCTGTGTAAATAAGGATTGGGTGCATGGCCCCTTCCAATAGATAGCGCCATTCTTCGAGGGCCACTTTGATGGCTAATAGCTCCCGGTCTCCGACGTCATAATTCGCCTCTGCTTCGGATAGCTTGCGGGAAAAGAACGCGACTGGGTGCAGATGAGACCTAAGCCCATGTCTTTGTGATAGAACCGCCCCAACCGCGATCTCAGAGGCATCGACCTCTAGAATATAAGGCCGAGTCGGGTCAGGGTGTTTAAGAATAGAGGCCGACACAAACAAGTTCTTCAGAACGGTGAAAGCTTCTTGAGCCTCTGGGGACCACTGGAACTTCAGGCCCTGCTTAGTCAATCTCGTGATGGGAGCTATAATAGTAGAAAATCCTCTAATAAACTTTCGATAAAAATTCGCAAATCCGATGAATCGCTGGACCCCTTTTCTGTCAGTGGGAGCGGGCCAATCACGAATGGCAGAGATCTTCTGAGGGTCCATCTCGATGCTATCTACGGAAATTACCAGCCCCAGAAACTGAATACTTCGTTGTTCGAAGGTACATTTTTCCGGTTTGGCATATAGCCCGTGAAGTCGGAGTCGGGATAATACGTTCCTGACGTGTTCCCGATGTTCTGCCAGGGAGAAGGAGAAGATCAGGATGTCGTCTAGATAGGTGATGACGAACAGGTCTAGGTAGTCTCTGAAAATGTCGTTGATGAAGTGCTGGAATGTGGCAGGGGCGTTACATAAACCAAAGGGCATAACCAGGTACTCAAAATGCCCAAAGCGAGTACGGAAGGCAGTCTTCCATTCGTCACCATCACGGATGCGAACCAGATTATAGGCACCCCGAAGATCCAGCTTCGAAAATACTGCTGCAGACCCCAGTCTTTGGAAGTGTTCCGGCACAAGTGGCAAAGGATAACGATTCTTAATAGTTATCTTGTTAAGGGCCCGATAGTCAACGCAGGGGCGCAAGGTTTGGTCCTTTTTCTCCACGAAAAAGATTCCCGCACCCGCCGGTGAAGTGGAGGGACGTATGAATCCCTTCCTTAGATTATCATCCAAGTAAGTTTTCAAAGCCACCAACTCAGTCTCTGATAGTGGGAAAATCCTCCCAAAGGGAATTTCTGCCCCTGGAAGTAATTCTATAGGACAATCATATGGCCTGTGAGGGGGTAAGGTCTCTGCACCCTTCTTGCTAAACACATCCAGGAAGTCGTGGTAGGCAGGAGGTACAGCCCGACGGGTTTCTGCGTCAACTTCCAGGCAGAGCAACGAGGAGGATGCCTGGTCGGTTCCCGACAAGCAGTGCTGAAGACAGTAAGGAGAAAGGAATTTTAATTCTCCAGTGGACCAGTCAATCTGGGGGTTATGTGCCCTCAGCCAGGGCATGCCGAGAATGATAGGGAAAAGGGGGGATGTGATGACGTCCAGACACAGCAACTCTTGGTGGATCCCGGCAATGGAAGTCAATAAGGGCTGAGTCTCCTGGGTTACAGGACCGGACTTGAGAGTGGAACCATCGGGCAGATGTATAGAAAGTCCCTTTGCCCTGGCTCGTTAGCCACCTCGCACACCCGCGTGCGCACGTTCGCAACCTCGCGCACCCGCGTGCGCCCGTTCGTACCTGCTCGCACCCGCGTGCGTCCGTTCACGCCAACGCGCGCCCAGGGAAACCTATTAACGCTCAACGAAGGGATTCTGTGGATAGGTCTTCCATGAGCCACTGGATTCCGGAGACGACCATGACACATGGGCTGCTCAGATAAGATAGGGAGGAAATGTTCAGCTTAGAAACTCCCTGAACACAGAGCATGTTGCCACCACAGTTGCAAAATCCCTAGCTGAATTGGGGACATGGACAGAAGGTGGCGATAGAGAGCAGCAGGATCAAACAGGTTTTTTGCAGAATACAGAAAACTAATCCGATAGTGACTGAATGAGTATGAACAGCATGTATTACATAATTTATTGATAATTTTTTAATGATGTGGCTTTAGTGACACTTTAAATTTGACATGTGCAAGTGGCCTATTAACCGGTTCCTGACCAGCGCACGCCGATGTACGTCGGCAGAATGGCACAGCTCAGCAAATGAGCGTACCTGTACGTCCCTTTAAATTTGCCCTGTGCCATCATGTGCGCGCCCGCCCGGGACCTCCGTGAGTCGGGTCACGGGTCCTGTGGACTCGATTGTCGCAGGGATACCCGCAATCGTCTCACAGGGGAGGAAGAATGGGGAGGTGCTAATGTAAACAAGCATCTCCCCTTCTGCATGGTGACAGTGTCACTGATCTCTGCTCCCTGTGATTGGAGCAGAGATCAATGAGGTGTCACACGTAGTCCCCCCCCCCACAGTTAGAATCACTCCCCAGGACACACTTTACCCCTTCACTGCCCCCTAGTGGTTAACCCCTTCACTGCTAGTGTCATTTACAATGTGTCAAAAATGTCCGATGTGTCCGCCATATTGTCGCAGTCATGATAAAAATCACTGATCGCCCCCATTACTAGTAAAAATAATTGATTAATAAAAATGCCATAAAACTATCCCCTATTTTGTAAACGCTATAACTTTTGCTCAAACCAATTAATAAGCGCTTATTGGGATTTTTTTTTTACCAAAAATATGTAGAAGAATACGTATCGGCCTAAACTGAGGAAAAAAAATGATTTTTTATATATTTTTGGGGAATATTTATTATAGCAAAATGTAAAAAAAATGATTTTTTTTCAAAATTGTCTGTCTTTTTTTGTTCATAGTGCAAAAAATAAAAACCACAGAGGTGATCAAATACCACCAAAAGAAAGCTCTATTTGTGGGGAAAAAAAGGACATCAATTTTGTTTGGGAGACACGTCGCACTTGAGAGCTTATTACAATTAAAATAAAGCTTTGCTGTTTTTTGAGAAATGATATTCGCCTTCTTGAAAAATATAGCTGTATGGAATTCGATAGTAAGTCCTAAGTTTCCATTTTATCAAGGTGTCAGATTGTTACCTTTCAGTGTGGATTTGTATAGGCCAGTGATGGCGAACCTTGGCACCCCAGATGTTTTGGAACTACATTTCCCATGATGCTCAACTATACAGTAGAGTGCATGAGCATCATGGGAAATGTAGTTCCAAAACATCTGGGGTGCCAAGGTTCGTCATCACTGGTATAGGCTATGGCGCAGTATGTGCCCGTGTCCTGCATCCTGTGATGGGGGTTTCCCAGGGGGCTGTGGGCACAGGACACGTCTTTCTGTCCTAGGGCAGAATGGAGCCGTGGCCACCAAAAAAACAGAAAAGCTCCTAAAAAATGCCTCCCATTATCGATTAACCACTTCAATACAGGGCATTTTTACCCCCCTTCCTGCCCGGGGCTAATTTTCAGCTTTCAGGGCTGTCACACTTTGAATGACAATTACTCAGTCATGCAACACTGTACCCAAACTAAATTTTGATCTTTTTTTTTTAGACAGATAGAGCTTTCTTTTTGTGGTATTTAATAACCACAGTTTTTTTTATGTTTTTGCGATTTAAGCACAAAAAGACCAAAAATGTTGAAACTATTTCTTAGTTTCTGTTACAAAATTTTGCAAATAAGTAATTTTTTTAAATAAAATTGGGCAGACATTTATACTGCTACATTTCTTTGTTAAAATAAATCTAAATCAGTGTATATTATTTAGTCTGCATTTAAATTTATAGAGTCTATAAATATATAATAAATAATAAATATAGACTCTATGTATAGAGTCTATATTTATAGAATTTATAGAGTACGTAACCGGATCATTGAAAATCTTGATGTACTGACTGCCGACCTAATTTTTGCGGCCCTAAAATGGCAGGACAGTACAGATACCCCCCATATGACCCCTTTTTGAAACCAGACAGTCCAAGGTATTTAATCACCTCCCTACTGGCCAGAGTATATATATGTCCTGGTAGGGAAGCGGTTGTACTGGGATCATGGTTGAGGCTACAACCATGATCCCAGTGTCATTTTTTGTAGCCCACTATTTTTTTTCATGTAAAAGAATTCCTAAGCGGGTGGGCAGCTGTTGGAATATGTTTACAGGTGATGAAGGGGGGTTCCACCCCCCCTCCCGCCGCCTCCATTATTGGGCTCTATTGAGCTATCGGGAAGCCCGGGAGCGACGTGACCGATGGCATCCATGTCTTGCCTCACAGAGGGAGGAACTGAAGCGGTTCCCCCCCACTGTGTGACGTCAGAACCAGCCAGCATTGGAGCCCAAAGGAGAGATGGGGGGGTCTAATAGACCCTTCATCTCTCCATAAAGAGTACCTGTCAAGGGATGTTTACATTTCTTTTGACAGCAATAAAAGTGATCAAATAAAAAAAAAAACACTGTAAAAATGCATAAAATAAAATAAATATTAATTTTAAAAAATACAATTTTAAAGCACCCCTGTCATTCCATACTCACACGCAGTGGCAAACGCACATGTCGGTCCCACACACATATGTAAACTGTGATCACACCACTCTGAGACTCTGAAAGCCAGAAAAGGGGGATCTCAAAAATCTTTTTTGAGGTGCATGGCAGTTCCATAAAAGATATTACTTCTCTTAAATTATTTGATGAGCCTATACCACATATGATATCTGAACTTTATCAACTGTTGGGGTCTGCCGCCTCAGCTGCTAAACCCACATATATCCGGACCTGGGAAAAGGACCTAGGGTCCGAGCTTACCGCTACTCAACGGACCCACCTGCACCAGGTCACTCGTTCGAGCTCTATTGTCTATTGTTCGAGCTCTATTGACTCTAAAATGATGGACTTACTGCCGACCTAATTTCTTGGGGCCCTAAAATGCCAGGACAGTACAGATACCCCCCAAATGACCCCTTTTTGAAAGCAGACAGTCCAAGGTATTTAACCACCTCCCTACTGGCCACAGTATATATATACGTCCTGGTAGGGAAGCGGTTGTACTGGGATCATGGTTGAGGCTACAACCATGATCCCGGTGTCATTTTTTGCAGCCCGCTATTTTTTATTTTTTTTCATGTAAAAGAATTCCTAAGCGGGTGGGCAGCTGCTGGAATATGTTTACAAGTGACAGAAGGGGGGTTCACTCGTTTGAGCTCTATTGTCTATTGTTTGAGCTCTATTGACTCTAAAATGCAGGAGACAAATTATAAGATTTTGTCATGTTGGTATTGGGTGCCCGCTGAGCTGGCCCGGATATATCCTTCTACCTCTGAGCTATGCTGGAGGGGCTGTGGAGGCAGAGGTACGCTCTTGCATCTATGGTGAGAATGACCTGTGATAGTTCCCTTTTGGACGGACGTTAGGGCACAGATTAAATAAATCCTAGGCCTTGATGCACTCTTCTTCCCGACTCATTTTCTTCTGCATATCCCTCCCATGCCAATTAATCAGTATAAAAAGAGTGTGCTGCCCCACTTGTCGAATGCAGCCAAATGGCTGCTCCCAATCTACGGGAAGCGAATACAGATACCGGGTCGGGAGGAATGGGTAGGTAAGGTGAATGAGATCAGAGAGACGGAGGAATGGATTGCAACTTGTAAGGGTACCCAAGATAGGTTTTCCAGCACATGGTCCTTATGGCTGGACCACATCTGTGACTCCGACCAAGTATCTTCTAGTCTAGACTTGGCGCTGTTGGAACTGGTGGAACCATTTCTTACACAATGTATCCAACCCCAGCAGTAGTGGGGTTGGATTTACCCTTAGTAACAGCTGTGGCTTTGAATATTTACTTCCCTTGTTCTGTAAGACATCTATATTCAGTGGCGACGAGCTTGCCATGGACAGTGACAGCTCTCATGAGACTTCGGGTATGATCTTGATTCTTCCCTTCTTTTTTTCTTTCTTAATTTTTTTTCTTTTTTTGGAATCTTATTGTATTGAGATTTGGTTTATACAGTATTTCCCAAAAGTGAGTACACCCCTCGCATTTTTGTAAATATTTTATTCCATCTTTTCATGTGACAACTCTGAAGAAATGACACTTTGCTACAATGTAAAGTAGTGAGTGTACAGCTTGTATAACAGTGAAAATTTGCTGTCCCCTCAAAATAACTCAACACACAGCCATTCAGGTCTAAACTGCTGGCAACGAAAGTGAGTACACCCCTAAGTGAGAATGTCCAATTTGCACCCAAAGTGTCAATATTTTGTGTGGCCACCATTATTTTCCAGCACTGCCTTAACCCTCTTGGGCATGGAGTTCAACAGAACTTCACAGGTTGCCACTGGAGTCTTCTTCCGCTCCTCCATGACGACATCACTGAGCTGGTGGATGTTAGAGACCTTGTGCTCCTCCACCTTCCATTTGAGGATGCCCCACAGATGCTCAATAGGGTTTAGGTCTGGAGACATGCTTGGCCAGTCCATCACTTTTAATCTCAGCTTCTTTAGCAAGGCAGTGGTCGTCTTAGAGGTGTGTTTGGGGTCCTTCTTATGTTGGAATACTGCCCAGCGGCCCAGTCTCCGAAGGGAGGGGATCATGCTCTGCTTCACTATGTCACAGTACATGTTGGCATTCATGATTCCCTCAATGAACTGTAGATCCCCAGTGTCTGCAGCACTCATGAGCCCCAGACCATGACACTCCCACCACCATGCTTGACTGTAGGCAAGACACACTTGTCTTTGTACTCCTCACCTGGTTGCCGCCACACACGCTTGACACCATCTGACACCAAATACATTTATCTTGGTCTCATCAGACCACAGGACATGGTTCCAGTAATCCATGTCCTTAGTCTGCTTGTCTTCAGCAAACTGTTTGCGGACTTTCTTGTGCATCATCTTTAAAAAAGGCTTCCTTCTGGGACAACAGCCATGCAGACCAATTTGATGCAGTGTGCGGCATATGGTCTGAGCATTGACAGGCTGACCCCCCACCCCTTCAACCTCTGCAGCAATGCTGGCAGCATTCATACGTCTATTTCCCAAACACAACCTCTGGATATGACGCTGAGCACATGCACTCAACTTCTTTGGTCGAACATGGCGAGGCCTATCCTGAGTGGAACCTGTCCTGTTAAACCGCTGAATGGTCTTGGCCATCGTGCTGCAGCTCAGTTTCAGGGTCTTGGCAATCCTCTTATAGCCTAGGCCATCTATATGTAGAGCAACAATTCTTTTTTTTCAGATCCTCAGAGAGTTCTTTGCCATAAGGTGCTATGTTGAACTTCCAGTGACCAGTATGCGAGAGTGAGAGCGATAACACGAAATTTAACACACCTGCTCCCCATTAACACCTGAGACCTTGTAACACTAACAAGTCACATGACACCGGGGAGGGAAAATGGCTAATTGGGCCCAATTTGGACATTTTCACTTAGGGGTGTACTCACTTTTGTTGCCTGTGATTTAGACATTAATGGCTGCGTGTTGAGTTATTTTGAGGGGATAGCAAATTTGCACTGTTATACAAGCTGTACACTCGCTACTTTACATTGTAGTGTCATTAGTAGTGTCAAAATGTAATTTCTTCAGTGTTGTCACATGAAAAGATATAATGACATTTTTACAAAAATGTGCGGGGTGTACTCACTTGTGTGAGATACTAGATATATATATATATATATATATATATATATATATATATATATATATAAAAAAACATACACATTAAAGCAGAGGTCCAACCTAAAGTGGACCTTCCACTCATTGGAACCCTCCCCCCCTCCGGCGCCACAATTGGCACCTTTCAGGGGGGAGGGGGTGCAGGTACCTGTACAGTACAGGTATCTGCACCCACTTCCGGCGTAGATTCTGCAGAAGGCACGCCCCTTTCTGCAGAATCTACGCCCCTTTCCGAAGGTCCCCCGCTGCCTGCTGGGAAACACACGGATTCCAGAGACAGCGGGGACCATCCTTATTGCGCAGCGCGACTCGCGCATGCGCAGTAGGGAACTAGGAAATGAAGCCGAAAGGCTCCACTTCCTGATTCCCATACCCAAGATGGCGGCGGCAGCACCCAAGAGACGATCGAGAGATCGGCTTCGGGTGCCGACATCACGGGCGCGCTGGGCGGGTAAGTGTCATTATTTTAAAAGTCAGCAGCTGCAGTATTTGTTGCTGCTGGCTTTTAAAAAAAAAAAAAAACGGCGGACTCCCGCTTTAATGTGTGTTTTAGCTTTGAGGTGCACACCCTAAAGCAATATGTTACGCACACCTATGGGCCTGATTAATTCAGGCTGGTTAGCTGAATTCTTCCTTTCTAAGCTCTAGAAACTTCCTCTAGAGGCAGGGGGAAACAATCAGCAATCCAGCCTGTGAAACCCTGAACAGACCAAATCAAACAATTATTGCTCCCTTGATTACAGAAGGAGCTAAAAACTACATTTAACTAGCTTCCCACTCTAGGAGGGTGCTACATGGACATTTATTCACTGGGCATTTATCCAGGGGCATAGGGTTTAGTAACTGTGAAACAGAATTCAACCTATTTAATTGACTGGGCCCACTAACAGGCCAGGTTTTATGTATTACCTTGGGAGAGATGCAGACTAGAATACTGCAATCACTGAGCAGCAAATTATATCTTCTGTGATGTATTTCAGTTATCTTCCAAACCTGGCCTGTTAGTGGGCCCTGAGGACAGGGTTGATGACCACTGCCATAGACAATGCAGGAGCTGTCCAATCTGGATGAAATTGGGTGGACTAAGTAAGGATCAACAAAGGAGACCTTTTGCGCTCCGATGTCAAGTTCTTATGTTACCACCAGAGGGTAGCATAAGACTGAATGATTAAGACACCGAGATGGCATCAAAGATGTTATGACCAGCACAATGACCAGCACAATACCTGCAGGACTAAAATTCTGCATTCTTTTATCCTTTTACTTGTGATACACAGCTTTAACGTTTTATGTTTTGAAGCTCAGTCTTAGATGTCTTTTAAAAATAGATATTGGCCTTGATATGGTGTGAAACAAAAATGAAATACTGACTTAGGTGATGATGACATGTAGCAAGATGATGGACATGATGGCCATAACAAGTGTAGGCTTTCCTGATTGAATTTGGATAATACATCCTGGTGGTTCTTTGGTTAAAGAAATCATTCTAGGCAAATGTATGTAATAAGGGGTTTTCGCTTTGTTTTTTTGCTTGTGCATTACTTCAGAAATCACACCAGTGATAGCAGAATGGTCTTTATTATAAACAGGAATAAGCCCTGGAAGTGAAACCCAGATTAAACATAATGGATAGTGGTAGGATTAATACATTTCAAGACTCCAAAATATCCATAGGCACATTAGAACATACAGTATGAGGTTGATATCCTTTAATTCCCTGTGAAGGGCTCCACCAGAGAACACTCGGCAAATGATAGAGTAACAACCCTGCATTAAAAAAATTCATGCAATCAGTTTCCGAATTGTGAAGTCGAACGCATGTAACCAATGGCCTACCTATGATGCTCAGACTCTATCTAGCTATTGGACAGGGGATCAGGCTGATGCCAAGTCTTGGTTTCTACATTGGAGCGGTCACCTTCCAATCAAGGGGATTTTTAGATCAGTGTTCCTTTCCTCTTTCTCCCTCCCCTCTCTTGGAACCTATCTATCAAGGCTAAGGGTGACAGGGGTTCTGCGGTGCATTGGTGAATGTCTGGATGGTGTTGCTCCAGCTAATTTAAGGGACTACCAGACAGGGCTATGCGTTTTGGAAATACTCAGAACCTTAATCACATGCCGACCAGGCGTCGTCATTATACTGTGGCAGGTCGGCTCTTTCCCGCAAATCGCTGTAGGTGTACGTCGGCTCCTTTAAGAACCATAGCAGGCACACGCCCGCTGCGCGGCGGGGGGACCTGATATGCATGGCCAGCAGTGGCGATGTCCGTCGGCCAACCACGATCACAGGAAAGAGAACCACAACGGGGGATCTGTCAATGTAAGCAGACAGATCCCTGTTATGTCAAGAGAGTAGCGAGAGATCTGCTGTTCCTAGTGATTAAGAACAGCGATTTCTCTCCTCCTCCAGTCAGTCCCCTCCTCCCACAGTTAGAAACACCTCCCAGGGAACACACTTAACCCCTTGATGGCCTCCTAATGTTAACCCCTTCCCTGCCAGTGTCATTTACACAGTGATCAGTGCATTTTTATAGCACTGATCGCTGTATAAATGTCACTGGTCCTAAAAAAGTGTCAAAAGTGTCCAATCTGTCCGTCACAATGTCGCAGTCCTGCTAAAAATCACTGATCGCCGCTATTACTAGTAAAAAAAACTATGCCATAAATCTTTCGCCTATTTTGTAGACGCTATAACTTTTGCGCAAACCACTTGATATACGCTTATTTCAATTTTTATTTTATACCAAAAATATGTAGAAGAATACAACATAGTGGCCTAAACTGATAAAGAAATTAGTTTGGTTTTATTTTTGGATATTTATTATAGCAAAAAGTAAAAAATATTTATTTTTATTTTTTTTCAAAATTGTCACTCTTTTTTTGTTTATAGCGCAAAAAGTAAAAAAAGTAGAGGTGATCAAATACCACCAAAAGAAAGCTCTATTTGTGGGAACATTTTATTTGGGTGCAGCATCGCACGACCCTGCAATTGTCAGTTAAAGCGATGCAGTACCGTATCGGCCTGGTCATTAAAGAGTTTGTAAACCCTTGTTTTTTTTTAAATAACAAACATATCATACTTACCTCCACTGTGCAGTTTGTTTTGCACAGAGTGGCCCCGATCCTTGTCTTCTGGGGTCCCCCGGCGGCCCTCGCGGCTCCTTCTGGCATCGGTAAACCCCTTAGGACAAGCGCTCTTCCAGGGGGTTACCTTATGAGCGTTCTCCCGAGTCCAGCATTTGTGTCCATAGACACAGAATGCCAGACTCGGCTCTGCCCCACCGGCACCCATCGTCATTGGATTTGATTGACAGCAGCGGGAGCCAATGGCTGCGCTGCTATCAATCTATACAATCAAGAGCCGAGAACCCCCTGGGCAGAGAGGTAGAGCGTGTCTCCGCCGTGGGAATTACGGGGCTCAGGTGAGTAAAACAAGGTGGCTGCTTAGCGACAGAAGTTTTTTCAACCCCTTTCAGGGGGGAAATCTTCCGGTCTGTAAGTGGTTAAAGTGAACTTTAGTTAGAAAATTAAGTCCTGCTAGATTTCTTCAGGCTGGCCCCTTTTGCAGGTATAGGTATGTGAAACATTGAAAATAAGTGCCTATACTGTTTATTGGGGTATTGAAGTGATTGGGATATTGGAGTGAACATAGCTTCATCCCATTCAGTAATAACTTTGCACAGTAAATATGCTGTATTTAATTTCTAAATTAAACCCACGGAGTCTACGGAACTGCAGTCTGTGAAAACGTTGTTGCCTGTCTTCTAATATGTAGTTGGCTGAACTGGATGTTCTTTTTTTCAACTAGATTAACAATGTAACTAGGTTTAATATCCACAGTTAGCCCTTGTACACACGGTCGGAGATTCCGTCGGAATGTTTCCTATCGGAGAATTTTGTCGGATATTCCGACTGTGTGTGGTTTGCATCGGACTGTTTCCGTCGGAATATCCATCGGACCAACTTTTCCAACTTGCCGGAAATATTTTCCGACAAAATGCTCCGATCATGTGTAGCCTACTCCGACAGACAAGGTGCCACGCATGCTCAGACCAAATTCCTAGACCAAAGCTATTGGCTACTAGCCTGAACGTAGTCCCGTCCTAACGAAATAACGTCATCACGTTCTGTACAATCGGATTTTCCAACAACTTAGTCCGACCGTGTGTATGCAACATCACTTCCGGACCTCTTGGTTGTCGGAATCTCCGACCGTGTGTACAAGGGCTTAGAATCACTCCCTAGGAGACACTTAACATCTTCATCGACCCCCTTCCCTGCCAGTGCCATTCACACAGTAATCAGTGCATGTTTATAGCACTGATCGCTGTATAAATGACAATGGTCCCAAAATATTGTCCAATGTGTCCGCCATAATGTCGCAGTCCCAATAAAAATCGCAGATCGCCACCTTTACTATTAAAAAAAATAATAATAATAAAAATGCCATAAAACTATCCCCTATTTTGTAGACGCTATAACTTTTACGCAAACCAATCAAATTATTATTTTTTTACCAAAAATATGTAGAAGAATACATATCAGCCTAAACTGTGGAATTTTTTTTTTTTATACATATATATATTTTTGGACAATATTTATTACAGCAAAAAGTAAAACATATTGTGTTTTCTTTTTTTTTCAAAATTGATACTCTCTTTTTGCTTATAGCACAAAAAATAAAAACCGCAGAGGTGATCAAATACCCCCAAAAGAAAGCTCTATGTGTGGGGAAAAAAAAGGGCATCCATTTTGTTTGGGTGCAGTGTCGCACAACCGCGCAATTGTCAGTTAAATCGACGCAGTGCCGAATCGCAAAAAGTGCTCTGGTTAGGAAGGGGGTAAAATCTTCTGGAGCTGAAGTGGTTAACATGCTAAATATGTTATAGCTGTGTTATAATAATAATATATAATAATTAGGGCTGTTACTGATTCAAATTTTCCTGTTCGGTTAATCGATTTTTTTTTAAATCGACGAATCGACTAATTTCAATTAACCACTTCAGCTCCGGACCAATAAATACCTTAAGGACCAGAGGTCTTTTTGCAATTTCGCACTGCGCTGCTTTAACTGGTAATTGCGCGGTCATGCAATATTGCACCCAAACGAAATTTGCGTCCTTTTCTTCCCACAAATAGAGCTTTCTTTTGATGGTATTTGATTGCCTCTGCGATTTTTTTTTTTTGCGATATAAATGGAAAAAGAGCGAAAATTTTGAAAAAAAAAGATATTTTCTTCTTTTTGTTATAAGAAAAATCGAATAAACTAAATTTTAGTCATACATTGAGGGCAAAATTTATTCAGCCACATGTCTTTAGTAAAAAAAATGTCAATAAGCATATATTTTTTGGTTTGCGCAAAAGTTATAGCGTCTACAAACTAGAGTACATTTTCTGGAATTTACACAGCTTTTAATTTATGACTGCCGATCTCATTTCTTGAGGTGCTAAAATGGCAGGGCAGTACAAATCCCCCCCAAATGACCCCATTTTGGAAAGTAGACACCCCAAGGAAATTGCTGATGGGTATGTTGAGCCCATTGAATATTTATTTTTTTTGTCCTAAGAGATTGAATAATGACAAAAAAAAAAAAAAATAATTTTTTTTACAAAAAGTTGTCACTAAATGATATATTGCTCACACATGCCATGGTTATATGTGGAATTGCACCCCAAAATATATTCCGCTATTTCTCCCGAGTATGGGGATACCACATGTGTGGGACTTTTTGGGAGTCTAGTCGCGCACGGCACCCCGAAAACCAATCACCACCTTCAAGATTTCTAAGGGTGCAAATTTTTGATTTAACTCCTCACTACCTATCACAGTTTCGAAGGCCATAAAATGCCAAAATAGCACAAAACCCCCCAAAATGACCCCATTTTGGAAAGTAGACACCCCAAGCTATTTACTGAGAGGCATGTTGAGTCCATGGAATATTTTATATTTTGCCACAAGTTGCGGGAATATTACAAACTTTTTTTTTTTTGCACCAAGTTGTCACTAAATGATATATTGCTCACACATGCTATGGGCATATGTGAAATGACACCCCAAAATACATTCTGCTGCTTCTCCTGAGTACGGGGATACCACATGTGTGGGACTTTTTGGGAGTCTAGTCGCGCACGGCACCCCGAAAACCAATCACCACCTTCAGGATTTCTAAGGGTGCAAATTTTTGATTTAACTCCTCACTACCTATCACAGTTTCGAAGTCCATAAAATGCCAAAATAGCACAAAACCCCCCCAAATGACCCCATTTTGGAAAGTAGACACCCCAAGCTATTTACTGAGAGGCATGTTGAGTCCATGGAATATTTTATATTTTGCCAAAAGTTGCGGGAATATTACAAACTTTTTTTTTTTTGCACAAAGTTGTCACTAAATGATATATTGCTCACACATGCTATGGGCAGAAGTCAAATTACACCCCAAAATAAATTCTGCTGCTTCTCCCGAGTACGGGGATACCACATGTGGGGGACTTTTTGGGAGCCTAGCCACGTACGGGACCCTGAAAACCAAGCACTGCCTTCCGGATTTGAATATAAAATGCTACCAAAAAACCTGTTAGCGATGGCAGGGATCAGGCCTGACTCTGCGATCGCTGCAGTTATGTGTTTAGTGTTTTGTAAGTGACAGTGATCGATCGATACTGCACTTGGGTGGGCTGGGCAGAGGGGCAAAACGCAGGTGCCAGCAGGTATTTGGGCTGATCCCGCTAACAATGCGTTTTTTTGGAACCCTAAACTGCTGGGGACGCTAGTATAGATCTGATCAGATCAGATATTGATCTGTTCAGATTCTATACCACTACGGGAGGTGTATGCTTTGCGTGTGGGTGTTAGCGGTACTGGCACTAACCTAGCGCTGCCTGGGGCGACGCAGACCCTGACCCTAAAACCTAATTGATATCACCCGCCGGGTGATCAGGGGGTTAAACCTTTATTGGGTAATAAATGGTGGGTGCCCTGATGCTATAAAAAACAAACTAACCAGAGTCACCCGTAACACTTATACGGTGATCAGTGGTGAAAGGGTTAACTAGCAGCAATCAGGGGGTTCAAATTTTTATTAGGTAGTATATGGGGGTCCCTGGCGCTATATAAAAACCTGACGGGGAACCTAAATAACTAACTGGCTAACCAGCGTCACCAGTGACACTTATACTGTGATCGCTGGTGAAAGGGGGTGAAAGGGTTAACTAGCAGCAATCAGGGGGTTAAAACCATTATTGGGTAGTATATCGGGGTACCTAGCGCTATAAAAACCTGGCGGTGAACCTAAAAAAATAACTAGCTACCTAGCGACACTAGCGACACTGATGCAGCGTTCAGAAAAATTATCGCTTAGTGACACTGGCAAAAGGGGGTGAAAGGGTTAACTAGCGGAAATCAGGGGGTTAAAACCATTATTGGGTAGTATATCGGGGTACCTAGCGCTATAAAAACCTGGCGGTGAACCTAAAAAAATAACTAGCTACCTAGCGACTGTAGCGACACTAATGCAGCGATCAGAAAAACGATCGCTTAGTGACACTGGCAAAAGGGGGTGAAAGGGTTAACTAGCGGCAATCAGGGGGTTAAACCCATTATTGGGTAGTATATCGGGGTACCTAGCGATATAAAAACCTGGCGGTGAACCTAAAAAAATAACTAGCTACCTAGCGACACATGCAGCGATCAGAAAAATGATCGCTTAGTGACACTGGCAAAAGGGGGTGAAAGGGTTAACTCTAGGGGCAATCAGGGGGTTAAATCTTTATTGGGGGGTGATAGGGGGCTACCCTGGACCTAACACTAACTGTCCTGACAGTTTTTACTGTCACAACTGACACTGAATGCATTGATCAGTAAAGAAATGATCAATGCAATCAGTGACACTGTGACTGGGGGGGGAGGGGGGGCGGGGGGGGATCGGGGGGCGATCGGGGGGGGGATCGGGGGGGGGTTTGTGTGCCTGTGTGTACCTACATGTCAGTGTAGTGTTGGTGCACACTTACTTTTACTCTTCTCCTCCTAGTCCGGTCAAAAAGACCGCCCCGAGGAGAATGACATCACTTCCTCCTTCCTGTGTAAACAATACACAGGGGAGGAAGCTTCTCATTGGCCAGGAGCGATCCAGAGGGGGTGGCCGAAAACCAACGGCCATCCCCTCATCACGGAGCGCTCCTGGACCGAATCGGACCGCCGTAACCAGCGGGAGGGGGTCCGATCGGACCCCCCACCCGCTGGAAGGCAATCACATAGATGTACGTGATTGTGCCTGCCTGTGCCATTGTGCTGACGTACATTGGCAATACGGCGGTCCTCAAGTGGTTAATTATAATGCACATACAGATCCAACTACTTTTAGCTGATCTCTTTGCATTGCAGCTCTGCATTAGTCAGTGGTAAATGTGGTATACACTATATACAATCACCCGACACTAGTCAATTTCCACAATCCATGACTTAACTTCACAGTTCACACAAATACGTTTTAAATTCAAACTGTAGCACTGATGTAAATATTTTTTTTTTCCACAGTAGCGTGACAATCCCTCCACCTCCGGTCTAACTAATCACTCTCACCTTATGGCATGGATACCTGTGCAAACAGGTGGTCACGCAAGCGGGTATCAAAAAGGGTTAACACGGACCATAAACTTCTCTCACGTCTCCTTAGATCTCAGCAAGGACGCCAGGTCATGGGTAGAAAGAAAAGATCTAAGTGCTCACCGCTTAAGTATAAGATTTCATTTTTGTGTTCAAACACAAACTACTCACATAAAGATGATAAAAACACAGCATGTAAAGCCGACAATCGTGTTGGTTCCGTAGGGCAGCAGCGGGTGACGTCATGCTTAGCTCCTCCCCGTACGTGTTACGTTCAATCAGAAGTTCAACGTCACCGGACTCCTCCTCCTCTTCCCTTCGTTAGCAGACGGAGGCACTTGGGGAAGGTGGGAGGAGACCGGTGACGCCGATGTCCGTGATGACACCGGATCTCCGACGGAACTCCCTGAAGACCCGGAAGCCGGTGGAGAGGTAAGTACCGATCAAAAAAATTAATCAACGGATTAATCTTTCATTTCCACAGCCCTAATAATAATAATAATAATAATCAAACAAGTGCAAAGCAAAAAAAAACAGGACTTTTTCTTGCGTATGATTGGGGTATTGAAGTGAAGATAGCTTCACCCCATTCAGTAATGACTTTGCACAATAAATATGCTGTATTTAACTTGTAATTCAAACCCACCGAGTCTACTGCAGTCTGTGGAAGCTTTGTGGCCTGCCTATACAGCACAGCAGGGGTGGATGGTCACAGGAGTATTTGTAACACTTTGCAAATCGTTCGGCAAATAAAACAGTTCCTGTCTGCAGACAAGGGTGCATGTTATCCCATGACTCGTTTTCACCAGACATCTGGAACTCTAACACGGTGCTGATAATTGAAATCTTAATATGGGTCATTTATGAGCTTATCTTTGTGTGCAGAGTGACTGAGCCAGTAAGCAGGCCCTATCAATGATTCATTGTCAATAAAGCTGTCGTGATCCAACACCCCCTATCTACCTTTTTTGCCTGTTTGTAGGGCAATGTTATGTGTTCATTGTAATAATCATTTTTAACAAACAAGGCCTTTCAGTGAAGTAAGTGATTCCATTATCTTTACTTTACTAAACAGTCACTTCGGTAAATGGAGCAGCACATCCCCCTCCCCCCGCCGGAATGACATGCCTATCATACCGGGGCCACTTTTGAGTCCAGTCTAACTTTAATTCTGTTCTTTTTTTTTTTATTATTATTATTGTCAAGAAAAGTCCCGTATATGTATGGTATTTCAGCAGCAATCATTATGATTAAGTAGTCTGAGCTGAAAGAGGAGCTTCACCTTGCCATACAAAAAGAAAACTAATGCCGCGTACACGCGACCAGGCTTTTTTTTCGACAGCAAAGGTCTGACGGAACGAATCCGTCGGACAATTTGATCGTGTGTGGGCTCGATCGGGCCTTTGCTGTCCAAAAATCTGACGGACTTTAGAAATAGAACATGTTTCAAATTTTTCAGCCGGAACTCCGCCGGACCCAATTCCTATGGAGAAATCCGCTCGTGTGTATGCTAGTCCGACGGACAAAAAACAGCGCTAGGACAGTTATTGGCTACTGGCTATGAGCTTCCTTATTCTATCCGGTCATACATCATCACGTTCAAATCCGTCGGATTTTGGTGTGATTGTGTGTGGCCAAGTCCGTTCATTCGGAAAGTCTGCCGGAACTCCGCCGAAAGTCCGTTGAAAAGTCCGGTTGTGTGTATGCGGCATTAGAAGCTAAAAGTACTATTTCGTATAGAATATAAAAAAAAAAAAAAAAAAAAAACATACTGGCTCATGAAGTCCAGTGCATCTTACTTGCACCCAAAGTTTTTGCAGCGTTTCCTATCTTCCGTGCTGCCATCTTGGATTCAGGAGGTGTTTGTCACTTCCTGATCACTCACAGCGGGCCCCTGATGAAGCGCTGCCGCACATGCACAATATCGGCCTACTGCGAGAGACTCTTGAAGCCTCCTGGGATGTGTGATGCGATTTCCAGGTGGCTGATGGCGATGCCACCCTCACTTAGGCAAGAAATGAGAAAGCGACATCATGCATCCCCCCCCCAACCCCGGTTGGTCAGTCATCAAGCCTGGCACTTACCCCATCTAGGTTGCAGGCGGGCAGTGGGCGGCGGGTTGCAGGCTCCTACGGGCAGGTAGCGGCTCCTGTGTCCTCTCCTCTTCTTTTGCATCACGACACCTTCCGCCATGCATCTCCTCCCTCCTCCTAGGAGTCCAACCAGACGGGTGATGGGTCTCAAAACCCACTTTCTGATTGGCCGGAAGGAGTATCAATGTGGCAATAGTGAATATTCTCTCACTATTGTCGCTCAACTGGGTGAGCTCGGAGCGCAGTGCTCAGCCCCGAGCCCATCCTTTTTTGAAGCCAATTAGAGCCTCTGGCTCTAATCATGTGCTTAAAAAAAACAACCCCCCCCAATTGGAATTCATGGTCCGGCGCCCTGTATATAGATCAGGGGGCCGGGTGCATGGATAGGGGGGCGGCGCTGCTTCCCCCCCCCAAAAATAATACATGAAAATGTGTAAAGAGGAGGGGGGAAGGATTAGAATGATGCTAAATGTTCATTTTGAGTGAAGGTCCACTTTAGAGAAGACTTTTCAATAAGTTTACAAGTCTGTAAGAATAAATTCCTGACTTGTACAGTACATAACATCAAAAGAGCTGTTATCCTTAAAAAGCAGTCCTTGGTGCCTAGTCCAGTGACTTTGCCTAGGCTGATATGAGGTCATTTGTCTGCTGCAGGCAGCAGCGAGCATTTTCTTAGTCTCCTACCCTCCAGGGATCAAACTGCAACACTATAAGAATGTAGCAAGACACACGTTAAAGCAGAGTTCCACCCAAAAATGGAACTTCCACTTTTCAGAATCCCCCCCCCCTCCCCGGTGTCACATTTGGCACCTTTCAGGGGGCAGGGGAGAGCAGATACCTGTATAATCCAGGTATTTGCTCCCACTTCTGGGCATAGATAGCCACAGCAGTTGTCTTCCCAACCCCACCCCACCCCCCCCCCCCGGTGTCTTCTGGGAGACACACAGGTCCCTGAAGACAGCAGAGACCAGTGGAATCGCGTATGCACAGTAGGGAACCAGGCTGTGAAGCCGCAAGCTTCACTTCCTGATTCCCTTAACAAACATGGCGGCGCCTCCACCCGAGAGCCGAAGGACAGATCGGCTTCGGCTGCCGACAGTATTTGTAGCTGCTGACTTTAACAAAAAAAATGTCGGAACTCCGCTTTAAGAGGCACAGCATGTGCTTGCTTATCTGTGTCAGACAATTGTTAACACTGCCAAGAACTGCACAGGCACCAGGATTTACATGACTTATCTCAGAACTAGGTTCTCAGTCCAGAAAGTACATGCTGACCCTGGGTAATGCTGGAACAAAGATGGATCTTGTGATGAGAAAAGCAGATGATGCATCCTCTGGGGCAGTTTTGTGAAATACCTGGAAGTGTTTCACTTAAACATTACTTAGCATGCACTTAACATAAGAAATTAATATCTGATGCTAGGTGCACTTTACAGCAGAACTAAAGTCTGCAAATACTCACCTCTGCCCCCGGGATGTGATGTCTGCGAGCTCCCTCACCGGTGCCAACACCTTCTCTCCCGGCATCTGCACAACCACCTTGCCCATACACAGATCCAATTTTGGCTGGTTCCTGCTGAACCGGCTGAGTTTCGATCCATATTTGGCCGGCTTAAGCAGCTTTTATTGCAAAATAGACCTCTTTTCTGTCTCTTCTGTAATAAAATACCTTCCTGCTCGGAATATTTTGTTTTGAGGTCACAGTTCCACTTTAAGTTTTTGCAGTTTCCATTTAATTATCAAGAGTGACAATCACAGACCCTTAAGCTGGATATACACGTTGAGTATTTTTATTTAACCGAAGGGCTGAACCAGGGACGAGACAAGGGGTGGGCGTGAGGGCCGGCTGCCCTGGGCACTGTGACATCATGTGAGGCGGGGGGGCACCACAAGGAGATTGAGGGGGAGGGGATTTGTGTTGGAAAAGGGGGGAATCTGGGGGGCGGCAGGGGCTAAGTATTGTTCTAGGAGGGGGAAATTTGGGGGAGGGGGGATAAGAGTGATGATTTAGGGGAATATGTGTGGGGGGGGGATGATTTGTGCTAGGCGGAGGAATTTGGGGGGGAATTGTTCTGAGGGGAGATTTGAAGTGGGGGGGCAGAAGATGTGTACAAGGTGGGGAAATTTTAGGGGTAGAGGATTTGTGCTAGGAGGGATGATTTTTTTTGTTGGGGGGGGGGCACATTTGAGCTGCGGCTATTTTGGGAATGGGGGGTGCTTTGGGGAATGAGGATATGTGCTGAGAGGGGGGATTCCATCATGGGGGCAGATTTTTACTGGGATGGGGGTGATTTGGCATGTTTGCCCTGGGCTCAGTCCCAACACTGAGTTGAATGAATGAAAAAAAACTCACAGATCCCTGCAGTCATGTAAGAAATGTGGATGCAGAGACCCCCCCCCCCCAGCAGAATACACAGATCAGAGCCACAGTCATTGGCTGCAGCAGATAATTGAATGCTAGTCTTCCAGCAGGGCCGTTCAACAGAAGCCAGTCTAACAACCGACTTGCTTTTGTTGAACAGGGGTACATATGTACCAAAATTTGTCCACTTTTTGCTGAACCAGCCAAATTTCGCTAGGCGTGTACCCGGCTTATGCCAGGTAAACACAATCGGATTTCATGTCGGAAAAACATATGGCGGCTTTTCCGACGGGATTCCGCTCAAGTTTGCCTTGCATACACACGGTCACGCAAAAGTTTGCTGAAATTACGACCATCAAGAACGCAGTGACGTACAACACTACGACGAGCCGAGAAAATGAAGTTCAATGCTTCCGAGCATGCGTCAAATTGTTTCCGAGCATGCGTAGGAATTTTGCGCGTCGGAATTGCTACAGACGATCGGAATTTCCGATCGGAACTTTTCCCTGACCGAAAAATTGAGAGCATGGCGGGAATTCTAAAGCTCTATTTGTGGGGAAAAAAGGACATCAATTTTGTTTTGGTGTAACGGCGCACGGCCGTGCAATTGTCAGTTAAAGCGACGCAGTGCCGAATCGCAAAAAGTGCTCTTGTCAGGAAGGGAGGTAAAATCTTCTGGGGTGGAAGCGGTTAAAGCATGCTAATATTCAGCTGGCTTTGGAAGCCGCAGCTTGACACTGCATGCTATTGCTCGGTCTGCCTTCTACTGGAACCCCCAGATCCTTCTCCATCCTGGAAGCCCCCAGAGATTCTCCCCCTAAAGAGTAACTTGCATTTAGATTTTTACCCCCCCCCCCCAAGTGCATTACCTTACATTTACTAGTATTAAACTTCAATTGCCATGTAGTAGCCCACTCCATTACTTTAGTTCAGGTCCTCTTGTAAAGTTTCTATATCCTGCTGTGTTGTTATTGCGCTGCATATATTTGTGTCAATAGCAAACACTGAGATCGAGCTATTTATCGCATCCCCTATGTCATTTATAAATAAATTGAACAGAATTGTGTGATTCAATTCTCTCCATGGACTACAATGTCCCATCATTCTGTCTTAACCACTTCCCGGCCAGCTGCCGCCTTTATACAGCGGCAGGTCGGCACGATTCAGCGAGCCGTCATAGCTGTACGTCAAGTCACGGAATCGGGATAGCAGGCACGCACGCGAGCACGCTGCACTGCACTGCACTGCACTGCACTGCAGGGTGCTGATGCTCGTGGCCAACGGTCACAATAACCGCCGGCCACGAGCGATCGCGGGCACAAGAGGCAGAACAGGGACGTGTGTGTGTGTGTAAACACACAAATCCCTGTTCTGTTCAATGAGGAGAGACAGATCGTCAGTTCCTAATAGCTAGGAATCACGATCTGTCACTTCCTCTAGGTCAGTCCCCTCCCCCTACAGGTAGAACCACACACAGGGAACACAGTTAACCCCTTGATCGCCCCCTACAGTTAACTCCTAAGCAGACAGATCCCCGTTCTGTCAGCGGAGTAGCAAGAGATCTGCTGCTCCTAGTGATTAGGAACAGCAATCTCTCTCCTCCTCCAGTCAGTCCCCTCCTCCCACAGTTAGAAACACCTCCCAGTGAACACACTTAACCACTAGATGCCCCCCTAGTTTTAACCCCTTCCCTGCCAGTGACATTTACACAGTAATCATTTTTATAGCACTGATCGCTGTATAAATGCCAATGGTCAAAAAAATGTATCAAAAGTGTCCGATGTGTCCGCCATAATGTCGCAGTCCCGATAAAAAACGCAGATCGCCGCCATTCCTAGTATTAAAAATAATAATAAAAATGCTATAAATCTATCCCCTATTTTGTAGACACTATAATTTTTGCGCAAAGCAATCATTTTACGCTTATTGCTTTTTTTTTTACCAAAAATATGTAAAAGAATACGTATCGGCCTAAACTAAGAAAAAATTTGCTGTTTAAAAAAAAAAAAAAAAAAAATGGGGATATTTATTAAATTTTCGCTAATTTTTGTTCATAGCGCAAAAAATAAAAACCGCCATAATGTCGCAGTCCCAATAAAAATCGCAGATCGCCACCTTTACTATTAAAAAAAAAAATAATAATAATAAAAATGCCATAAAACTATCCCCTATTTTGTAGACGCTATAACTTTTACGCAAACCAATCAAATTATTATTTTTTTACCAAAAATATGTAGAAGAATACATATCAGCTTAAACTGGGGAATTTATATATATATATGTATGTATATTTGGACGATATTTATTATAGCAAAAAGTAAAACATATTGTGTTTTTTTTTTCAAAAGTGATACTCTTTTTTTGCTTATAACACAAAAAATAAAAACCGCAGGGGTGATCAAATAGCACCAAAACAAAGCTCTATTTGTGGGAAAAAAAAAGGACGTCAATTTTATTTGGGTGTAGCGTCGCATGACCACGCAATTGTCAGTTAAAGCGATGCAGTGCCGAATCGCAAAAAAATAACCCGGTCATTCAGCAGCCAAATCTTCCGGGGCTTAAGTGGTTAATGTATATTTGCTAAGACAGCACAATATGCACAGTGATTGATATATACTGTTAACAATTTTTTTTTTTTTTTTTAAATAGGCTTGAATTTTAACCCTTTGCAATGTTTGTTTTTTTTTGCCCACAACATTGTTTGAATTATTTGAATTAATGTATAAAAATTTGAGACGTAATTGAGAGTAGAAGCCAAGCGTCTGACAATACTCGTTCCTTCTTTATCTCTGTTCAGAATCTTTCCCGTGAGCTGAAGGATGGATGGAAAGCCGCGATGGCGGCGATATACGCTGCAAGCTGTATAGAGAACAGGCGTGACAAGAGAGGTAATGGGACTGCAGCAGATTGAGGCAGTGATGGCAGAAGCTCTATATGTTCTGCTGCAGATGATGAACTTGTTCATACACACACTTCTCCAACAGATGGTGGGGAATGTGAAGAGGGTGGAGGAGACGGCAAGCCTCGGCGGCTGCTGGCCTTCCAAAACACAACCATGTCTCTGTCACAAAGAAACTAGAGGACATCTGTCACCGTCCTCTGATCACATCCCTTCCTAACCAGGACAATGGTCTGCATCCCAATTTCACTTGACACACCGAATAGGGTTGCCACCTTTTCTTCAATTCAAACCCGAACACTTTAGCAGCATTTTTTTTTTTTATAGTATAAACTATACATATATTTTGCTATTAAATAACATTTCTAATCATATGAACTTAAGAACAAAAGTCCCCCTTTACATCAGAGTCCACAGAGTTCCCCCTTTTACATCTGAACTTGCAGAGTTCCCTTTCACTGTAAGGGGGGACTCTGCAGACTCTGATGTAAGGGAGAACTCTGGGGACTCTGACCTAAGGGATGCTCTTGGAACCCATATTTAAAGTGGTTGTAAACCCTTACAAACCACTTTGACCTACAGGTAAGCCTAGATTAAGGCTTACCTGTAGGTCCAATAAATATCTCCTAAACCTATACGGTTTAGGAGATATTTACCTGAAGACAGCCAGGATATTTACCTGAAGTGCGGCAGGCAGGAGCACTGGGTAAGCCGCAGATCAAGTGTCGGCTCCCGTGCGCATGCGCAGGAGTGACGTCATTGCTGCTCCGGCGAATCACAGCGCCGGAGCAGCGAGACCCACGGGGACCCACCAAGAAGATGGACGCTCGGAACTGCAGGGGACAGCGGTGACTTCGCTGGCTCCTGTGTCAGGTAAGTGACACATAATAGACTACTATGCGATGCATAGTAGTCCATTATGCTTTACCTTTGCAGGGAATCAAAGAGGAAGTAAACTCATCAGGGTTTACTTCCTCTTTAAGGGGGATACCGAGTACTCTGGTGTACAGAGAAGACTCTGATGTAAGGGGAAACACTGCGGCCTCTGGTGTAAAGGGGAACTCTGATGTAAGGGGTGCTCTGAGAACCCCGATTTACCTTAGTGTACTCACTCAGAGGCAGGAGAGAGAAGGGGGAAGAGTTCAGTCACAGACAGGGATGGATGGTGAGCTCACTCACCCCTTGACAGTCAGCACCTCTCATCCAGATGTAGCCAAGACTGCTGGATTTCACATTTCCGGCCCCAACTTACTTTCCTATTCTAAGGCACATCCCTGGCGATTGGAGTGTGAGCAGACACAGAGGGGTAGTGGTGGGAGGGAAGAGGAGCACATCGAGCCCTCTCTTGTCTCCTGTCTGTGTGTGTGTTTGGGGGGGGTTGTTAGTGTTGGCTTTGGGCAGTGTGCAAGAGAGTGTAACAGACACTTTCAGCTTAGACAACTGCAGCCAACAACTCTGCTGGAAAGTCATAGTCCAGTCTAAATAATGTGTCCGGGTTTCAGGCAGTCTGAAACCCGGACGCATGATTGCAAACCCAAACTGTCTGGGTGAATCCTGGACAGTTGGCAAGCCTAACACCGAAGGGTCTCGGGAATTCTAAAATTGAAAATGTAGTGTATTGCCCCATACACACAGTCGGAAATTCAGACGGAAAAAGTCCAATCGGATTATGCTGTCGGAAAATCCAATCGTATGCGGGCTCTATATGACTTTTTCTTTCGGAATTTCCAACAGAAAAAGTTTGAGAGCTGGATCTAAAATTTTCCGACAACAAAATCCGATCGGACTTTTTCTGATCGCGTGTAGAGAATTCCGATGCACAAAGTGCCACGCACGCTCTGAAAAAATTTGGAGATGAAAGCTATTGGCTACTGGCTTCTACGTGGTCCCGTTGTACATTTTGTACGTCACCTCGTTCCGAACGATCGGATTTTCCAACAATTTTGTGCGACCGTGCGTATGCAAGAAAAGTTTCGGCCAAAATCCATCGGAAATAATCCGATGGATTTTGTGGTTGGACTGTCCGACCATGTGTACAGGGCATAAGAATCTGCTCTGTTTGAGGGACTGCATTTCAATACCTAGTCTCTCTACTAAGGATCATCTGATCCAGTATAAATGTATACATAGAATATATCTTACCCCTCCAGATCAGCTAGGATGTTTGGGAAAACAACACTCTCTATGCTGGTGATGCTCTGCACCCCTTGCAAACTTCCTTTGTGTATTTTGGGGCTGTCCCCACATTAACCACTTCCGGACCGCCGCACGCTGATATACGTCAGTACTTTGAAGAGGAATATTGTTGTTATGGTCGCTGCTAGCTGCCATAACCCCGGTATCCTCTTCTTCGGCCAGCAGTCCGGTTTCCAATAATAGTGGTATCTGCGGCAGATTCGCCGCAAGATCACTTTTATCGGTGGCGGGAGAGGGCCCCCGACTCCCGCCACGCTCTGGTGCCCTCCGTCGCTTACCGCAGCCGTCAGTAAGGGGCTTTCACATTTGGAGAGACAGTAGCAGCTGTTTCAGGGCGCTTTGCAGGCGCTATTTTTAGCGCTGTAGCGCCTGCAAAGGGCCCCAGTGTGAAAGGGGCCTTACTGGAGCCGTCGGCAACGGCGGAGGCCATCGGGTCCTCTTCCTTGCTGGGTATGGAGACGAGTGAGGAGAAGATGGCCCCCACCCGTCTCCATACCATTGCAGGGTGGAAACAACGTCAAAACGCCGCTTCCGCCCATAGCTCTGAAAGGGGCATTTTTTGATTTATTTTTTTAAATGACAATTTTTTTAGTGTGAATATGAGATCGGAGATCTTTTTGACCCCAGATCTCATTTTTAAGATGCTTTGTTTCTATTACAAGGCATGTTTACATTCCTTGTAATAGGAATAAAAGTGACAATTTTTTTTTTTTTTTTTTTAAAAGAACAGTGTAAAAATAAAAAATAAAAGGTCAAATAAAGAAGATTTTTTTTTTTTTAACATTCGCGTGCAGAAGCGGACGCATAGGTGAGTAGCGCCCGCATATGAAAACGGTGTTCAAACCACACATGTGAGGTATCGCCGTGATCGGTAGAGCGAGAGCAATAATTCTAGCCCTAGAACTCCTCCGTAACTCAAAATATACAACCTGTAGAATTTTTAAACATCGCCTATGGAGATTTTTAAGGGTAAAAGTTTGTCGCCAATCCACAGGCGGGCGCAGTTTTGAAGCGTGACATGTCAGCGCAACGTTATCTTTCACAATATAAAAAAAAATGGGTCTAACTTTACTGTTGTCTTATTTTTTAATTCAAAAATGTGTATTTTTTCCCCAAAAAAGTGCGCTTGTAAGACCACTGCACAAATACAGTGTGACAGACACACACTGTGGTGAAACTAAGGGGGGAGGCTGCTACAGCGCACCTCTCCATCCGGGACTCATGCCCCTAAAGCAGTCCCTCTTAGTTTCGCCGGGGTAAGTTGGCTGAGGGAGGGAGCCTTGGAGTCTGTGTCAGGGAAGAAACCAGAGAAGAACTGGCAGATATGCCAAAATCTATTATGGCTGTGTGAATCTGCGCATTAGCAATTGGCGCGTAACGGCGAAAGTACGTTAGCAACGGCAAATGTGCTAATTACCAGTGTTTTCCTGGCCTATATAAGGACTCCAATTGCTCTGATAAATCGCTGGATTATCGTCAGCTTTGTATACTGTGTTCCTGTGTTTCTTGCTCCTGTTTGATTACCTGTTACCACCCCGGCTTACCCTGACCTGCTCTGGCTTCTCTCCTGGCTCTGAACCCGGCTTGTTTCACGGACCTGCCCTTGCCTGTTCCAGATTGACTTCCTGTGTTTGACCCCGGCTTGATCACACCTACGCCTCCTGCCTCTGCTTCTGACTGCCTTCCTGTGTTTGAACCCCGGCTTGGCTTCTGACGTCATCTTTGCTTTTCCACCTGTTAAGATCCACCAGGCAATCATTGGCTTTGACCACCTTCTCTGCTCCTGGGTGTCCGCTTCTGGTACCATCAGATAGCTTCACCGGCAGGCAACCCATGCATCTCTGGGCATAGCACCCTCTGTCTCCAACTCCAAGGGGTGCTCTGCTCTCAGCCACAAGGGGAGCCCTCTCGTCACCATAGCCTCCAGCCTGGTACATGACAGTCTGTGATATTTTCTCGGGGGGGGGGGGGGCATTGCCCCGTTCTCCCCCCCTACCCCGGATCCGCCCCTGTGTCTAGGTATAGCTTATAGGTCAAATCACCAGAAGAAAGTCAAAGAAAGCCTGTACAATTTAGCTAAAAAGAAATTCTAAACACAATTTAACCATCCAGCAGAGGACATAGTAAGGTACACAAAATCCCAGTGATCACGGGTGTTTATAATTGAATGCATGTTCCTGCTGCGTATTCTTTGGAGCAGTACAGGATATGCAGCACAGAGTAGGTTTACATTTTTCACATATAAATTGGTTTGTTCCATACTCTGCTGTTTCCATAATGACTCTATAAGAGGTTATATGCCTAAAGGCATGAGCGGTCAATAACTGATTTACTTGCTTACTTACTTTTTGTGCAGGGCGAACACATGGTCTTTAGATGTTTACAATAAGCCAGGTCACATGGGGGGGTGGGGGTCGAATAGTGTTTGTAAATTCAAGGGACAGCATTGATTGTAGTAACATGTATTGATTTTCTTTTTTTTCTTGAAGTAATGGCAATGACACATCAAAGAGGCAGAGAAATAAACACTTAATGACCCTATTCAGTATGCATAAATAAAGCACAGTATTGGTGCCAAATATCTGCTAGCCTGCTGCAAAAAAATGATACTTAATCTTTATCTAGGTATCAATAGATAGAGACAGATATATAGTAAACATTTAGTGCAGCAGAGAGTCTAGCATATGTATCGGCAGCTCCTGAAAAGCACACGCTATGTGTTTTTCAAAATTTAATTTTAAATTAAAAACTGCAGTTAGGTTTGGGTAATTCTGTGTATTTGTTCCTATTTTAAATAATTGAAACACGTGGCACTAAACCAAGTGACTGTTACGCCACTAAATATTATACTACAAAGTGCATTAAATATAGCTCCCAAAAAATTGTATACGTATATAAAAAATATAAGCAGTCTGGCCACAGGGGGCACTGTCTCTTCTGGCAGGTGTGGAACTATGGTCTGGTCAGGTGTTTAAATTACTCTCTCCCTTGGAGTCAGGTCAGTGGGAGTGGCCCTCTCGCTGTGCCCTCTGGGAGAGGGTATTTAAGATGTGGACGTCACGTGGTTCGGGGGTTCCGGTCCAGTATGATGTGCCGACTACTTGGTCCTGGTCCTCCTGACCAGCCCCCAGGAAGGCTATGGCCTGGGGTGCAGATCCACCCGACTGTAATGCCTCTGGGCTGGCTATCCGAGGGCAAGGAAACTTAAAGGAGGATTCTGAGGTGGTTGGGTGCCGTCTCCAGTTCGGGAGAGACCCATTATACTTCGAGCATTCCAGGGGAGGACTCTTTAGAAGAACACCACGTACGGGTTGGTTTTCTTAACAATAGCCTGGAAGGGCTAAAGTTACCGAAAAAATCCGGTCTTGTGGATATCGCCAAGCAGGCTGAAAGATCCAGGTAGCCTACAAGTGTTCTAAAGCTTAGTTTCCCTACGTGTTCTGCAACAACGTCTGTGACAAAAACTTTGTTCCTGAGTAAGCACCTTGTTGGCTGCTAGGCCTTGTGAGAGAGGGACTTTCCAACCTGAGTGTTCATCCAGCTGCGAATGGCTCTTCTCTGGATGCAGTCAAAATAAGCAAGTTCTTTAACGTTTTTTGGACTTTGATATTGAGAGTACCTGAACTTCCCTTTCCAACCCTCTGATCCCAAGTTGAAAGACTGTTCAATGGTTTGAGTTTTGCAAATAAAATCCATTCAAGTGGATCTATTGTCAGTCTCAAGTTACTAGGTCATCTACCACGGGACATCCTCTAGACGTGTCACAAGGAGAACGGAAGGTAACGGTAAGCCCAAAAATAACCAGCAGCTCCTTCGGGGGTTAGTGCTTCACATACAATTATTGTATTGTGTAGGATTAATCCATCCTCTTCTGTCTGGGTAGATCGGATCGGAGGGCCCATAGAGTAGAGTGGGCTGTTTCCTGTCATCTGCCCGCTTCGCTCATTGTGGTCCATGACCGGTTACCAAGTTGCTTAAAGGGTAACTCCACTTTTGTGGGGGGAAAAAAGAACAAATAAAGAAAAAATAATATAGCACATATAACTGCGACACTAATCATATTGTAATGAAATGTTCTTAAAAATTACCTTTCCTTTTCAATCTGCAGCCACTGCAATTTTTCTGAGAATGCTTTGTAATATGGCTACCTGGAGCTGTTCTGTACACAGAGCGTGTACTGACCACTCCCCAGAAACCATGGCTGGGACTGCGATTAACATGCAGCAACTCCACTAGTCTGCCCAGAGGGGCAGAGCATCTCAGGCTGGGGACTCCTGCAGGACTAGACCGAGGGCTTAGACCAAGAACTTAGAACAGGGCTGTTCTGGGCCTCATACTATTTTCGGCCATCTACTGGGCACACCTCCCCAGGGATTGGCTGAAGTTCCATACATTTTCAAACTAACTATTTGATTTCCCAGCCCACTATGACTCTAGAATCTTTTAGAATGCAGGGGGGGGAAATCCAACCAGCAGCCTGTAAAACATAGAACAGTCCAAAGCAATCAACAACTGCTTCATTGGCTACAGAGGAGCTAAAAATAACTGAATTTGCCTAACATCCTAGCAACCTTACTAGAAGGGTGCTACATAAAGATGGATTTACGTTATGTATACTAGCAGGAAGGAGGAAGTGCAGATAGAGAAGGTCTCAGCCGCGTATCCTATCCATGATACTAATACCAATCAGAGGATATGATTATTGCCAGAAAACTAGGACTGTGTTCCAGACTGGTTGGGTAAAGGACCCCCTCATCACCGCATATCTTGTCTTCAGGTCTCCGATACAAAGACAGATACTGCATCATCCTCAGGGGTCCCTGCAATGGGACTTTGTTGCAACATTCATCAGGATGTATCTCGATAAATAACTATATATACCCAGGTGCACAATTCCACCAGGGCTCATATATGGCCCTCTGTTGATAATATCTGTTTGGACATCAAATGTATCCACTGTTATTAATCTGCTCTTATATAAACCTTTTATTATTTCCATACTGATGTGCATCTCTATGCTTAAAGTGGATGTAAACCCGGAAAAATTTTATTTTTAATTAAGGCTTGCACCTTGTACAGTATGGGATTTCATGTCATCTATGCCCAGTCTCTCCACAAAGAGTTAATCCAGCTCTGAGCAGTCCTCTTATCTTTTTTTCAGTGAGATAAAAGTGGGGAGATAAAAACAGACAGACAAAGAGGAGTCAGTTCTTCCCCTTTGCTGTGAGTGACAGGGGATTTCCATATCTCAAGCACGAGCCTGAGAGAGACATTCTTCTTCAGCTCTCCCAGGATTGACTGCTCCACACCTCAGCATGATTGGGCATGCTGAAGTCATGTGGTGACTTTTCTGGGTTTTGACTGGATGTTAGTGATCATAGCAGAAGTTTCATAGTTTCATAATTAGTAAGGTTGAATAAAGACACCAGTCCATCCAGTTCAACCTGAGTGAGTGTCTACAATTGTCCCTATCCCTGTACATTGCACACTCACATCGGTCCCTACCCTCAAGGAGCCCACAATCCAAGGTCCCCATTCATATACTAGGGCCAATTTTGGACAGAAGCCAATTAACCTACCTGCATGTCTTTGGATTGGAAGTTCAGTGTAAGAAATACACAGGAGAAAATGCATGTCAACAAGGGGAGTGTAGAGGTGGGTGGGGAGTCTACTGACATCGCGACTCCACCCGCCGAGCTCCGGACAACAGACTCCGCCCACAGAATCTGCAGTTTTTCAGAGGGGAGACATTTGACATGTGAGGACAGATGCAGGAGGCATGCATATCCTTTATAGATAACCACTATGGCAGTCATTTAGAAAGGATGAGAGTGGGTTTATATCCACTTTAAGGATATTGTTATATGTTGGCTGCAGTAGTTCTGCTCCCAATTACTTTGAATAGTATACCGGTTAATGTCCAAGACAGGAATCCCCTCTGTTCACAGAGGCCTTGTCCTGGGTGGGGGCACTGCCAACTTTATTATCCAGCCCACTTTTCCACTTAGCAAAGGTTCTGGTTCTCTTATTCACCTACAGGTTTAGCACAATATCCTGTTTGTGGAGGGCCATTTCGCATAACCCCCCTACCAGAAGAGGGCTACACATGCATACTTTGTTTTTTAGATTTTATTTTGTATTCATAAAAGTGTGTTAGTTGTTTAGGACACCCTTTTTCAACCAGGGTGCCTTGAGGTTTCTTCAGGGGTGCCTTGGCAAAATGTCTAAAACATTGTCAAAATTTGTATACAAGCCAGCAGGTGGATCAAGCCTGCCTTTTAGTTACACAAAGCCATGGGTTTTCATTATCACCATCATGAATTTCTAGACACTGGCATTCTAACAACCAATGATATCATCAGTTGATGAGGATGTCTGTCGCCTCCACAGCATCCTTGTTTGACCCTCCTGTGCCCCCCTCCCTTAGCAGTGGGGTCATGGGAGCTGACTGATGAAGAGAAATTGAGGGAGAAGAGAAACCTAGGAATACTAGTCAGAACCAATGTGCAAAAGTATATTTGCTTTTGGAAGAATAAATCACCTCTAAGGCCGCGTACACACGGGCGTATTGTCTGCCCAACTAAGTTCGTCAGACAATCCGACAGACAGTCCGTCCAAACTTTTGAATGAACGGACTTGCCCACACACGGCACTTTTTGAGCGGACTAATACGGCGGACTAAGTCCGCCATACAATCCGCTCTACTTTTGAAATGAACGGACTCGCCCACACACGCGGAGGAAAGTCCGCTCATTTCGAGCGCGTCTCCAGGTAGGCGGGGCCCGCGAAGGAGACGTCGCTGGCCCCGCCGCCTGGAATGGACTTAAAGGGGAACCCCAACGCCGAAAAAAATCGGCGTGGGGGTGCCCCCCAAGTCCACAACAGACCCTTGTCTGAGCACGCTACCCGGCCGGCCAGGAAAGGGGGGCGAGCGAGCGCCCCCCCCCTCCTGAGCCGTACCAGGCCGTGTGCCCTCAACATGGGGGGTGCCTTGGGGAAGGGGGGGCCGCGCGGCCCCCCCACCCCAAAGCACCTTGTCCCCATGTTGATGAGGACAAGGGCCTCTTCCCGACAACCCTGGCCGTTGGTTGTCGGGGTCTGCGGGCGAGGGGCTTATCGGAATCTGGGAGCCCCCTTTAATAAGGGGGCCCCCGGATACCGGCCCCCCACCCTATGTGAATGAGTATGGGGTACAATGTACCCCTACCCATTCACCTGTGAAAAAAAGTACAAAAAAAAAAAACACAACACAGGGTTAAAATATTTTATTGCACAGCTCCGGGGGTCTTCCGTCTTCGGGGGTCTTCTCGCCGGACTCCTCCGCTATCTTCTTGTAGCTCTTTTGCTAGCGGAGGAGTCCGGCTTTCTTCCTCCCCGCCGCCGGCCTCTTCTCCCGACTTCGGGGGTCTTGTCCCCCTCTTCGGTTCTTCTGCCGGGCCACCGCGCCTTCTTCTAGCTCTTTTACAGGCGGTGGCCCGGTCTTCTGTCGCCGCTGCCTTCCGTTCTTCTTCTTCTTCTTCTTCTTCTTCTTCTTCTTCTTTTTCTTCTTCTTCTTCTTTTGCCTCGACGATCTCTCCGGCCGCAATGCCAGAGCCGCGCTGAGCGGCCACTTATATAGTGACAATGGGGCGGTGTCACATGGTATATGTCACATGGGTTGGTGTCACATGGTGACCCCGCCCCCTTACGATGTCATAGTCCCCATGTGACATCAACCCATGTGACCAACCCATGTGACATATACCATGTGACACTGCCCCATTGTCACTATATAAGTGGCCGCGCAGCGCGGCTCTGGCATTCCGGCCGGAGAGATCATCGAGGCAACATCTCCTGGAGAAGAAGAAGAAGAAGAAGAAGAAGAACGGAAGGCGGCGGCGACAGCGGCGACAGAAGACCGGGCCACCGCCTGTAAAAGAGCTATAAGAAGGCGCGGTGGCCCGGCAGAAGAACCGAAGAGGGGGACAAGACCCCCGAAGTCGGGAGAAGAGGCCGGCGGAGGGGAGGAAGAAAGCCGGACTCCTCCGCTAGCAAAAGAGCTACAAGAAGATAGCGGAGGCGTCCGGCGAGAAGACCCCCGAAGACGGAAGACCCCCGGAGCTGTGCAATAAAATATTTTAACCCTGTGTTGTGTTTTTTTTTTTGTACTTTTTTTTCACAGGTGAATGGGTAGGGGTACATTGTACCCCATACTCATTCACATAGGGTGGGGGGCCGGTATCCGGGGGCCCCCTTATTAAAGGGGGCTCCCGGATTCCGATAAGCCCCTCGCCCGCAGACCCCGACAACCAATGGCCAGGGTTGTCGGGAAGAGGCCCTTGTCCTCATCAACATGGGGACAAGGTGCTTTGGGGTGGGGGGGCCGCGCGGCCCCCCCTTCCCCAAGGCACCCCCCATGTTGAGGGCACGCGGCCTGGTATGGCTCAGGAGGGGGGGCGCTCGCTCGCCCCCCTTTCCTGGCCGGCCGGGTAGCGTGCTCGGACAAGGGTCTGTTGTGGACTTGGGGGGCACCCCACGCCGATTTTTTTCGGCGTTGGGGTTCCCCTTTAAGTCCATACCAGGCGGCGGGGCCCGCGACGTCTCCGTCGCGGGCCCCGCCTACCTGGATACCCGCTCGAAATGAGCGGACTTTTCGCCGGGCAGGAAAAGTCCGCTCATTTCAAAAGTAGGGCGGACTGGCACACACACGGGCGGACTGTCCGCTGAAATGCGAGTCCGACGGACAGTCTTTCCAACATTCCGAAAGACTTAGTCCGCCAGACTGTCCGCTGAAAAAGTCCGCTGAAGCCCACACACGAGCGGACTGTCCGCTGAAATGTGTTTCGGCGGACTAAGTTGGGCAGACAGTCCGCCCGTGTGTACGCGGCCTAACTTTTGGATGTTCTACACGTGGAAGTAGCCGCATTATGTAAAACTATTAGAACAGTTTTTTTACATTTTAGAATGGGGTGCCTTGAGCTTGTCCATTATTTTAAAGGGTGTCTTAACTGAAAAAAGGTAGACAAACATTAATTTAGGACATTGATCTTTCATTAACTAAATTATATGTTGACAGTTAACCAAAATGTTTTCCTGAATGTGAAAATATTCCTCCCATAGTTTTCACTTGTAATAACAATCTACCCTGGAATGTTTCAGCAGTAGGTCACTTCCCGTGGTATTTTTTTTTTGGGAGGGCAAACAGTATGCCACCCATTCCACCATCCTACCAGTATGCCACCCATCCCACCAACCCCCAGGTCGGTCGGTAGCACTTACCCCATAGCTTCACTGGTGGCTTCCCGTTCCCCTGCTCTCCACTGTCTTCATGGCGGCGGCGCAGGTTTCAGTTTCCTCCCTCCTCGACAGCCAATGGGGAGTCTTCTCTTTTTGGCCAATAGGGAAATGGGTCTCACACCAGCTTCTGATTGGTCAGGTTAAAGATCAGTATTTCAAAAGAGAATATTCATTTGCTGTTGTAACACCTGGTTGGGCTCATGATGCAATGCTCTGCGCCGATGAGCCCACCCTATTTTGAGCCTTTGGCTCTAATCAGGTGCTTCAAAAAAACACCCCGCCGCTTAATTCTGGCACCCGGCATCTTGAAAGGGGCCAGCTGCCTGAATAGGGGGTGGCTGCGGCAGCCGTAGATAGATTCATGCTATGCATGAATCTATCTATTATACATATAGGAGGTGGTATGAACGGGCCACCACGGATATAATAGACAGGCCGCCACTGATATTAACAGAAACCTGAAGCAGGACTGTGATGTGATTTTTGTTTTCGTATAATTTTATTGGTGAAGGAAATGCATAGTCCGGTGTGTGATAAAGTAATTACTCATAACAGTGAGCCATGGTGGGGTATCCAGCTGGTTGTTGGACCATGGCCCACACCATTGTAGAGGAATTCTAGACCAATGCTTGTAAGCTTTGCACCATTTGGAGATCCGCAAACATAAATAGCCCTTTCCATGTCTTGCCAAAACAGGAATACAGTAAAACCTTGGTTTGAGAGTAACTTGGTTTGAGAGTGTTTTGCAAGACAAGAAACATTTTTTAATACATTTTGACTTGATATACAAGCGATGTCTTGATCTACAAATAGCGGCAAAAAAAGGGTACTCGAAGAGTAGCCTTGAATCGGACTTTAGAGGCATGGAAACAATGGAGAAGTACAGAAAATATGTATTATTTATTGAAAAAAAAAGAACTTACATAATATATACACAGTGTTCACAAGCGTTAAAAATTATATAAAATGATACAGTTTGTACAATGAGCCCTTGTGCATCTATGCGTTTCGTCATAAGGCTTCTTCAGGGCGCGATCAAATTTCAAAAAGATGACACAAAGAGAGAACAAGTGTGTCTTGTTAATCGATTGAGCCTCATGTACAAATATCCGGAACATTTTCAATAATATCCAGTATATGGACTATTTTCAAAAAGTTGCAAAAAATCCCCGGAATGCAGCTAAATCTATTAGTAGCAAAAACAGAATACTATTCGAACAGGGGCATAGGGCATCTTGCAAAGTAAAGAATCATATTCAGAGATCCAAGATCCAATAAAGGAAAACACAAATGGAACTCATAGATGCTTATGGGGTATCACACATCCCATCTACATATCGCACACGCTGAGGGGTAGTAGATGCATTCAAATGACAAGAGATAGCCCCTGGGAGACAGCCTGTTGCAACTTTTTGAAAATAGTCCATATACTGGATATTATTGAAAACGTTCCAGGTATTTGTACATGAAGCTCAGTCGATTAACAAGATTGAGACTCGTTCTCTCTCTTTGTGTCATCTTTTTGAACCTTGATCGTGTCCTGAAGAAGCCTTTACGTCGAAACGCATAGACTCATAAGGGCTCACTGTACAAACTATCATTTTATATCACACTGTGTATATATTATGTAATTTCTTTTTTTCAATAAATAATACATATTTTCTCTACTTCTTCATTGTTTCCATGCCTCTAAAGTCCGATTCAATGCTACTCTTTGAGTACCCGTTTTTTTTCCTCCTCTCCAGTTTACGGATGTGGCAGTGTGAGTGCTCCCCTCCCCCTTTTCTCATATTTCACTACAAGTAGCGGCATCTCACAACGAAGTATAAAAGTGAAGAGAGGCGCCTCTAAGCCCTTGTACACACGGTCAGAAAATCCGATGGAAAATGTCCGATCGGACCGTGTTGTCGGATAATCCAACAGTGTGTGGGCTCCATCTGACTGTTTCTGTCGGAATATCCGACGGACAAAGTTAGAGAGCTTGGCTATAAAATTTTCCAACAACATGATCCGATCAGACAAGTTTGTAGAGAATTCCGATCGGACAAAGTGTCATGCATGCTCAGATCAAATTACGAGACCAAAGCTATTGGCTACTAGCTTGAATGTAGTCCCGTCGTAACGAATGAACGTCATCACGTTCTGAACGATCGGATTTTCCGACAACTTTGTCCTACCGTGTGTATGCAACACCAGTTTCGGTCAAAATCCGTCAGAAAAAATCCGGATTTTGTTGTCGGAATGCCCGACCATGTGTACAAGGGCTAAGTGTAGCAATATGGTTAAATTTATTGAAGGTACAACACTTAGCAACTTACAGGGTCGATGATTTAATCAGACACATCTAATGCCCCATACACATGGATCGGATTGTGTTGTCGGAAAATCCGATCATGTGGGGGCTCCATCTGACTTTTTCCGTCGGATTTTCCGACGCACAAAATTTGAGAGCAGGATCTAAAATTTTCTGACAACAAAATCCGATCGCATAAATTCTGATCGTGTGTAGACAATTCCAACAGAATAAACTAAGAGACGAAAGCTATTGGTTACTGGCCCGTTTATAGTCCCAACGTACGTGTTTGACGTCACCTCGTTCAGAACGATCAGATTTTCCGACAACTTTGTGCAACTGTGTGTATGCAACACAAGTTTCGGCCAAAATCCGCCAGAAAAAATCTGACGGATTTTGTTGTCCGAATGTCCGACCGTGTGTATGGGGCATAAGTATGTAGGCATCCGGGGTAAAGCTGTCCACATAGACCGTGGGAGGTGCCTCTCTTCCAGTGCCGTCTTTAATATTGATTGGACCCTGGGCAAAACTTTTCTTGGGGGCCCCCTCCCCATGCAGTTTCGCTCTCCACCTGCTCTGAGACATACAATAAATTGCAGTTTACTGAATCAGATCAGGCAGCTATTGCGATTGGTTGCCAGAGGTTTCAGTGTATCATTACCGCTCACTGCCTGGTTGCTAGAGGTTACAGAACACATTACAGCTCACTGGTTAGTTGCTAGAGGTTACAGCACATGAGTTCTGCTTGTTGATTGGTTGCTAGAGATTACTGTGGATATGACCTCAGGGGGCATGATATTCATATCAATGCCATGGCTGCCTCTATTTACATATGAATGCTCGTAATTTACATGTAAACACAGGGTCTCCAGGTGAGTCACCTGGGACACAGCACAGGACTAAAACCTCAAGGGGCGAGAAAATTTAAACCACGATAGTTGGCAAGTATGAAGCAGCTGCTTTGGGCCCCACAACAATGACAGGGCCCAGGGCAGCTGCCCCTTTTGCCCTGCCTTAAAAACGGCCCTGCTCTCTTCTCTTTTATACTCTGTAGCTCCTTCTGGATTTTGCTTCTAATCCCCTTGTGGAGGCTTCTATTTGTGGATGGACATTTTATGGTTACACAACCTATCACATTGCTAAAATCTTTTTATATGAACTATAAACTGAAGGACTTATGAATAATTGGTTGTGGAACGAATCATCTGAATTTCCATTATTTCTTATGGGGAAATTTGCCTTGATATACAAGTTCTTTGGATTACAAGCATGGTTTCTGGAACGAATTATGCTCGCAATCCAAGGTTTTACTGTCATCTTAAGTTATTCAATAACTTTTTATGCATTTATATTCAGCCCCTTTGTGGCTGTTTTCTTTGTATACAGCAGCTGTCAGACGAAACAGGAATAGGTCTAAATACCTTTTTTTTAAGCACTGTAGCTGGGCAGAAGTTTGCTAGAGGGTAATGTGGTTTCAATTGCTTCTTTGGAAACAGCTGTATAATGCGGAATGCATTGGAACAAAATGACACACATAATAATGTGTAAGTTAATTTCAATAACACAAACTATTGATCTAGTATTGTAGCTGCATGATTAAATGCAGTGTGCATGGCATATTGAAATCCTTAAGCTGAGCTTAATTGTGTTATTTAATACAATTAAAGATTTTCTTGGCTTACAGGCAGCCATCAACACTCCATCCACTATGCTACAATGACAATCTTAGTAGGGCGAATGGTTGGGAATATATAAATTGTGATATTCACACTTATCTGGTCAGAACATCAAGGTGTAGTATATGAGGCGAGACTGGGCTACAGAATATATCACTTTGCTGATTGGGCTCCTGTGAGCAGAGCTGCTGGGTCAATTATTATTGAGCCAGGGATCATTGTAAATACAAATCTGTGAAGCTATAACACGTTGCGCTTTATTTTGTGGAGCAGTGCATCTATTGCGTCAGGCTCAACTATGTATGGCTCAAGATATGAGACAGATGCTCATCTTCCAAGGTACCCAGTTTTGGCATGAATGCCATTATTGCTTGATGCCAAACATGATGCAGATTACTAAGGTTCAACCATGCCAGGCTCTAGTACGCTAAGCAGACCCATCAGGCACCCTATTTGTTGGCTTAGACAAATATAAGCCCCACTGGAGGGGAGGGTCCTTGGTCAGGGAGATATCCAAGCTCGAAATGGCCTGGATTCATAAATTAAAAACATACACTCCGTTTGGCCTTAATGTGGACACCGATGTAAATGCCTTCATTAATAATTCATGAGGTGACCTGTTTTGATGTAATGTTTCCCTACAACGTTTTTACTGTATTAGTTACTGTGAAAAACCACCTGATTGCATTATTAATTTTTCTTGCTGCATTATTAATTTTTTCTTGCTGTTTACTTTGGTGTATATCACTGTAGAGCACATTCTTGTGTGATAGACCTGGCTTTGGGTCTGGCGGCCTTTTAGGTTACTGTTAGGTCTATCCCTCGACGTTGTTTTGGGACACTCCAGAAAAGTCCCTGGGGAACACGCGAGACAAGAAGGCACTTGAAACACATGTCTACAGTAATCTCATTTCCTAATTGAATTTGATTGCTATATAAACACACCGGGTAAACGCACTACTTTTGAGGTACCTTTACACCTATTTGTCCACACGTAATTGGACCTGATGGCCGTATGAATGCACCAGGAAGCGTAGAATTTCTGATGCATTCTTGTCCCTATTTGGGATGGTTTATTTATTTTTTCTATTTTTTATTTTTTTTTTATTATTATTTTTCTAATTCATTATTATAAATTTTTTACCTTATTGATTTTTAATCTATTTTACCCTTCTATTTTGGCGATCCACACTGTACCCTGTTCCGGGGTTCAGGAGGCGCACCTTCATGTGAGGGCATCTGCCACGTTACTTTGCCGATAGGGCTAATACCTGGAAGTGAGGCTTGGCTTATGATCCTATAACGTCCACATGAAAACGAGGTTTGGCCCGCAACCATAGGACGTTCGTTGCGGATACGCACATCTGACGTTCGTGAGTGACAGTGAGGCTTGGCCTACGTTCTCTTTGATTACTACTGTTTGTGACATCTAAAATGGCCACTGACCCAAAGTGAGGCTTGGTTAAATATATGGTTATAAAAGGGGTGACGTCGCACGCCGCCCGTGCCCCTGGACGACGTAAATTATTACGAAACGCGTAGGGCGGTGCGAACGTGTCGACGTCACCCCAAGTCGTGTTCGTTTTTTGTGGACCAGGAAGGACGGGTTGGTCTTTGCGTTGGCGTGTATCCGGCCGGTGCACGTCTTTGTTTTGAACCTGCTTTTAAAGTCTTTTATGTAAGTGTTTACGTTCGCTTTTTAAGAATTAAAGTCATTTGGTTTTACACTATCTGGAGCCTATGTTTTCCCTTATGTGACACCACGTCGTGTTGGGAGTGAGTAACAGCCATAACCCCATCGTGTGGAAGATTCGTGACCATCTGAGGAGGAGGCGCTATCCGGACACCCTTTCGACTACTACTGCTTGTGGTGACCCTCTGTAACGGGGGGTCGTATGGATCTGGTAAGGAGCTGATTCATTTATTTCGGTGATGGGATAAGCACACCACATCTTTGGAGAAGATTTTCAATCCGTGCATTTGCAATTCAGTCGCTTGGAACTTTTCTTTATTGCCGTACCTCATTTGAAATTTTTGTCTCACTGGTGTTCATTCACTATATGGACATTTATTTTTTATGTTTATTTTTTATGTTTATTTTTTATATTAATTTTTCAATTTTTTGATATATGTCTGCATGGATATTACACAGAGTGTCTCTGAACACAGATTTAGTATTTTTTTGATAGGTTATTTATGCTTAATAGCAAATATATATTCTTTATATTCTTACCTTTATGGTTTAGGGGTTTATGCACAGAGTTTGATACACATATATTGAGTTTGGGGAATTCACAATATTAACACACTAGATACTAAGACCCACAGTGTGGGTCTGATACTTTCATATACCCTAATCACATTGGGTATTTTGTGGCTAGCGCAGTTCTTCTTCTTTCTATTTCTGTTTGGTATATTTTTGGTATATATTTGAATTGCAGCTTCCGTTCAACACTATTTGCTTCTTTTTCCCGTAGCGCAGTTTTTCCCCTCTTTTTCCTACAGAATATATCACTTTGCTGATTGGGCTCCTGTGAGCAGAGCTGCTGGGTCAATTATTATTGAGCCAGGGATCATTGTAAATACAAATCTGTGAAGCTATAACACGTTGCGCTTTATTTTGTGGAGCAGTGCATCTATTGCGTCAGGCTCAACTATGTATGGCTCAAGATATGAGACAGATGCTCATCTTCCAAGGTACCCAGTTTTGGCATGAATGCCATTATTGCTTGATGCCAAACATGATGCAGATTACTAAGGTTCAACCATGCCAGGCTCTAGGACGCTAAGCAGTAACTTCTTGGATTGGCAAAGGTTTCTGGAATAAGTTCTGTGACCAATGTTCAGGCAGATTGCACTACCAGCATGATATTATATGTGATCAAAAGCATTAATAATGAGTATAGTAGGTTCAATAATCCAGCTACACATGGAAAAGAAAAATGTACTTTCTACTTGGCTTTGCTGAGCCCTGTTAAGAGAGTGGGTTTATTGGATAGCATTCTTGTTGTATTAATTATGCATTTTATGTGTTTATACAGACTACGTAATCCCATAGATTTTAGAAGAGTGTGGGTTTACTAATCCAACCCACAGAAATGAGAAAACTGGGGTTTGTCCTTGTTTTAACTGAAACCTGATGATTTAAGAGAGAGGATTTGTAAGGAAGCATTCTAATGCCATGTGCACATGACCGGACTTTCCGGCAGAAAAAGTCAGACGGACTCTTTTCATCGTATATTCCAATCGTGTGTAGGCCTCATCGGCCTTTTTTTTTATTTTCAAAAATTCTGACGGACATAGAAATAGAACATGTTTTAAATCTTTCCGACGGAACCAATTCCTATCAGGGAAAAAAAACGCTTGCCTATATACATTCTAATGCCATGTACACATGACCGGACTTTCCGGCAGAAAAAGTCAGACGGACTCTTTTCATCGTATATTCCAATTGATTGTATGCCTCATCTGCCTTTTTTTTTATTTTTGAAAATTCTGACGGACCTAGAAATAGAACATGTTTTATATCTTTCCGACGGAACCAATTCTTATCGGGAAAACCACTCGCCTGTATGCTGTTCCGACGGACCAAAAACGACACATGCTCTGAAACAAGTACGAGACGGAAGCTACTGGCTACTGGCTATTGATCTTCCTTTTTCTAGTCCAGTCGTACGTGTTGTACATCACTGCGTTCTAGACGGTTGGAATTTGGTGTGATCATGTGTAGGCAAGACCGTTTCCGCGGAACTCCGTCAGAAAAACCGCCAGCGTTTATTCCCGATGGAAAAAACGGTTGTGTGTACGCGGCATTACTGTGTTGTTTGTATTTTATGTATTTATACGGAGTACATAGACCCATAGACCACACATAGTTTATTATCTAAGGACCCTGACAGACCTAATGATATTAGAGGAACATTGTAGATATAAGCCAATTAACCCGCTTTGAGTTTGGGGAGAGAGTTGGACTGGAGCACAGTAGTAATGTATATACTGGAAACCAATAAATGGACTTCTATTTTAAAAAGGGAAGACTCTACATTGCACACTGTAACTAATACAATCATTTGATTTTAACAATTTGAAAGATTGACTGTGGAATGTAGATTGAGGGACAGTCTTCCATAAGTCATATTCGTTTGCTCTACGTCCATTTTAGGCCACCACACGTACACTACCTTGAATGCCCTTTACATACCTCCCAACATTTTCAGATGGGAATGAAGGACACCTGCCACAAAATGTATGTAGGCATGGGACACGCCCCCTGCCACACACCCTTAAAGGAGAATTAAACCAAAAAAAGGTTAAAGTGACACTGAAGGTTCGTGTATTTAAAAAAAATATATATATATATCATATTTACCCTCATCATCGCCCCTGGCCCCTCCCTCCCGTTGAGTGTCCCCACAGCATGCAGCTTGCTATGGGGACAACCGAGCCATGCCGCAGCTCCCTGTGTCTATTCAGACACCAAGCCATGGCCCGACCCCGCCCCCTCACTCTCCTCATTGGCTCACTGACTTTGATTGACAGCAGATGAAGCCAATGGCGCTTTGCTGCTGCCTCAGCCAATGAGGGAGAGTCCTGGACAGCCAAGTCTCTTGTGCAACATCGCTGGATCAAGATGGGGCTCAGGTAAGAGTTAGGGGAGCTGCTGCACACAGAAGGCCTTTTATCTTAATGCATTAAGATAAAAAAACCTTCTACCTTTACAAATCCTTTAATTTACACGGAGTGCAGCACTAAGGTGATTACATTTGTACCACTCTAGGCATCATTACACAGTGGGTGACATCCCTCAGTGGGGGTCTATGATGCCCTGCACTCTGTTCAGAGTTTTCCTAGTAAAAATATGGCCACTATGGAAATTCCGACGGAAAAAGCCCGCTAGAGCACACAACGATTGGATTTTCCGACAACATAATCCGATCGGACTTTTCCCATCGGAATTTCCGACCGCGTGTACGGGGCATTAGTGTTTCAATATTCAGGATCTCCTTTCTAGGACAATGGTTACTAAGACAGAATTGTGGGACCCTTGTCACTCAAAAAAGAAGGTCCGTAACTTCTTTTGGGCGACAGGCATCCCGCAATTCTGTTTGTGCGATTTTACTGGGATTCGTCGGGCGACAGTTGCAGAAAAATCACCATTGAAAGTAATGGGGATCGCAAGCCCATCCCGCGTTTTGGAATCGTGTCGATTCCGCCCGCGATCTGGAACGCTATGGTGTGAACGGAGCATTAAAGATTTTGTTGCAAACACAGGCTGCAGAGACAAAAACATCAATAGCAGGACATGGGGCACATATTCAATTTGTCATCAATGGTTTACCAGCACTGTGGGGTTGTTTTTTTTAAAGGCAAATAAAATGTGTACTTTGCAAATGAAGCTGCACTAATTTCGCCCAGAGCTTAGTAAACATGGTAAAGTTCTGCTGATTTCTATCATCCAATCATGTGCAAGAAAATATGCTTTTTTGTTATTTTCCTTGCATCTGAGTATTCTTAAAAAAGTATACAGTTACCAAGAAGAAACAGTGCAACCACACTTGCACAGTCTACTTGCCTTTAGTAAGTCAGCCCCTTTAACATAGGTGTGTGCAGCTTGTTGCATTGGGGTGTGCATCCCAAAGCCCAAACACAGAGTAACAGAGGCAGTAGCTAGGCACTGATGAGTGTAAAGCACATGTGAACGATTTTTTTATTATCATTTTCTGGATTTCTTTTTTATTTATGTTTTACATTTTTAACTGCCCATTTGGGGGGCTTTGGTAAAATATCAAGGTTCTAAACAGACCCCTGATGTCCTACATTTAAGACTGAAAAAGAGTCTGAGGACAGAATGGAGGCGCAGATGCTAGACTCAATCGCCCTACAGTGCAGCCGGAGAGAGGAAGATGAGGAGAAGACAGAAACGCTGCAATGGGAGGAACAAGAGGATGGATATCTGCAAAAAGGCAGCACAGCCGGTCGTCCTACTCAGCAGATGCCTGGACCCCCCTTTAGAACTAATGGGACATGGGCTGTACTGCCTTAAAATCGGGCCAGGCACACCCAGCACACCCCCTCTGCATGCCTATGCCCTTTAAGTGCTTTGCCACATTTCTAAAAAAGCTACGAGGAACATAATTAGCTTTTAACCAGTGAGTCCTATTATTACTATTATTATTTTCTGGGAACGGCAAACTCCTCTATGTCTTCCATGGAAGCCATGCTGGCAGTTACAGATCTGAGATTTCTTTACATCAAGAGACACAGAGCCATAGTTATTAATTATATGGGTATATAGGCATCTTCAGGTGATGGACATGGGCACACCCAAGACAGGAAGTTCACTCCCTATTTAACCCCTCCTCCTACCAAGAGTACCTCAGTTTTTTCGCCAGTGTCTAAGGTGTTGGTCACGAGTGAAGATGTGCTCTGAAGAGCTCCGCTGGAGGGATCCCTATTGGATTTAAACCTCCACTGATCGGATCAATCCAAAGTGCCACTGAGGCCAAGGTGGATGTTACCCGGGCCTCGGATAAGAAGAAAAAGGTTTTGCCTGTAACGCCTCTCCTTAGAGGGGACCCAGTGCTTTGGTCATGCTCACATTACTTAAAGTTTTTCTTGGCCGGGTGCTATACAGGTCCAAGGGAGATCCAGTCCTTGAAGGTTTGCTAAACGCAGTCCGCCTGTGATGGATGAAGATTGGATCTGTCTAATATCAGCAGAAATCCTGCAGCGAGGATAAAGTAAGGGAAAAAGCCTAGGAACTGTAAAAAGTACACCTATGGTTTTTCTTCCTTGGGAAAAATGTCATCATGCCTTAAATCTCCACTAGAGGGAGTAAATGCACATACCTTAGTAAGTTGTCTCTCACTTCAGCTCAGTGTCACAGCTTGTGTGTAGGCTCATCTACAGCTTGTCTCAGTGGGGATTCCTCATGTAGGTAAGAGATTTGCCATACTGCACTTCTCCCCCCCTGGAGGGAGTAAAAGGATTGGGAAAATTCAACAATGGTTGTGCTCCCCCTGCAACCCTCCCTTCCTGTGGAGGGGGTTGCGGCAGCTCCTTTTTGCTCAAAAGTTTCCCCTGCTCTGCTCGCCATTAGACCCTGCCTCTCCTCCCCTCCACTCTTGCTGGGTCTGCCGAGTGACAGACCTGAATACCACCTGCCCGCGCGTGGGAACTAGCTGAATTTAAAAAAAGGAGGGGGGTGGGTGATGGACAGAGGGGGGCGGGGCCTGGGTGCAGCGCCGTGTGCGGGACATAGAGTCCATGAGGACACATGGAGCAGGTGCAGGGAGGAAGCTGAGTTCAAAGAACAGACTCAACTCAGCCGGATGGCTGGAGATCACACTGGCTGATCACACAGGACACAGGAGCGGTGGGGCACGTAAGGGCTGCATACAGGCATTCCCAATAGAGGAAATACATTTTTCCCAGCGCTATTTCTTTGCTAGACTATTGTTCAGCAAGTAGTGCATTTAAATAGTGCCTCTGCTTTTGTGCTTAGGACTATGCTTCCCAAAAAGGCCAGTACAATCACCTCAAAAAAGGTACCAAAAACATCACCCCCAAGCGCTGAGGACTCCAGTCGTGCCTCCACACTGTCATCTTCTCCTGATATGCCAGAAGTGGCTAGCCAGGGTGAGTCATTGGAACTAGTTGGTGTTGCAGCTGCTTCTCACATCTCAGCCCCTGTATACGTGACTGAAGATGCCTTTTCCTCTGCCCTGTTGGGGTTAGTGGAAAGACTAGCGGCTTTAATCGCATCATTGATCCAAAGGGATAGGGAGCGTGGTGGATCCCCCTCCCCACCTCAGACCCTTTACCAAGGGAACAGTGGGTAGAGGATAAGATCTTACCCTCAGGCGATCAGGAGGAAAGACAATCTGATGACTCCTCTGCGGAGGAAACAACTGTGGATGAACCCTTTTCAGCCTCGCAATCTGAGAAATTGCTGGTACAATCTCTTATGGAAATGGTTCATTCTGCTTTCAAGCTGCCCCTAATTGAGTCAGCTGAAAGTTCAGTTTCTTTTTTGGGTTCCTTAAAACCTCCACAGACTTTGCATGCGTTTCCTGTCCATGCATTACTAGAACAGCTTATTTATGCTGAATGAGATCATCAGGATAAGCATTTTCTCCCTCCAAAAAGGCTTTTCAGTGCTTTATCCCATGGAGGAGAAATTCTCCAAAAGATGAAATGTACCAGCAGTTGACGCTGCTATATCCAGTTTGAATAAAAGTCTAACTTGTCCAGTAGACAATGCTCAAATGCTTAAGAATCCAATGGATAAAAGGTTGGAATTCCTTTTAAAATCCTCTTTTTCTTTGGCAGGTGCAGTTTCTCAGCCTGCAGTCACTGCAATAGGCATCTGTCGATCCCTACACTCCCTTCATTTAAGTGGGCTCTTTCTCCAGCGCCAGGGGCATCTGCCTTTAGGCAGTTGCGACGGCCTCCGCTGTCAGAGTCTAGAGGAAAGCCTCAGGCTCAGGCCCAGGCACAAAAGAAGTCCTGGGGGCGGAAACCTGCAAAGCAGAATTCTAAAGCCTCATTATTAAGGGGCCCCTCTCCCTCGCCAGGGTGGGGGGAAGACTTCTGCAGTTCTCAGAAATCTGGCAAGAGGAAATTCAGGACAGATGGGTCATCTCTGCGATAACTCTAAAGTACAAACTGGAATTTCGGGAGTTTCCACTACCTCGTTTTCTGAGGTCAAACGTTCGCAAAGAACCAGGGAAATGGCAATCTCTGTTTCGGGCATTAGATGGATTACTGGCTCAGGGGTGATCATGCTAATCCCCACAGAAGAGCAAGGTTTGGGATTCTATTCAAACCTCTTTACGGTACCAAAACCAAATGGAGATGTCAGATCCATTTTAGATCTAAAAAAATCTAAAACAGTTCCTGAAGGTCCGCTCTTTTCGCATGGAGTCGATCAGGTCAGTGCTTTCTATCCTACAAGGATGAGAACTTCTGGCATCTATTGACATTAGGGATGCATATCTGCATGTTCTTATATTTCCCGCTCACCAAAGGTTTCTGCGGTTCACGGTAGAACAGCATAATTTCAATTTGTAGCCTTGCCCTTCGGGCTGACTACAGCACCCCGGGTATTTACAAAGATTCTGGCTCCACCTCTACCCAGGCTAAGGACGCAGGGCATAACAGTTTTGGCGTACCTAGACGATCTATTACTAATAGACCAGTTGGTGACCTGTTTGGAGCAAAGCGTGCGCATTCCAACCAAATACCTGGAAAATCAAGGTTGGATTCTCAACCTAGAGAAGTCTTCCTTAAAACCGCTAAAAAGGCTGGAGTACTTTGGTCTGATCATAGACACAGCCCAGAAAAAGGTGTTCTTGCCTCAGGCAAAGTTCAACGCCATAAGAGAGCTGGTGCAGATGGTCAGGACGAAAGGAGATCCCCCCCCCAATCACCTTTGCATGAAGTTGTTAGGAAAGATGGTGGCTTAATTCGAAGTGGTTCCCTGTGCTCAATTCCCTTCGAGACTGTTGCAAAACAGTATCCTGTCTGCTTGGAACAAAATGGTTCAAGCTCTAGATTTGCCAATGCGGCTGTCCTCAAGGGTGTCCCAGAGCCTCAGTTGGTGGTTGGTAACCTGGCATCTACTGAACAGAAAATCCTTCAGACCAGTTATCTGGAAGGTGGTAACGACAGATGCCAGCCTTTCAGGTTTGGGAGCAGTACTAGAAAAGACGACTGTCCAGAGACAGTGGTCAAGAACCGAAAGAACTTTGCCCAGCAACATCCTAGAGATTTGGGTAGGGCGTCTGTCTCTGAAGACCTGGACATTCAGGTTACGGGTTTGTCCTGTCAGGATCCAATCCGACAATGCCCAGCTGTGGCTTATATCAATCACCAAGGGGGCACCAAGAGTCTCGCAACACAGAAGGAGGTGAACCATATTCTAACTTGGGCAGAAAGGAATGTTCCGTGCCTATCGGCAGTTTTAATTCTGGGAGTAGAGAATTGGCAGGTGGACTACTTGAGCTGCCAGCAGTTGCTCCTGGGGGAATGGTCCCTTCACCCCAACATTTTTCTGTCTGTTTGCCAGAAATGAGGGACTCCGGACATAGATCTTCTGGTGTCCAGGTTCAACATGAAGTTGGTCAACTGTGTCCAGGACAAGGGATCTACTCGCATGCAGAACACATGCGTTGGTGACCCTGTGGGATCATTTCTCACCGATTTATGCATTCCCTCCTATTCATTTGCTGCCACGACTTCTTTGCAGGATCAAACTGGAAAGAAAACTGGTAATTCTTGTAGTCCCAGCATGGCTCAGAAAGTCCTGGTATGCAGAAATCGTAAAGATGGCGGTGGGGGATCCATTGTTCCTTCCACTGCGTCCTGACCTACTCTCACAGGGGCCGATATTCCATCCTACCTTACAAACTCTAAATTTAATGGCTTGGCTATTGAAACTCACATTCTGGGTTTAGCGTTCCCTGATCTGGTTAAATACCACCAGGCGGCCCAACTTCGCGCGGTCGCTTCCTGGTATACCCAAAGACCTCACAACCGCTGGTCGGAAGTTGAAATGCTATGGTTGGCCCCGACACACCCTAATAGCATGCTCTGGAGTGCGGCGACATTGGTCCCCCAGTCCCGACTGTTGGGATCCATGTCCCATCTGCAACGCCTCTGGTGTAAGCTCTCTAAAGAGTTTGGCCTGACGGCGGATAAATCGCTCCTGACCTCCTTCATATGCAATCCCCAGGTGCCAGATAGCTTATCCCACCAGATGTCGCACCCCTGGTCTTCCCCGAACCTCTTCCATCTGAGTGCCCTCGTGGACCCCAGATCGCGAAGACTTCTGTCTTACGCTGACCTCCAAGCCAAATGCGACCTCCCCCGTCAGGGATTCTATAGCTATTTGCAAATCCGTCACTTTGCCCAGACCATTTCCTCCGACCTACGATTCTCTCCGCCTACCTCGTTTGAAAATGTTATTCTAGCAGGCACGGCCCAGAGAGGGATGATCTCCGATAGCTACAAAATACTTAATGTATTCCCTATGGGCTCCAAAGGCAAACATGCATACATGCTTAAATGGGAGGAGGCACTGGGTGAGGTGTTCACGGAGGAACAATGGCGGAGGATATGGTCACAGGCATCCAAAAGCTCCATGTGCACACTTTATCGGGATAACGCATACAAAATATTATTCTTCTGGTATATGACCCCGGACGTTCTTCATGCCATCTACCCTTCTGCAACGGACAGGTGCTGGCGCTGCCGGGAACACAAGGGCACCCTCCTACACATTTATTGGCAGTGTCCCCGTATAGTCCCCTTCTCCCGTCTCTTGACCAGTATCCTGGACCGTCTGTTGGACTTAACTCCCAAAACTTTCCTACTTGGTGTCCCCTTTCCCAAACTGTCTAAATCCATGCAAAAACTATCTCGACACATCCTGACGGCAGCGCAGTGTCTTGTGGCCTTGCACTGGAAAAATACACTACCCCCTGCTCCGGGTGCATTACACGCCAGAATCAGGGACGTGGAACTCATGGAAAAGATGACCGCCAGGATACAGGACCGGTTGGAGGCGCATGACGTGGTTTGGAGTCTCTGGAACCTCAGGGAAGGCCGGACCTGACGGAATTGCGGAATGTTAACGGTGACTACCCTCTCCTACTCCCCCCTTTCCCCTCTTCTCTTCTTTCTATCACTCCTTTCGTATCCCTCTCTTTTCCCAGCTTCTTGCTCTTCTCTAACTTCTCTCTCTCCTTCTAAACTTTCCCAGGAATACATGTTTGATAATGTTATGTACAAGTATATAGCACTTTAAATCGATACCTGCTGTCTCCGCTAGTAACTCTTCACTAGAAAAAGTGCTTTGAGGATCAGTTTAATGTTGGTTGATCTCTAATTTCTATTCACTCTTGAGGATAATCCTAATGCCTGCGGACGGCAATACCTGGCCTGGTTGGTACCTGCTCCAGGTGGCCCTGCTTTACAGGCAGGTATGCCCTAATTGTTCGCTAACTTCTTGTTAACTTTTTGTTTTTGGTTTCACCAATGTTGCATTGAAATACATGACATGTACTGCTTGATAAGACTCAAATAAAATGTTATTTGAAAGAAACTCACATTCTGAAGAAGCATGGGCTATCTGGGTCAGTTATCTCTACCTTGATTAATACAAGGAAGCCAGCTTCCAGAGTCGTATATTATAGAGTCTGGAGGGCTTATGTTTCCTGGTGTGAATCCAAGGGTTGGCACCCTCAGAAGGACAGCATAGGCAAAATTCTAGCCTTTCTACAAATAGGGGTAGAGATGAAGCTGGCCTTGAGTACTATTAAGGGCCAAGTCTCGGCCTTATCGGTCTTATTTCAAAGACCGCTTGCTTCTCATTCTTTGGTCCAAGTTTTTATGTAAGGAGTGATGTGGCTTAAACTGCCAGTTAGATCACCTTTGAACCCTTGGGACTTGAACTTAGTTTTGTCAGTGTTGCAAAAACAGCCCTTTGAACCGATACAGCATATTCCCTTAGTCCTTCTGACAAGGAAGTTGGTGTTCTTGGTCGCTATATCCTCAGCAAGGAGGGTTTTGAAATTGGCTGTTCTTTCTTGTAAAGAGCCATATTTGATTTTTCACGAAGACAGGGTCGTGTTGCGTCCTCGTCCAAGTTTTCTGCCTAAAGTGGTCTCAGGGTTTCACCTGAACCAAGATATTGTCCTACCATAGTTTTTTCCGAAACCATGTTCTAGGGAAGAGAAGTCACTTCATTGTCTTGATGTGGTGAGAGCGGTCAAGGTCTATTTAGTGCTTCTTGGGCAGTGCATCACCAGGCCTCCGTGGCTCAGATCTGTAAAGCCGCAACTTGGTCTTCAGTACATACATTCACCAGGTTTCATTAGGTGGATGTAAGGAGGTATGAGGATATCGCCTTTGGGCGTAGTGTGCTGCAGGCAGCAGTATAGGTCCTCAAATCTGTGGACGCCCTACGGGTTGTGCCTCCCTCCCCTCAAATAGCATTGCTATGGGATGTCCCATATAGTTAATAAATATGGCTCTGTGTCCCGTGATGTACGATAAAGAAAATAGGATTTTTATTACAGCTTACCTGTAAAATCCTATTCTTGGATTACATCACGGGACACACCCTCTTTTGGGATTTGTGTATATTTCTTTGCTACAAAACGGAGGTACTCCTGCCATTTTTTTCAATAACTTTTATATGTATTGCCAGAACCGACAATTCATTATAGCTGCAATTATTTTTAAATGTTTTTTTTTTCCTTTAGAAATTTAATTTTTTGCAGGGACTGTTGTAAACACGGGAAACATGAGCCGCTTTACAGGCATACTATAGACAACCCCCGGGTATGAAATAAATTTAAAGGAATATTTCACTTTTATTGTTTCACTTTAAGTATTATTAAAATCACTGCTCCCTTTTTTTTTACATTGATACATGTCCCCTGGGGCAGGACCCAGGTCCCCAAACACTTTTTATGACAATAACTTGCATATAAGCCTTTAAAATTAGCACTTTTGATTATTCATGTTTGTGTCCCAATGACTTTAATGGTGTTCGTGTGTTTTTTTTTTTTTTAAAGTTATCTTTATTGACATTTCAAGATGTGAACAAAACACTACAGAGCCTATTGGGCATACCCTGGCTCGATCACTACAACTTACCAACTAAGAGAGAACAAAAACAAAAACAAAAAAACAAAACCAAACAAAAGGGTGAGGCATTACAGAAAAATATGCATACCTACCCAAACCACTGTACGCTCAACCACCTGTGTAGAATATTCATATCAACCTGCCGATGCTACATATCCCCTACAAGGCTTACTCGAAATACTTAGGAGATAAAGTGTACATTATAATTACATCGTTGCATGCACGCTCCCCCCTTCCCCTCTAACTATTGGTTGAGCAACCCAGAGGGTTTATGAGGCCATAGATGCCACTTGGACAATTGGGGTACTTAGTGGAACGATACTAATCATCCATCGAGTCAGCATTAGTGGACAGTGAGTCCGTCCAGATATCCCATACTTTGTAGAATTTTTTGGCACAACCGCGGGACAGGTAGGTAGCCTTGTATAGTGGTAGAGCCGCATTCACTAACCTCTTCCAAAAATTTAAGGAGGGCGCAGATGATGCCTTCCACCTGAGTACTATCGACTTGCGGGCATAGTAAAGTAATAATCCTAGCAGGGTTCTGACTGCCCGGCCTGGGGCCAAGGGTTCCACAAGTCCCAGCAGGCATACCTCTACAGACAGTGGTACTGGTACCGTGGTGATGGTCGTAATAGAGTTGGTCACCGCAGACCAAAAAATTGCGATCTGAGGACAGCTCCAAAATATGTGAATAAAATCTGCTGGGGACGAGTTGCATCTCCAGCAGGAGGCGGGAATAGATGGATAAATTTTGTGCAGACGCGCGGGCGTGTAATAAACCCTATGTACTATTTTAAATTGCACTAATTTATCTCTAGCTGATACTAGCTGTGAAAAAGGACACTCCCAGATTTCCTCCCAATCCTCAGCGTCCAGTGAGGGGAAGTCGACCACCCACTTTGCCTGGAGGTTTTCTAGTCCCGTGTGTATGTTAGGAAGTATCGCTTTATATATGGTGGATAAGGGCTTTGGTAGAGCTTCGTCCCTGAGTAGAGTCTCCAGGGTTGATGTATAAAAAGCAACCTGAGCATTATCAAACTGGGTGTTAAATGCGTGCCTAAGCTGCAGGAATCTAAAGAAGTGTGAGTTGGGTAAATCATATTGTTGTTTCAACCGGTCAAATGACAGCAGTCGGCCTTCCAAACAGAGTTGATTTATATATTTAATGCCCTTGCATGCCCAAACACTAGGGTCAGGAATGGACCCAAATTCCGGCAATTGTGGGTTAAACCAGAGAGGGCTGTGTGGCGATATATGTCCAGCGGGCATGGGTCGCATTGATTTTGCCACCAACCACGCCCGTATGACCGCTCTCATTGACGTTGTAAGAGGGAAAGGAGCCCTGGCACCCCGGTAAAGTAGATTCCTCAGCGCCTCATAAGATCCCAGCTGTGCCGCTTCCAGAGCCACCGCTGCATTGGACTCATCAGAGACCAACCAGTTGTGGGCGTGGGATAACAGAGCCGCCAAAAAATAGGAGTGGAGATCGGGACAAGCCAGGCCCCCCTCCCCCCAAGGTCTCTGCAGCACCGTCAGTCTGAACCTCGGCTGACCAGTTCCCCAGAGGAAAGATGATAAAATAGAGTTAATCAGGCAAAATACTTTTTTGGGGATCCAGACAGGGGCATGTCTGAGGACATAAAGAAAGGTAGGTAGGAGCTTCATCTTAAATAAATTTATCCTGCCGATTAGAGAGAGGGGCAAATTCGCCCACGCCTTTAATCTACTCCTCATCAACTGTATCAATGGCTCCATGTTAAGGGTATAATAGTCAGAGGTAGATGTGGAGATGTGAATGCCTAGATATTTAATTTTGTCTGCCCATATTAAGGGGAGGTTGGGGTCTGCTACGTCCTTTGCAGCCTTATCAATAGGTAAAATTTGGGATTTATCCCAGTTTACCTTGGTGTTCGTGTGTTTGAACAAATTTTTTGCCTGATCCCATGTTCTGCTGCGAACTGAAAAGGTGGGTGTTTGACTCATACCTACCCGTGTTGTACTCCAAGAAAAGGATTTTACAAGTAAGCTGTTATAAAAATCCTATTTTCACTGATTTGGATAGCTTGTATTATTCCACTGCTCAAAGGGATCCTTATCACCACTGTAGACTAAAGCCCCATACACACAATCAGCTTTTCTGCAGACTTTTTCATTCAGATTTACCAAAACCATGTAATATGAAGTCAAACCTTAGGAGTTTCAATTTTTATACAATCAGGCAGGACCTTACACTACACGTTTTTTGGTAAATCCGAAGACAAAAATCTGCAGAAAATCTGATAGTGTGCATGGGGCTTAAGATTGTGGCTGTAATTAGTAGAGGCAAGAGCTTCCTCAGACATTTATTAAAGGGAACTGAATCAACATGGAGAGAACAAAACAAGTGACATGACAAAATAGTTACACGGTGTTGCAAAGTATTATTAAGGGACATTGCTACAACATTGTGCAATATGAATTTATTCACTACTTTACTTTACTAGTATCATCTTCCTATCTATACATATACAAATGTTTTTTGTCTTTTTTAGTCTTGTGAAGTTATACACTATATTACAAAAAGTATTGGGATGCCTGCCTTTACACGCACATGAACTTTAATGTCTTCCCAGTCTTATGCCCTGTACAGGGGCGGACTGACAACTCATGGGGCCCTTGGGCAATAGGAGATTATGGGGCCCCCGGGCAATAGGAGATTATGGGCCCCCCAGGCAATCAGAGATTATGGGGCCACACAGTATACACACACATTATACAATCACACAGTATACACATACATGTACACACAGTATACACAGACATGTTTCTATTGGCTGAGAAGGTAATGGAGAGTTGGGGCAGCTATAATCTCAGGATTTTTAGACCAAAAGGATGTCGGTAAGGGACATTTCAGAGACAGATGTAAAAAAAAAAACACAGATTTTTACATACTGTCCCTGGTTTTACTGAGGCTGGCAACCCTGATGGGGCCCCCTAGTGGCCTGGGGCCCTCGGGCGGTGCCCGAGTAGCCAAATGGTCAGTCTGCCCCTGGCCTTGTATACATGGTCAGAAATTCCGACAGAAAAGTTCAGATCGAGTTATATTGTCGGAAAATCCAATTGTGTGTGGGCTCCATCAGACTTTTTCTGTCGGAAACTCAGACAGAAAAAATTTAAGCGCAGGATCTACAATTTTCCATCAAAAAAATCCGATCTGACTTTTTACCAATTGTTTGTAGAGAATTCCGACGAACAAAGTGCCACGCATGCTCAGATCAAATTATGAGACCAAAGCTATTGGCTACTAACCTCTACGTAGTCCCGTAGTACGCAACGAACATCACCACGTTCCAAACGATCGGATTTTCCAACAACTTTGTCCGACCGGGTGTATGCAACACCTATTGGAAAAAATCTGATGGATTTTGTGGTCGGAATGTCCAACCGTGTGTACAAGGCATTAGTCCGTAGGGTTCAATATTGAGTTTAATTTTTGTCAAAAGGGTGTGTGCCAGGAACTTGTCTTGCATACTAATGGTACACAATTGTCGTGCCACAAGCACAAACATAGTGACATACTACGAGGAATTTCAGATCTTGAGCACCACCCTTTGGGCCCCTTCTGCTAGTTTTGTGTTTGGTGAGCATTGATTCCGAGCCTGCATGTTTGTACTGACCACCCGTGTGACGGATTTGTGTACTGAACATACGAAAATCTGACATCAAACCACTGTCTGTCGAAAATGTACTAGCCTGCCATCCAACATTTGTTGGCAGAAAATTGGACAATTGTCAAAAGGAGCATACTAACGGTCAGATTTTTAGGACAACAGTCTGTCAACAGACAATCCCCTGCCAACAATCGTGCCGTGTGTATGAGGCTTTAGCCCCCAAACACTATACAACTTTTGTTGTCTATGGCCGCGTACACACGGGCGGATTGTCTGCCCAACTTAGTCCGCTGAACCGTGTTTCAGCGGACAATCCGCTCGTGTGTGGGCTTCAGCGGACTTTTTCAGCGGACAGTCTGACGGACTTTGTCTTTCGGAATTTCCGTAATTTTGTCCGTCCAAACTTGGTTTTGTCCTTCCAAACTTGGTTTCAGCGGACAGTCCGCTCGTGTGTAGGCAAGTTGGACGGACTAAGTATGGCGCATGCTCAGAAAGGATTTACACGGCCGAAGGTTGCATTGCAGTGTATTGGATGTAGTTTTTCTAGTCCCGTCGTACGTGCTGTACACGTCATCGCGCAAGTTTTCAGCGGACTGTCTGTTCATCGTGTGTGGTCAAGTCCGTTCATTCAAAATTTGGACGGACTGTCTGTCGGATTGTCTGACGAACTTAGTTGGGCAGACAATCCGCCCGTGTGTACGCGGCCTATCTGATTTCCTTGAGATTTACCAAAACCATGTAGCGTGAGGGCCTGCCTGATTGCATACAAATCGGAACTCTTAAGGTTTGACCTCATATTATATGGTTTTGGTAAATCTGAAGGAAAAGATCTACAGAAAATGGTATAGTATGTATCCAGCTTAAGACTGGGATGCCATTAACCACTTAACCACCTCAATACAGGACACTTAAACCCCCTTCCTTCCCAGACCAATTTTCAGCTTTCAGTGCTCTCTTACTTTTAATGACAATTACTCAGTCATGCTACACTGTAACCAAATGAATTTTTTATCATTTTGTTCACACAAATAGAGCTTTCTTTTGGTGGTATTTATTCACCACTTCATTTATTATTTTTTGTAATATAAGCGAAAAAAGAGCGAATTTTTTGAAAAAAAAACAAAATTTTCTACTTTCTCTTTTAAAAGAAACCAAAAAAATCTAATTTTGGCGAAAATTTAGGCCAAAATGTATTCTACTACATGTCTTTTGTAAAAAAAATCCTGATAAGTGTATGATCATTGGTTTGTGTGAAAGTTATAGAGCCTACAAGCCATGCTATGCATAATTGAAAATGTATCAATCCTAATGCACTGATGGCCTATCTCAGTTCTTGAGGCCCTAAAATGTCAGGACAGTACAATAACCCCCCAAATGACCCCTTTTTGGAAAGAAGACAGTCTGCGGTAATTGGTAAGAGGCGTAGTGAATTTTTTGAAGTTGCAATTTTTTCCCCACAATGCTTTGGAAAATTAAGAAATATATATATATATTTTTTTTTTCACGAAATTATCATATTTACAAGTTATTTCTCACACATGGTGCAGGCATAATTGCAATTATACCCCAAAATACATTCTGCTATTCGTCCTGAGTATGGAGATACCCCATGTGTCAGACTTTTCCACAGCCTGGCCACATACAGAGGCCCAACATCCATGTAGCACCATCAGGCGTTCTAAAGGCATAAATTAACACATTTCAACACATGAAACACATTTCATTTCCTGAGTACCTATTACATTTTTGAAGGCCCTGGAGCACCAGGACAATGGAATTACCCACAAAGTGACCCCATTTTGGAAAGAAAACAACCCAATGTATATTCTGTGAGGCATAATGAGTCTTTTGAACATATAATTTCTTTCCACAAGTTTTTGGAAAACGTGGAAAGAAAATGAAAACCTATTTTTTTTTCACAAAGTTGTCAATTTAGAAGATCTTTCTAACACATAACATGTACATAGCCAAAATGACACCCCAAAATACATTCTGCTACTCGTCCTGAGTATGGCGATACCCCATGTGTCAGACTTTTCCACAGCCTAGCAACATACAGAGGCCCAACATCCATATAGCACCATCAGGCGTTCTAAAGGCATAAATTACACATTTCATTTCCTGAGTACCTATTACATTTTTGAAGGCCCTGGAGCACCAGGACAATGGAATTACCCACAAAGTGACCCCATTTTGGAAAGAAAACAACCTAATGTATATTCTATGAGGCATAATGAGTCTTTTGAACATGTAATTTCTTTCCACAATTTTTTGGAAAATGTGGAAAGAAAATAAAAACCTATTTTTTTTTCACAAAGTTGTCAATTTGGAAGATCTTTCTAACACATAACATGTACATAGCCAAAATGACACCCCAAAATACATTCTGCTACTCGTCCTGAGTATGGCGATACCCCATGTGTCAGACTTTTCCACAGCCTAGCAACATACAGAGGCCCAACATCCATATAGCACCATCAGGCGTTCTAAAGGCATAAATTACACATTTCATTTCCTGAGTACCTATTACATTTTTGAAGGCCCTGGAGCACCAGGACAATGGAATTACCCACAAAGTGACCCCATTTTGGAAAGAAAACAACCCAATGTATATTCTGTGAGGCATAATGAGTCTTTTGAACATATAATTTCTTTCCACAAGTTTTTGGAAAATGTGGAAAGAAAATAAAAACCTATTTTTTTTTCACAAAGTTGTCAATTTAGAAGATCTTTCTAACACATAACATGTACATAGCCAAAATGACACCCCAAAATACATTCTGCTACTCGTCCTGAGTATGGCGATACCCCATGTGTCAGACTTTTCCACAGCCTGGCCGCATACAGAAGCCCAACATACAAGTACCACCTTCAGGCTTCTAACATATAGCATGTACACACCAAGAATTACACACCAAAATACATTCTGCTGAGCAAAGGGTAAAAAAAAGGCTCACCTGTGGTTTTAGCAGACAGGGACACCGTTCCAGAGCAGTCAAAGCATTTTCTAGACAGCCAAAGGAAATGTCCAGGAATTGTCCAGGCAGCAGACAGATATGGAAAATTATGAACATGGTTCAGTACAGTCCAAGGTTTAGCAGGCAGTTCAGGCATAGGCATGTCCAGTTCAGGTGGCAGGCACAGGCATGGCCAGTTTAGGTGGCAGGCAAAGGCAGGGCCAGTTCAGATGGCAGCAGGCGGCACTTTGTACATTGGGCCTTGGTCAGGTAAGACCCAAGGACAGGGGTAGAGGCTTCTTCCCACCCAAATCTCTACGAAGCCTCCGAGTCTCCAGACCCTAATCCGAGAAAACGAAAAACCTGGAGAAAAAGGTTTTCTCCACTCGGAAAACTTTTTCTGGAGCCCCTCACATGTGAGACCCCTGTGCTGTACAGTGGCAGGGCAAATGATCAGTTCAGGAGGCAGGCAAAAAGCATGGTCATTTAACAGGCCAAGGTCAATTCACGTTGAAGGCAGAAATATGTTTGGCAGAGGCATAGTCATTTAACAGTCCGGGTCATACACAGAAATAGCAGAAAGTGGATACTGGAAAGAAATCATCTTCACTTTACTAATAGTTTAGTGAAGTATGATAGCTTCGATAGCAAGTTCCAATGCAGAGGCCTGGCTGGGAGGGACAGTCTGGACAGTAGTATCGGGTGTCACGGCGAATTCCTCTACTTGTACACACACGGCATCTTTTTTGGGGTTTGCGACCTGTTTGGGTAGGAGGGAGGATGTCGGGAAAGTGCCTTTCATGGAGTCTGGCTACTGCATCAGAGCGAATTAGTTGAGTGGGTTGGCCATGGGGATAGACAAGGGCTGTGATGACATCTTCTTGGAATCTTAGATAGGTCAGGGAACTTTGGGTGCTCTTAGAAAAAATAATATAAGAATTGAACATGGCCAATTGCATCAAATAAACGGCGACTTTCTTGTACCAAACAGTGATCTCCTGGTGGCCAAGTAGGGCTGCATCATCTGGTCATTCATATCCACCCCCCCCATGTATAAGTTATACTCGTGGATACATTTTGGCTTCTGGATGGGGCCTTTTCTTCTTTGCAGTTCCACCAAGGTGTCATTGTGTATTGTGGAAAGGATGTAGACATCTCTTTTTTTATCTCTCCACTTCACCGCTAGTACCTCGTCAGTCCGCATACTGGCCATTTCACCCTGTTTTAATTTCTTGGTGACCAACATCTGTGGGAAACCTTTGCGGTTGGTCCGTGCTGTCCCACAGGCCACAGTCTGCTTTAGGTATAGATGGCGGAAAAGTGGGAGACTTGTGTAGAAATTGTCTACATATAGGTGGTAACCTTTCCCAAGCAATGGTTGGATCAGCTGCCAGACAATTTTGCCACTTGTTCCCATGTAGGTAGGGCATCCAGGGGGGTTTAGCTGTCGGTCTTTTCCCTCATAAATTATAAAGTCATATGTGTAACCCGTGGCCCTGTCACACGCCTTATAAAATTTTACCCCACGTCTGGCTCTTTTACTGGGCATGTATTGTTGTATTCCAAGTCGCCCAGTGAAGTGTAATAGGGATTCATCCACACAAATATTTTTATCAGGGGTAAACATCTGTTTGAAACTGGCGGAAAAAAAATTGATTAGGGGCCGAATTTTGAATAATTTATCATAACTGGGATGATTTCGAGGGAGGCATTGGGCATTGTTATTGAAATGTAAAAATCTCATGATCATCTCATAACGGTTTCTGGGCATAATTGATGAATAGACCGGCATGTGGTGGATAGGTTGGGTAGACCAGTAGGAATGGACTTCATTTTTTTTTGTTAGCCCCATGTTGAGGGTTAGGCCAAGGAAAATTTTAAATTCTTCCACGGTGAGGGGTTTCCAAAAAAAAGGACGGGCATAGGAGGAACTGGGATTGTTGGCTATATGTTGGCTGGCATATAGATTACATTGCTCCACAATGTCAGTTAGGAGATCATTGGTAAAAAATAAATGAAAATAATAAAGTGGGGTTACATTTTCCGTCTGTATCTGAGGGCCTGGCTGGGATGTAAAAAGGGGAATAACAGGTTCTACTGACGTATCGGGCAGCCATGTTGGATACAGCAGAACATCTGGAAGGCTAGTATGGGCACTGCCTCGTTGATGGGATGCTCCGTTGCTAGTATCTGGCCTATCTTCAAGGAAGGTTGCAGAACTGCTGGTGGATGCCTGCCTATCCTGGAGTGCTGCGCTGCTGGTGGATGCCTGCATATCATCCTGGAGTGGTGCGCTGCTGTTTGATGTCTGCGCCTGCTCATTTCTCCCGTTTCTCCTTGTTAGGATTCTATCTTCCTCGGTTTCCATCTCGGAGCCACTGCTTTCCACTGGCTCATAATCGCTATCCGAGTCTGACGGAGAGAGTTCCCCGCTACTCTCGTCCGACATACTCTGGAGCATCTGGAAAGCCTCCTCTGCGCTGTACGACCTTTTAGTCATGTTGACGGGCAGATGTCAGATGGCGGGCGGAAGATGTCAGATGGCGGGCGTCAGATGTGCCTGATGGCGGGCGTCAGATGTGCCTGATGGCGGGCGTCAGATGTGCCTGATGGCGGGCGTCAGATGGGCCTGATGGCGGGCGTCAGATGGGCCTGATGGCGGGCGTCAGATGGGCCTGATGATGGCGGGCGTCAGATGGGCCTGATGATGGCGGGCGTCAGATGAGCCTGATGATGGCGGGCGTCAGATGAGCCTGATGATGGCGGGCGTCAGATGAACCTGGTGATGGCGGGCGTCAGATGAGCCTGGTGATGGCGGGCGTCAGATGCGCCTGGTGATGGCGGGCGTCAGATGCGCCTGGTGATGGCGGGCGTCAGATGCGCCTGGTGATGGCGGGCGTCAGATGCGCCTGGTGATGGCGGGGCAGATGCGCCTGGTGATGGCGGGGCAGATGCGCCTGGTGATGGCGGGGCAGATGCGCCTGGTGATGGCGGGCAGATGCGCCTGGTGATGGCCGGGCAGATGCGCCTGGTGATGGCCGGGCAGATGCGCCTGGTGATGGCCGGGCAGATGCGCCTGGTGATGGCGGGCAGATGCGCCTGGTGATGGCGGGCAGATGCGCCTGGTGATGGCGGGCAGATGCGCCTGGTGATGGCGGGGCAGATGCGCCTGGTGATGGCGGGTCAGATGCGCCTGGTGATGGCGGGTCAGATGCGCCTGGTGATGGCGGGTCAGATGCGCCTGGTGATGGCGGGCAGATGCGCCTGGTGATGGCGGGGCAGATGCGCCTGGTGATGGCGGGCAGATGCGCCTGGTGATGGCGGGCAGATGCGCCTGGTGATGGCGGGCAGATGCGCCTGGTGATGGCGGGGCAGATGCGCCTGGTGATGGCGGGGCAGATGCGCCTGGTGATGGCGGGTCAGATGCGCCTGGTGATGGCGGGTCAGATGCGCCTGGTGATGGCGGGTCAGATGCGCCTGGTGATGGCGGGCAGGCGCGCCTGGTGATGGCGGGTGGCTGATGTGTCAGATGGCAGGCCGATGTGCCAGGTGTTTTTGGGGACACTGTGTTTTTGGGGACACTGTGTTTTTGGGGACACTGTGTTTTGGGGGACCCTAGCTGGGAGATCAGTGGGTAAACAGCAGACAAACAGCTAGAAAACTCACTGATCTTCCCGGCTGAAGCAAAGATTTCTCTTCCTCTCCTCACTGACAGGTTCTGTGTGAGGAGAGGAAGAGATGAGAGCAGTTACAACTGCTCTCTATTTACATTACATGACGACTGTGATTGGACACAGTCGTCATGTGATCAGGAGGGCCAATCACATGGCCCTCCTGTTGTATTTTTCTCTCCGGTCTCCGGGGGTCTCAGGCAGATCGGGATCGCGCCGCTGCGCGGGCACGTGGCGGCGCAATCACCGGTTATCTGCCGCCCATCCCCCTTTGTTTACCTTACGATGGCTGTGATTAGACACAGCCATCGTGCGGATCAGGAGGGCAAATGACATTGCTCTCCTGCCGATCCGAGATGCGGCGTGTGCGGGGGACACGCGTGCACCGGGATAGCGCAGCTGCGCGGGAGCGCGCCCGCGCGATCCCGCTCCTTTGACATGACGTTCAGGAACGTCCTGTCAGGAGTAGAGAGCTCCCACCTGGCCGTTTATATGCAGTGGCCGGGTGGGAAGTGGTTAAGGACCAAGCCTCTTTTTGAGATTTGTTGTTTACAAGTTAAAAACAAGTTTTTTTTGCTAGAAAATTACTTAGAACCCACCAAACATTATACGTTTTTTTTTTCTAACATCCTAGAAAATAAAATGGCAGTCGTTGCAATACTTTCTGTCACACCGTATTTGCGCAGCGATCTTACAAGCAAACTTTTTTTTTAAAAAATACACTTTTTTGAATGAAAAAAATCAGACCGCAGTAAAGTTTTTTAGTTAAATTTTTTTTTTTATATTGTGAAAGATAATGTTACGCCGAGTAAATTGATACCCAACATGTCATGCTTCAAAATTGCACCCGCTCGTGAAATGGTGACAAAATTTTACCCTTAAAAATCTCCATAGGCGATGTTTAAAAAAATTCTACAGGTTGCATGTTTTGAGGTACAGAGGAGGTCTAGGGCTAGAATTATTGCTTTTGTTGTACCGATAGTGGCGATACCTCACATGTGTGGTTTGAACACCGTTTTCATACTCACGTATGCGTTCACTTTAGCGCACGAGTTCGGCAGGACGGGTCACGTTTAAAAAAAAATTTGGTGTTTAGTTACTTTACCTTTTATTTTTTATTTTTACACTGTTCTTTGAAAAACAAAAAATGTTGTTACTTACCTTGTAATAGACCTTGTAACATAGGTAGGTAAACATCCCTTGTAATAGAAAAAAAAAAGCATGACAGGACCTCTTAAATATGAGATCTGGGGTCAAAGAGACCTCAGATCTCATAGTTACACTAAAATGCAATAACAAAAATTTTTTTGTCAGAAGATCCAATCGCCTCCACTGCTGCCGACGGCTCCTGTAAGGCCCCTTTCACACTGGGGTGCTTTGCAGGCGCTACAGTGATAAAAATAGCACCTGCAAAGCGCCCTGAAACAGCCACTGCTGTCTCTCCAATGTGAAAGCCCCGAGGGCTGCCACACTGGAGCGGTGCGCTGGCAGGACGCTAAAAAAAAGTCCTGCTAGCAGCATCTTTGGAGCGGTGAAGGAGCGGTGTATGTACTGCTCCTTCACCACTCCTGCCCATTGAAATCACTGGGGCAGCGCGGCTATACCGCCTGCATAGCGCTGCTGTAGCAGTGCTTTGCGGTGGTTTTTAACCCTTTCTTGGGTTAAAACCGCCCTGCTAGGGGCCGAATAGCGGCGGTAAATAAAGTTTAAAAGTGTTCCTGTTAAGTGGGACTTTTAGTGGGAAAAAGACTACTTGGGGTTGAGTGCCTATTGGATTTTATTTAATTTGAAGTGATCGTATGAAAAGAAAAAAGAAAAAGCGGTAAAGCGGCACTAAAGATAGCACTGCTTTAGCACCGGCACCGCCCCCACCCCAGTGTGAAAGGGGCCCAAGCGGCGGAGAGCATCAGAGCGCGGTGGGAGGGGGAGGGCCCCTCTCATGCCACCGATAAAAGTGATCTTGCGTCGAATCACTGGCAGGAGAGGGGCAGAGAGGGGCAGAGACCACCATTATGGGAAACCGCCGGCTGAAGAAGAGGATACCGGGGTTATGGCAGCTAGCTGCTGCCATCACAACGATATTACTCTTCAAAATTAGGATGTATATCGGCGTGCGGCGGTCTGGAAGTGGTTAAAGTTCACATGCATGTAAAGGCAGGCGTCCCAATACTTTTGGTAACATAGTGTATAAAGAGTAATTGTTTCATTTATATAAACCTCTTAAAAACATTTTTTGCTATTCGGTCAGAAGAACCCCAGGATTTATTTTTTTGTCGTTTGAGAAGAAAAGTGCATACTATAAATTTGTTTACAATTTGTTTGTCCCACAATCTCCCAACGTAAGAAACGAACAAGAGAAATGAATCCTGAGCTAGCAGGCGTTCAATAAATCCCATTTTATTTTCACATAAACTGCACAGAGTGAATCTTTAGGCAAATATAATTTGATTTATCCTCACACATTCCTTGGCATGATAGGCCATGAACTGATTCATATTGATTGCAATTCTGTTAACACCTGCTTAATGTTCTCTTTTCTGCTGCCATGGCAACCGAGAAAGATGTCCTGTCAAAATATCTTATAAAAGGGAAGAAATGGACATTTCTGTGTAGATGTGATGCACTGGGAGCCACTCGGACTCGCCTTAAAATCCCGCTTTCTTTGGCTGTCTCTGACCACGCTAGTAATGCGTCTCTTCCTGCCCTGGCTTTATTGCCCCAAGTATTGTCTCTGAGAGCTGCGGGCTGTAATAAGATGTCAACTTGGAAACCTGTGATGTGATGACTTGCAATGACACAATGAGGTTTATTTACTAAGGCTGGGGGGAGTGCAAAACCAGGCTCACTTCTGCAGAGAAACCAATCAGCTTCAGGGTTTTATTGCCAAAGCTTCATTTAACTACTTCAATACCGGGCAAAGTTTTCCTCAGTTTAGGCCGATATGTATTCTTCTACACATTTTTAGTAAAAAAATAAAAAAAAATCACAATAAGCGATTATTGATTGGTTTGCGCAAAAGTTATAGCATCTACAAAAGAGGGGATAGTTTTATGGCATTTTTATTATTAATTTTTTTTATTAATAATGGTGGCGATCTGCGATTTTTATCATAACTGCGACATTATGGCAGACACATCGGACACTTTTGATGCTATTTTGGGACCATTGACATTTATACAGCAATCAGTGCTATATAAATGCACTGATTACTGTGTAAATGACACTGGCAGGGAAAAGGTTAAACGCTAGGGGGCGATCAAGAAGTTAAATGTGTCCTAGGGAGTGATTCTAACTGTGGGGGGGGCATGACAGCGATCACTGCTCCCGATGACAGGGAGCAGTAGATTCCTGTCATGTCACAAGGCAGAACGGGGAAATACCTTGTTTACAAAGGCATCTTCTTGTTCTTCCACTCCGTGAGACGATCGTGGGCACCCGGCGGACATCAAGTCTGCGGGACTCATGGTCATGGAGCACACGGCGGGCGCACGCATGCCCACAATGCCGCATCTTAAAGGGGACTGATCCCATGGAATCGTTAAGGCATCTGACCCTTGTGCTAGTGGATCCTTTGTTCTTAACACAAAGTTGTCCAGTTTCTTGTTGAACCTGGAAGCCAACAGGTCTACATCCAGGATACCTCATTTTCGACATATGGCCTGAAATATGTTGGGGTGTAGAGACCATTCTCCTGGGCACAGCTGCTGGCGACTTAGGAAATCCGCCTACAAATTTTCTACCCCTGGAATGAAGACCGCAGACAGGCAAGGAACGTGCCTCTCTGCCCACGAAAAAATGTGATTCACCTCATTTTGGGCATCCAGACTCCTGGTGCCCCCTTGGTAATTGGTATAGGCCGTTGCCATAGCATTGACGGACTGTATCCAGACAGGACAACCCTGCAACCTGCAAGTCCAGACCCTGAGGGCTAGACGAATTGCCCGAATTGCCAGAATATTGATGGGCAAGAGCCTTTCGGTTCTGGACCATCTTCCCTGGGTGGAGGCTTCTTCCAGAACCGCTCCCCAGCCTATTAAGGTGGCATCTGTGGTAACCACTTTCCAAGTAACTGGAACAAAGGATTTTCCTTTTAGTAGATTCTTGGTTAGCAACCACCAATTGTGGCTCTAGCGTACCCATGGTGAAAGGCATATTGGAAGATCCAAGACTTGTACTCTTTTTCTCCAAGCAGAGAGGATGCTGCTCTGAAAAGGCCTTGAGAAACTGGGCATAAGGAACAACCTCAAAAGAGGCCACTATTTTCCCTAATAGTCTCATACATAGTCGAATGGAGTGATTTTTCCTTGTTATTACTACCCGGACCAAATCCTTTATGGCTTTGGCTTTTGACCTGGGTAAAAATACTCTGCTTTGCACTGTGTCTAGGACCATGCCCAAATACTCCAGACTTTTTAGGAGTTGTAAGGAAGACTTTTCTAGATTGAGGACCCAGCCTAGTTACTCTAATGCCGCGTACACACAACCAGACTTTCCATCAGAATAAACTCTGACGGTCTTTCCGACGGAGTTCAGCTGAAATGGACATGCCTACACATGATCACACCGAAGTCCGTTTGTTTAGAATGCAATGATGTACGACGGGACTAGAAAAGGAAATTCAATAGCCAGTAGCCAATAGCTGCCCTTTGCGACGTATTTGGTCCATCGGAATAGCATACAGACGAACGGTTTTCCCGATAGGAATTGATTCCTTCGGAAAGATTTAAAACATGTTCTATTTCTAGGCCCGTCAGAATTTTTGAAAAAAAAGTGTCAGGTCACCTTGAGGCGAGGTGACAGATGCACTCCGTAGGGATCAGGAGTGCACCGCAAGGTTGTGGACCCTAAGGCTGACTGCTGCGGACGGGAGATAGATCCCACCGAGGTTAGAGCGTAAGATTCCCTGGGGTGCGGAGTCTAAGAGCCAGCAGGTGTTCACCAGAGCTTCTAGTGGTGAGGATGGACTGGGCTGCAACTGGCTCCAGGTCGCGGCCCCCAGGGTCCCCCAGCTCGCACCCACAGTAGGCAACAGGAGGATAGGGATAGTGAGGGATAAAGCCAAGGTCTGGGCCACAAGCAGACAGGAATAGTCAGGGACACGCCAAAAGGTCAGGATCACAGGCAAACAGGGATAGTCATGGACACGCAAAAGTCGGTAACGGAACAACAGAAGAGCACACGGCAGGTAACCGTAAGCTAAACACACAAAGGAATACACAATGGTTGATCAGCCCTGTTGGCTTGCAGTGCACAGGCTTAGTCAGAACACATGAGGGGAGGTAAGCAACCAGAGGAAGATCACTGCATAACCATGACAAAAAGTCAGATGAAGCCCACACATGATCGGAATATCCGATGAAATGATTCCGTTGGACCTTTTCTGCCGGAAAGGCTGGTCGTGTATACGCAGCATTAGTACTCTACTGTACTGGGCACACTGCGGTCTAAGTGTGCTACGGACTGTTCTACAAGTAGCAAATTGTCCAGATAAGCTGTCACTGTTATGCCTTGAGGCCTTAGCTTTGCCAAGGGCAGGGCTAGAATTTTTGTGAACACTCTAGGTGCTGTAGCAAGACCAAAAGGTAGGGCCACGAATTGGAAGTGATGCTGATCGACCGCAAATCTTAGAAATCTTTGCTGAGCGGGAAATATTGGCACATGTAAATAGGCATCCTTGATGTCTATTGATCCCAAGAATTCTCCCCTCTGAAGGGTGGAAACTACTGAGTGGATTGACTCCATGCAGAAAGAACGAATGTCTAAAAACTGATTCAGGTCTCTTAGATCTAGACTAGGTCTGACATCCCCGTTCGGCTTTGAAACCGTAAAGAGGTTGAGTAGAACCCGGAGCCTTGCTCTTCTGGGGTCACTTCTATAATTACCCCTTGGGATAGTAGACATTCTAAGGCCAGAAACAAGGGTCTTCTTTTTTCTGGATCTTTGGAGACCTTGACCTTAGGAAACGAGATGGTGGAAACTCCCGGAACTCCAGCTTGTAGCCCAGAGACACCGTAGAGGTTACTCATTTGTCCTGAATCTCTTCCCGCCAGGCACCTACAAACTGCAGCAGCCTTCCCCTCACTCGGCCGAGTGGGGGCGCCCCTTCATAGGGAGGTTTTGGGGTTCTGTTTAACAGATCCTGGACCCAAAGACTTCTTTTCCCCTTGGGTTTGGCCTTGGACCTTTCCTCTAGTATTCAATTGGGGAGGACGTCGCCAATGCCTGGAGGTCAAGGCTCCAGGTGCTGGGGACAGTGAACATCTAAATGAGGGACGTTTTTTATTCTTCTTTTTAACCGGTTAACCCAGTCCAGCTCTCCCCATGGGGAAATCGGTGAAAATAAACCGCCTGTCCGTTTTCACTCATCCAGATGGATGAAAAATAGGCCCACCATCTGTTTTGGTGGACAGGATCAGATCGGATATTAGCAGATGACCTAATCAGACAGCCTGTGTGAAAGGGGCTTAAGGGAGTATAAGGCCGCGTACACACGCGCGGACTGTTGGCCCAACCTTGTCCGCTGAACAGTGTTTGGGCGGACAGTCCGCTCGTGTGTGGGGCTTCAGCGGACAGTTTCAGCGGACAGTTGGCCGAACAAGGTCTTACGGAAATTCCGAAAAACTGTCCGCTGAAACAAGGTTTCAGCGGACTGTTCGCTCGTGTGTAGGCTTGTTCGGCCAACTAAGTCTCGCGCATGCTCAGAAAGGATTTCCACGTCGGAAGGTTGCATTGCAGTGTATAGGACGTCGTATTTTTCGTCCCGTCGTACGTGCCGTTCACGTCATCGCGCACGGTTTCAGCAAACTGTTTGTCCGTCGTGTGTGGCCATGTCCGTCCATGCTAAGTTTGAGCGGACTGTTCGCTCAAACTGTTGGACGGACAAAGTTGGGCCAACAGTCCGCGCATGTGTACGCGGCCTTAAGCATACATTGTCGACCATTTCAACAAATAACTCCAGTATGTTATAGCAGCAATGTTACACATATGCACACCCTAAATTATATAATAGTGCAAAGAGTCGAATTGTGGTGGTGGTGGGGGGGGGGGGTGTGAGTGGTTAACATAAAGTGGAAAGGAGAACTGACTGTGGTGACAAGTGACTACTTTGGCCTACTCTAGGCTCTCTACACGGCTTCCCGTATTCTGGAGGCTTCCAGAATTTAGTGGGTGGGAGAGTCAAATATATTTATGCAACTCCAGCCAATCCCTGGGAGAGAGTGCCCAGATGGTGTCTGGGAGAGTGTATAAATAGTCTGGAGCCTGAGAGAGAAGGATTCTTCCCCAAGAAGAGAGGTTCCCAGCCAGATGCACTGCTGGCCCTCCTTGCAGTCTAGCTGAATGATCTGCTTGTGTTTTTGAGGTCCCAGCTGTGCATAGCTAGGGGGCCTCTCCTACAAATTCTTATTGGAGCTAGGAGAGACTGGGGTCCTGTCTAGAAGTTTCACAGAGGAGACTGTCTGGCTGAATCTGGAGGGAGGTATCCAAGTCCTGAGGACACCGAGTACAGACCTGCCTGCTGTTACTGTTAAGCCCTGCTGCACCAAGTTTAAGGCTTGCCTTGGCCTGGAACATTGCTAATGGTGTACCAGTGCTGTCCATTTTATGCCCTACTGCGCAAATTAGATTGTTAATGGTGCTGTCCATTTTAAGTCCCACTGCTGAAAAGGCTTTGTTAAGAAGTAACTTTTTAGGGAAGTGTCCTCACATAAGGTAACCTCTAGACTATTTTGTAAACCAGAGGAGTGAATGTTGCTGTTTGCTCAGCTGCCGTTGCACTAGTGGGAGAAGAACCTAGGACACAATTCAGTGGGTGGGGGGTCAGCATTAGACTTGTGTGATTCGGTTCGTAACGAATAGATTTTCGTACGAATTTGTTAGTATTTGTACATTCGGATCAATTCAAACATCCGAATAGCTGAAAGAACCAAAATGCGAAAAATTACAAAATTACGAATAGGCAAAATAATGAACACGCAAAAATACGAACGGACAAACTTACAAAAATATGAAACTCCGAAACAGTAAAAGAACGAAAAGGACATCTATAACGAATGATTTAGGTTTTGTATTTTCAGTCCTTTGTCTGTTCATAATTTTGTATGTTCGTATTTTCATTTGTCTGTTTGTAATTTCGTTTGTTCGTGTTCTCGAATCGTTCTTTTGAATGGACAGTGTAAGTATCTTAATATGTATGCTCGTAATTTCCTGTTCTTGAATTGTTCTTTCGAATGGGCAGTGTATTAGTTAGTGATGTATCTTACTTAATATCTTTAGCCAATCAGCTTATCCCTTTTGTCTGAGTTACACGGCATTCCTGAATCTTTTTAGATTCAGTTGAGGAGGAGACTGAGTCAGGTCCCGTGACTGAGGGAGTGGACTGGCGTAAGTACAGGACTTATGCCCCGTACACACGATCGGAAATTCGCCAGCAAAAGACCGATGAGAGCTTTTGGTTGGAAAATGCGACCGTGTGTATGCTCCATCGGACTTTTGCTGGCCGAATTCCAGCCAGCAAAAGATTGAGAGCAGGTTCTCAATTTTTCGGTCGGAAAAATTCCGATCGTCTGTAGCAATTTGGACGCGCACAATTCCTACGCATGCTCGGAAACAATTTTACGCATGCTCGGAAGCATTGAACTTCATTTTCTCTGCTCGTCGTAGTGTTGTACATCACCACGTTCTTAGTGGTCAAAAGTTCAGCGAACTTTTGTGTGAGGCATGAACTATGCAAGCCAAGCTTGAGCGGAATTCCTTCGAAAAAAAACATCCAACATTTTTCTGACGGAAAATCCGCTCGTGTGTATGGGGCATTATTAGAAAAGCAAGCATAGAATTATCATCCTTTATTTCCTACGAAAGTACGAATCAATGGAAAAGGCAATCTCACAAAAGTAACAATTACTAAATTACGAATAATGTACCGAATAAAAGAAAATTATCTAACAAAATTTACGAATTTCAAATCAAAGAAAATTAGACGGAATTACAAATCAATTCATATCAACGAAAATATATCTGTTACGAAAATATGAACGAGTCCAAATATGAAAACTTGCGTCTTACGAAATTACGAATAATTACAAATCAACGGAAACGTAAAGAAACTAAACAAAACTAAATTTTTTGTTGTGCACATGTCTAGTCAGCATTACAAAGGGATATGTGCAGGAGATAGGGTGAGGGTGTCAACTGTAGGGTAGAGAAAGGAAGAAGCAAGGTACATACATATATTACTAGACAATGTAAAGTCTTAATGGGCCCTAAGGATTTGTTAAAATTTTTTACAAATGTCCAGTTACTGTTTACATTTTCCCACCTACTAAATTACTCTTGAAGCTGTTTTTGAAGACAGTTCTGTGTTAAAATTTCCCTCAATATCCTCGTTTATACAGTAAAACCTTGGTTTGAGAGTAACTTGATTTGAGAGTGTTTTATATGACAACAAGCAAAATTTCTAAATAAATTTTGACGTGATATACAAGCGATGTCTTGATATACAAGTAGCGCCACGTCACAACTGAGTATAAAACAGAAGAGAGGCGCCTCTAATGCCGCGTGCACACGATCGTAATTCTCGTTGGAAAAAGCTATGATGGTTTTCTCGACGGAATTCAGCTCAAACTTGGCTTGCATACACACTGTCAGACAAAAGTTCGCTGAACTTTCGACCGTCAAGAACGCGGTGACGTACAACACTACGACGAGCCAAGAAAATGAAGTTCAATGCTTCCGAGCATGCATTGAATTGTTTACGAGCATGCGCAGGAATTTGGTGCGTAGAAATTGCTACAGGCGATTGGGATTTCCGATCGAAAACTTTTTCCGTTGGAAAAATTGAGAACCTGCTCTCAATCTTTTGCTGGCGGAATTCCGATGGAGCATACACATGGTCACATTTTCCGATGAAAAGCTCTCATTGGTCTTTTGCTGGCCCAATTAGTGTAGCAATATGGTTACATTTAATGAAGGTACAATGTTTAGCAACTCACATGGTTGATGATTAGGAGAGACACATCTAAGTATACAGGTATCTGGGGTAAAGCTGTCCACAAAGACCGTCCTCTGCACCTCCATCGACATCATCCCTTCCACGGGACAAGCCTCGCTTTCAGATCGGTCTACTGCAGGGTAGTCTTCCCGGTTACAATTGCAGACTGACAGAGGTGAGAACCGGCGGTGCAGAGGATGGTCAGATGTCAGTAATGGCGAACCTTGGCACCTCAGTTGTTTTGGAATTGCATTTCCCATGGCGCCCAACTAAACTTTAGAGTGCATGAACATCATGGGAAATGTAGTTCCAAAACATCTGGGGTGCCAAGGTTCGCCATCACTGGTCTATGTGGGCAGCTTTACCCCGGATGTCTGCATACTTATGCCGCGTACACACGGGCAGACTGTATGGCCTACTTAGTCCGTCGAAACACATTTCAGCGGACAGTCCGCTCGTGTGTGGGCTTCAGCGGACTTTTTCAGCGTGCAGTCTGGCGTACTAAGTATTTCGGATTTTTCGAAATTCTGTCCGTCATACTTTGGTTTCAGCGGACAATCCGTTCGTCAGTAGGCTAGTTCGACGGACTAAGAATGGCGCATGCTCAGAAAGGATTTACACGGCGGAAGGGTGCATTGCTGTGTATTGGACTTCCTATTTCTAGTCCCGTCGTACGTGCTGTACACGTCATCGCGCAAGCTTTCGACGGACTGTTTGTGCATCCGTGTGTGGTCAAGTCCGTTCATTCGAAAGTATGACGGACTGTCCGTCGGATTGTATGACGGACTAAGTAGGCCATACAGTCCGCCCGTGTGTACGCGGCTTTAGATGTGCCTCTCCTAAACATCAACCATGTGAGTAGATAAAAGTTGTACCTTCATTAAATCTAACCATATTGCTACACTTAGAGGCGCCTCTCTTCTCTTTTATACTCTGTAGCTTCTGCTGGATTTTGCTTCTGATCCCCTTGTGGAGGCTTCCATTTGTAAATGGACATTTTATGGTTACACAACCTATCACATTGCTATAATCTTTTTATATGGACTATAAACTGAAGGACTGGTTGTGGAACAAATCATCTGAGTTTCCATTATTTCTTATGGGGAAATTTGCTTTGATATACAGTACAAGTGCTTTGGATTACAAGCATGTTTCTGGAACGAATTATGCTCGCAATCCAAGGTTTTACTGTACCTCCATTTATTAAATTCTATGTATTACAAAGTTACACGTTATTCTGAATGTTTTTTCCAAAAAAAAAAATTAATTTCCAGTGCTAGAGAACAAACTGATTATGTTTGGTACTTGCAGCTTGTTGGCATTTTATTGGCAGGCGGGCATGCACGTGATATTGCCAAACTACTTTGGCAAGCGGGAGGATTTCATTGAGTGTCCAATGTATTGTGATTGTCACTTTATAAATTGTGCATGAACAAAGACTTGTACAAATACCCTCCATATAGCAAAATCACAAATCTCGAATTCACAGTCTAAAGAAATTCAACAATTAACCACCTCTTGGGCAAAAAAAATAAAAAATTGAAATAAACAAAATAAAATAATATCTATTATTACCTATTCATTAATGGTGATGTAGTTGTCATGGAAACAGCATAATAACAGCCTTCTTGTTTACACACAGCTCCTGTTGTTGAGGATGAAAATGTTTGGAACTTGCTCATAAAATGCCCTTTCCAGTAAAAAAAAAAAAAAAGAAAAAAGAAAAAAGCACCTTGCATCTCCTCGCCGATTACAGCCGCAATCCGTATGTATAACCTTTAAACCTGTGTTCTCTAAAAGCATTCAAGTTTCGCAACTGTATACATGCTCGTACATACATTACGTCTCTATTTGTGAATCCTTTTAGGTTTTTCCATCTTTTTTTTATCAGTGTTTGTTTCCCGACACACAATTATTTAATGCTATAGATACTAGACATAGCAATAGACAGATTTTTACATGACGGTCCCTCAATCTGTCTGAGAGCTGAATTCCAGACTAGGGATGAGCTCGGTGTTAGATTCGAACGCATATTTGACTCGAACATCGGCCGCTCGTCTGTTTGGCGAATTCAGAACTTTGTGGACCGCTCGCACCAAATTCGTGTGGCACGAACGGTCCACAATGTACTACGCCATTGCAGTGCATTGCTGGCTCATGATTTGCCAAGCATGCACTGTGACCCCGCATGCTTGGCCAATCACAGCCCCGGCAGCGAGGAGAGCCATAATTGGCCACAGGCAGGATGCCTGTGGCCAATTATAGCTCGGGGGTTTAGTACACGCCCCACACTATATAAGGCCGCCAACGCGGCGGCCTTGTGTAGTGTGTTGGCATGCAGGGAAAGAGCTAGATAGGCAGGGACAGTGTGTTCTTTTCTCAGCCATCTGCAGGAGTTAGTGGGTGTTGTGTGCCTCCAGCACAGTATACACCTGTATCTACCCTTTATTGCTGTTGCTCTCTAATACAGCCATCTGCAGGAGTTAGTGGGTGTTGTGTGCCTCCAGCACAGTGCAGTATACACCTGTATCTACCCTTTATTGCTGGTGTTCTCTAATACAGGCATCTGCAGGAGTTAGTGGGTGTTGTGTGCCTCCAGCGCAGTATACACCTGTATCTACCCTTTATTGCTGGTGTTCTCTAATACAGGCATCTGCAGGAGTTAAAATGGGTGTTGTGTGCCTCCAGCACAGTATACACCTGAAGATACCCCTTATTGCTGGTGTTGTCTGTTGCATAGCTTGCATATTAGCCTTTAAAATTAGCACTTTTGATTTCGAACGTTCGAGTCCCATAGACTTTAATAGGGTTCTAAAGTTCATACGAATTTTAGGTCCGTTCGAAGGTTCTGGTACGAACCGAACCGGGGGGTGTTCGGCTCATCCCTATTCCAGACACGAAAACCTTTATTCAAAATCTTTTCCTCAATATTCACAAAGGATTTAAATCCATTTTGTGGAAATTTAAATAGAACGGCAACTTAATGCATTTTTTTTGGCGCAACATCTAGTATTAAAGCTAAAAAAAAAAAACCCTAGTGGTGGACTTTTTAGGCACATAGAGAGTAAAATAGTGTTTTTAATACAAAAATATTTTGTTAAATATATGGTATAAAAAAAGTATAAAACATGTAACATAGGGAATGCATGTATGGCATTTACATCAATATACATACAATAGTACAAACTACTCTTGCACCCAACGCGTTTCGGAGTACACGTATCTCCTTCCTCAGGGGTGAGTATTAGCAAGAGAGATTTCTATTCTATAAAATATATTAAAAAGAAGAGGATGAGCATACATGACATCACACATTTATACAATAATCCACAAACACTAATGCCGCGTACACACAAGCGGAATGTCCGACAAAAAAAGTCTGACCGAAGCTTTTCATCGTATATTACGATCATGTGTATGCCTCATCTGACTTTTTTTTAATGAAAATTCTGACGGACCTAGAAATAGAACATGTTTTAAATATTTCAGACGGAACCAATTCCTATTGGGAAAACCGCTCGTCTGTATGCTGTTCCAATGAACCAAAAACAACGCATGCTCTGAAGCAAGTATGCTGTCTGTCAGTGCTACCTATAAGTGCCCATCATTGTGGCATTTCAGTGCTGCTTACTAATGATGCATATTAGTGTCTCATCAGTGCCACCTCATCAGTGCCCATTAATGCCGCCTTATTAGTGCCTGTCAGTGCAGCATCAGTGTTGCCTTTCAGTGCTGCCTATCAGTGCCCATCAGTGCTGGATATTAGTGCCTCATCAGTACCGCCTTATCAGTGCTCGTCAGTCCAGTCTCATCAGTGGTCATCCCTGTCCCCTATCAGGGCCACCTATAAGTGTCCATCAGTGTGACCTTTCAGTGCCCATCAGTGCTGCATATTACCCTGTTTCCCCAAAAATAAGACCTAACGCGATTGTCGGTGATGGCTGCAATATAATTTATTTTCGGGGAAACAGGGTAGGGCTTATTTAGGGGGTAGGGTTTATATTGCAGCCATCTCCGACAATCACGCTAGGTCTTATTTTTGGGGAAACAGGGTAGCGCCTCATCGGTGCCACCTTATCAATGCCCATCAGTGAAAGAGAAAACTTACCTACTTACAAAATTTTATAATAGAAACAAAGAAAAAAAACTTTTTTGTTTTTTCAAAATGTTCGGTCTTTTTTTTTATTTGTTTAGCAAAAATAAGAACCCCCATTGGTGATCAAACACCACCAAAAGAAAGCTCTATTTGTAGGAACAAAATGATAACAATTTTGTTTGGGTACAGTGTAGCATGACTGCGCAATTGTCAATTAAAGCGGGAGTCCGTCGGGACTCCGCGTTTTTTTTTTTTTTAAAGCCAGCAGCTACAAATACTGCAGCTGCTGACTTTTAAAATAGTGACACTTACCTGTCCAGCGCGCCCGCGATGTCGGCACCCGAAGCCGATCTCTAGATCGTCTGTCGGGTGCTGCCGCCGCCATCTTGGGTATGGGAATCAGGAAATGGAGCCTTTCGGCTTCATTTCCCGGTTCCCTACTGCGCATGCGCGAATCGCGCTGCGCAATAAGGACGGTCCCCGCTGCCTCTGGGATTTGTGTGTTTCCCAGCAGGCAGCGGGGCACTTGCGGAAAGGGGCGGGCACTTGCGGAAAGGGGCGTAATCTACGCCCCTTTCCGCAGAGAGCTATCCCAGAAGTGGGTGCAGAATACCTGTACTGTACAGGTATCTGCACCCCCCTCCCCCCTGAAAGGTGCCAATTGTGGCGCCGGAGGGTTCCGATGAGTGGAGGTCCACTTTAGGGTGGACCTCCGCTTTAAATTGTGTAGGCGCTGTAATCTGAAAATTGGCTTGGGTAGGAAGGGGGTCAAAGTGCCCGGTACTGAAGGGGTTAACAAACAAACAAAAAAGTTCCCAGTGATGTGAACACTGGTCTGTGACTTCAATCCAGTCCTGAAGAAGTCTATGGAGCTGAAATTCGCACTGCACTAAACTCGCACGTTTTTTGAACCGGATCAGATTGGCACCGCATATATGTGAACAGCCTCCATCGGAAATAATGTTTTGTTTTTTTAGTTGACATGCAAATCTATGCGTTATGAATAAGAATAGAACCGGTGTACTATCACATAGTGTCCCCCATCGGATAGTGTCCGCTGTGTATTGCGCATGCGCAGTACACAGGACACACAGATTCCGAAAACAACCGAAGATGAGTCCAGGTGCTAGCCCCACCATCCAAGTGGACATAGAGTTCGAATAAAAAGAGCCGAGGGCAGCGAGGCCGTGCCTGAAACGTGGCGAGCCTGCGAGGGGCCCTCTAATATGTGCAGCCCTATGCCCACTTGGATGGTGGGGCTAGCACCGCGACTCACGGCGCAGGCGCCGTTCATCTTCTGAGATTTTCTGAATCTCCTTCTGCTCTGTACTGCACAAGCGCTGCACCTGCGCAGTATGCGGCGGCCACTTCTAGATGTCCGGACGCTATATGGCAGAACACCGGCACTCAAGCTTCAGGTATTAAAAAAAAAAAGGGGGGGGGCATACACCATTGCATATGATGGAAATCCTCGTATTGACGCACTTCTGACAAAGCATCAAATGGTGTAAACAGGGCCTAAGGAACATCCAGTTATTATGCCCACCACCAGTCAACACACCACACTGTGCATGGTACACTTTCTATAGTCATAGAATCTATCCCTGCTGTGTAGGTTGTGTGTTGAGCTTTACCCCCCCACCCCCACCTAAAGATTTCCGGTCCTCCTGTGCTGTCTAGACTGACATTTGGAGACGGTATTGTTGATGTTGAGTGAAGGAAGTGGATGGTAAAGGGTCACAGGTTTTGCACCATGTTGGGAAATGTCTGTGTGCAATAATGACAGTTCACATACTAGCAGGTGATTATTACTCGGCAATTAATCTCGTAGTCCAGATGCCAGTAATAGTCAAATCTGGGAAAAGGCTTTTCAAATCTCAGGCCATGTTGTTTAGTCGCTTGTTTCCTGAATGTGGCGCTTTTCAGAAGACATGGTAAAGCAGACCCTCCCAATCCCCACCCCCACCCCCAAAAGAGAAAAAAATCCTGTTCTCCTGGCAAATATCAAATGCTAATATTGAAGTTTAACCCATCGCTCCCAACTGTCCCTCTGTCCCTCATTCCTCCTCATTCTGGTCTGATCTATATAGATGTATATAAAATGCACTTTTTATTGATCAAAAAGTGTTTTCCAGTGCTAAACCTTTCATCTGATTCCTAAAATGCTGCATTTGTAAATTCCAAAAGCCGATATAAAGGAATAGTAATGGTAAAAAAAAAAAGCACTTGTGGGTTTAACCAATCTTGTTTTTTTTTTTGTACAATTCTCCTTTAAGGGGCGTGGCCATGGGGTGTGTCCTATGCCTGCATACATTTGCTGATAGGTGTCCCTCATTCCCATCTCAAAAAGTTGGGAGGTATGTGTGTATAGTGCAGGTGACATTTTTGTTTTTTTTGAGGTATGGTGTTGCCAGGTACTTTTTTTTTCTTCTTTTTTTTTTTTTTTTTTTTAGCAGAACCGCTCCAGTGGTTTCACATAAAAGAAATAGCTCAGCATACTGGAAAATATCTTCCACCATTGTTTTATCATACTGCTGCTCAGAAATGGCTTTTTTTGGTGGTTGGCAACCCAGAAAAATAGCTGCATGCTACGCTCAAATCTTCATCATGCCGGCCCCCAAAAAAAATCAGCCAAATGTATCCGTGTCCATGTTCCCCTACATTGCTATCTTGTTAAAAAAAAAAAAATTATTTAATAATAATAATAATAATATATAATATAATAATTTTTTTACACTTCAATACCTTAGGGCGTCATAGGGTAGGGACCAATGTGAGTGTACAATGTACAGGGATAGGGACAATTGTAGACACTTACTCAAGTTGAACTGGATGGACTGGTGTCTTTATTCAACCTAACTATGTAAGTAACTGTGTAACTATATGACGTCCTTGACTTTGTGTGGGGATATCTGAATGATGCCTGCAGCTACAGGCATCATTCAAATATCATTCTTTCCAGCCGGCGATTTTGTGCACGATAAGAACAATCATAGTGGCAGTTCCACCACTTGATCGTTCTTAAAGCCGACGGGAGGGGACATCCGGTGCTTCTCTGGGCTCTCCTGTGCCATCGGCGCCAGATGACGACCATAGAGATTTCCCGTGACCAGATGGTCACCAGTCATCTCTATGTCCGTTAGAGGCCCGGGAGCGACATTATGACGTCACGCCCAGGTTCCCGGAAGTAAACAAAGCCCCGATCGTGGCTGTCAGAATGAGATTGGTGCATTTTTTTTCTCAATCTCATGCTTTCCAGCCTGGAGGAGAGATGTGGGGGTCATATTGATACCGCATCTCTCCATAAAGAGGACCTGTCACATGGATTCCTGTTACAAGGGATGTTTATGTTCCTTGTAATAGGAATAAAAATGGTCAAAAAATAAATAATAAAAAAAAGTGTAAAAATAAAAAAAATAAGTAAAATAGAAAAAATAAAAATAAAATAAAAAAAATTAAGTAAAATAGAAAAAAAATAAGTAAAACGCTCCTGTCCCCGGTAGCCCGCGTTCAGAAGCAAACACACGCATAAGTCCCGCCCACATATGTAAGCACCATTCAAACTACACATGAGGTATCGCCACGTGCTTTAGAGCGCAAGCAACAATTCTAGCACAAGACCTCCTCTGTAAGCCCTTGTACACACGGTCGGACATTCCGACGGAAAATGTCCGATCGGACCATGTTGTCGGATAATCCGACCGTATATGGGCTCCATCTGAATGTCCAACCAACAAAGTTTTAGAGCTGGGCTATAAAGTCTTCCGACAACATGATCCGATCGTTTGTAGAGAATTCCGATCGGACAAAGTGCCACGCATGCGCAGATCAAATTCCTAGACCAAAGCTATTGGCTACTAGCCTAGATTTTTACGTACCGACGTTTGGCGCCATTCCATGAGTGTGCGCAATTTTAAAGCGTGACATGTTGGGTATCTATTTACTTGCCGTAACATCACCTTTCACATTATGCAAAAAAATTGGGCTAACTTTACTGTTTTTTTTTTTTTAATTCATGAAACCTTTTTTTTTTCCCCCCCAAAAAAAATTGTTTGAAAAATGATTGCGCAAATACCGTGCAAAATAAAAAGTTGCAATGACCGCCATTTTATTCCCTAGGGCGTCTGCTAAAAACCCCCCATATATAATAAATGATGATTTTTACATGTAGGAGAGAAGTGCCAGAATAGGCCCGGTATTGACGTGGTTAAAAAATAAAAAAATCCTCAGCAGAATTTTCTATGTTTAGAGGATTATAGATTTATAGTAGAGATCTATGAAAAAGTTGGACTTACTTTCTTTTTTTTTTTGGGGGGGGGGGGGGAGGGGATTTCTGCACAGAGCGGGTTGTGGCTACGTCTGTCCATTGTCCTTTATTATCATGAAAATCAGAAGCCGTCACTTCCCTCATTGTGCAAACCCTTCATAATGAAAACCAGCTGTGCCGTATGTGTCGGATCCCACACAAGAGGACTGCTGTGTGCTATACGTCCCACCCCCCACATCCTATCCTTCATACGAGGTGACCCCGCTCGGCGGCGTTTCCAGGGGCACACTTAAGCAGGGGACACACTTTCAGTTTTTTTTTTTTCCGTACAACCGGTTAAAAAAACAAACAAAAAAAAAAAACAGATCGCTACATCAACACAAGCGATGTAGATGCAGCGATCTTCTTGCTGGGACACAGTGGGGTTGATTTACTAAAACTAAAGTGGCTGCAGTGCTGATCTGTGTATTTTGATTGGGGGGGGGGGGGGGGGGGTGGAGCTCCAGCAGATTGACAGCCTCAGCTCTGTTTCTGGGTGTGTTGTATGAAGTGGGTGTGCCGCTTCCCATCCAATCAGCTCTCAGGGCTCTCCTCACTGAGCTCTGTAGAATGTAACTTCAGCACACTTTTTTTCCCGGAAACCCTTCGACAAGCTTTATAATTCCGCACTATGAATAGATGTAGAGAAGAGAATGCTGCAGATAGACAGGAGGGTAGGAGGGTTTTGTTTAACCAGTCGCATACCTCCCAACTTTTTGAGATGGGAATGAGGGACACCTATCAGCAAAAGTATGCAGGCATAGGACACACCCCTTGCCACACCCCCTTAAAGGAGAATTGTACAAAAAAAATCAAGAATGGTTTAACACACAAGTGCTTTTTTTACCACTACTATTCCTTTATATTGACTTTTGGAATTTACAAATGCAGCCATTTAGAAATCAGATGAAAGGTTTAGCGCTGGGAAACACTTTTTGATAGATAGATAGTGCATTTTATATACATCTATATAGAGCAGACCAAAATGAGGGACAAATGAGGAGGAAAGAGGGACAGAGGGACATTGCTCCAAATCAGGGACAGTCCCTCCAAATCAGGGAGCAATGTTAGACTGCGGCAAGGTGGCACGATCCTGCGAATCACCATATGTCAGTTCGGGAACTCGCTTTTGTGGGGATGCGCCTGTTGGTCAGTGGGGGGGGGGGGAGCCAATCAGCGGTAGAAACTGACCGGAAACTGATTGCATGGTGTGAACTAGAGCCATTGGAATACCTGGAAAACACTGTGCATGCATTTTGTGCAGAAAAAAAGCACACAGAACTGCATCTGCATAGCTCCCAACTGTCCCTGATTCCGAGGGACTGTCCCTGATTTGGAGCAATGTCCCTCTGTCCCTCTTTACTCCTTATTTATCCCTTATTTTGGTCTGATCTATATAGATGTATATAAAATGCACTTTTTATCTTTAAAAAAGTGTTTCCCAGTGCTAAACCTTTCAAACCGATTTCTAAATTGCTGCATTTGTACATTTTAAAATCCAATATAAAGAAAAAAAAAAGTCCTTGTGGATTTATTAAAGTTTTTTTTTTTTTTGGTTAATTCTCCTTTAAAGGGGTGTGGCAGGGGGCGTGTCCTATGCCTACATACATTTGTTAGTAGGTGTCCCTCATTCCCCATCTCAAAATGTTGGGTGGTGTGAACTGGTCCTCAAAAGAAACACAAACAGGGAACACATTTAACCCCCTTGATCGCCCCTGAGGTTAACCCCTTCCCTGCCAGTGATATTATTACAGCGATCAGTGCTAAAAAAAAAATGCACTGACATTGTACTAATGACACTGGATGTCAGTGCATATTTTTTAGCACTGTCACTGGTTCCCAAAAAATTGTCAAAAATGTAAGCTAGGCGTCTGATCTGTCCGCTGCAATGTGGCAGTCCCGCTAAAAATCGCTGATTAGCGCCATTTCTAGTAAAAAAAGAAATAATAATAAAAATGCCATAAATCTATTCCCTATTTTGTACATGTTACATAGTCAGTAAGGTTAAATAAAGACACCAGTCCATCCTGAGTGAGTGTCTGCAATTGTCCCTATCCTTGTACATCACACACTCACATCCCTGTACATCACCCTACCCTCAAGGAGCCCACAATCCAAGGTGGGGACTCATATATCTTATAACTAGGGCCAATTTTGGACAGAAGCCAATTAACCTACCTGCATGTCTTTGGAGTGTGGGAGGAAACCGGAGTACCCAGAGGAAACCCACACAGGCACAGGGAGAACATGCAAACTCCAGGCAGGTAGTGTCGTGGTTGGGATTTGAACCAGTAACTCTTTTTACTGCTAGATGAGAGTGCTAACCACTACACCACCGTGCCGCCCAAATCTGTGATAACTTTTGCGCAAACCAATCAATATACGCTTGTGCAATTTTTATTTTTTGTACCAAAAATATGTAGAAGAATACATATCCGGCCTAAACTGATGAAGATTTTTTTTTATTATTTTTTTTATTTTTTTTTTGGATATGTATTATAAAAGTAAGTAAATACGTTTTTTTTTACATTTTTTCAAAATTGTCGTTCATTTTTTGTTTATAGTGCAAAAAAATTAAAAACACAGAGCAGATCAAATACCACCAAAAGAAAGCTCTATTTGTGGGGAGAAAAAGACATAAATTGTCTTTGGGTGCAGCATCGCACGACTGCGCAATTGTCAGTTAAAGCTACGCAGTGCTGTATCGCAAAAAAAAAAAAAAAGGCCTAGTCAATAAGTGGGGTAAATCCTTTCCGGGGCTGAAGTGGATAATCTCTGTGTATCACCTGAGGCCAGTCACTTCACTGGGTATATGGAAGGGTTTACACTTTACAGAAATGGCTCAAAAAATTGTTGCTCCCACTACAGCATGTGCAGCAATGTAACGTATAGCATAGCTCCCAACTGTCCCTGATTTGGAGTAATGTCCCTCTGTCCCTCATTCCTCCTCATCTGTCCCTCATTTTGGTCTGATCTATATAGATGTATATAAAATGCACTTTTTATCTATCAAAAAGTGTTTCCGGTCCTAAACCTTTCATCTGATTTCTAAATTGCTACATTTGTAAATTCCAAAAGCCAATATAAAGGAATAGTAGTGGTGAAAAAAAAAAGCACTTGTGGGTTTAACCAATCTTTTATTTTTTAGTACAATTCTCCTTTAAGGGGCGTGGCAAGGGGTGTGTCCTATGCCTGCATACGTTTGCTGATGGGTGTCCCTCATTCCCTTCTCAAAAAGTTGGGAGGTATGTGTGTGTATAGTGCAGGTGACATTTTTGTATATAAGCAACCCTGGTGTGTGTTTACCATCACATGTACATGTATGTGGGGGACGCCAATTTTTTTTTTTTTAGGGGGAGGAGTCTGGGCGCTTGAGTGTAACTTCATTTTTTTTTTTCATTAAACTTTATTTTGTATCACCAGCAAATGAACAATAACTTGTCCCCTCTAACAGTTGGAACCTGCCATGGGGTTGTGGGCCCACGGGTGGGAGTACAGAACCTGGGATACATGGGGGGGGGGGGCACATATTGGAGGGGGGGTTATGAATGTAGTAAGGATGCAGAGGAAAGAGATTGGGCGGCTTTGAGATCAGGTTTTATTATACTTCTATAATTAGGGGGGTGTAGCATGGAACACAGTGCCAGTTCTCAGTCCATGTACCCCCCCCTCCAGGGATCATCAGGTAGCACCCAAATTATTTTTTGAATTAAAGTACCATCACATAACAAAATAGGTGGTGCAACGTTTCGGAGTCAGGCAGGACCCCTTGGTCAGGCATGTGATGACCACCCTGACGCGGGGTCCTGCATGCACATGTTGCAGGGACGGCGGCCCCTTCATTTGAATGCTCTCCTGTACCTGTGAGAATTATAGGTAAAGAAGTCCCAGGCACTTTTTTTATATATATATATATAAATGGCTCTGCATGGAATTGCATGTGTCTGTGGCACCAGGTGGCTTTATACGGGTGTTTTGCTGACGCTTTTGATGCAGTTAATGGCACCCCTGCAACTGCCAAAGAACGGCGCGTTTCGTCTGCGAGTTGGGAATGCGTGCGATTTTGCAAGTGTTCCTGACCTGCACAGGTGTGAACCTTCAGAAGGTCTGTCCCTCTGTAGACCCCTGCTGGAGGAATAGTCTGCAGGAGCATGTGCATTGTACCCATGATAGAAGTAGTAATAGTCTGCAGGAGACTGTGCATTGTACCCATGATAGAAGTAGTAATAGTCTGCAGGATCCTGTGCCTTGTACCCACAATGGAGGTAGTAATAGTCTGCAGGATCTTGTGCCTTGTACCCACAATGGAGGTAGTAATAGTCTGCAGGAGCCTGTGCATTGTACTCATGATAGAAGTAGTAATAGTCTGCAGCATCCTGTGCCTTGTACCCACAATGGAGGTAGTAATAGTCTGCAGGAGCCTGTGCATTGTACCCATGATAGAAGTAGTAATAGTCTGCAGGAGCCTGTGCATTGTACCCACGATGGAGATAGTAATATTCTGCAAGAGCCTGTGCATTGTACCCATGATAGAAGTAGTAATAGTCTGCAGGATCTTGTGCATTGTACCCACGATGGAGGTAGTAATAGTCTGCAGGAACCTGTGCATTGTACCCATGATAGAAGTAGTAATAGTCTGTAGGAGCCTGTGCATTGTACCCATGATAGAAGTAGTAATAGTCTGCAGGAGCCTGTGCATTGTACCCATGATAGAAGTAGTAATAGTCTGCAGGATCCTGTGCCTTGTAACCACAATGGAGGTAGTAATAGTCTGCAGGAGCCTGTGCATTGTACCCATGATAGAAGTAGTAATAGTCTGCAGGAGCCTGTGCATTGTACCCACGATGGAGGTAGTAATAGTCTGCAGGAGCCTGTGCATTGTACCCATGATAGAAGTAGTAATAGTCTGTAGGAGCCTGTGCATTGTACCCATGATAGAAGTAGTAATAGTCTGCAGGAGCCTGTGCATTGTACCCATGATAGAAGTAGTAATAGTCTGCAGGATCCTGTGCCTTGTAACCACAATGGAGGTAGTAATAGTCTGCAGGAGCCTGTGCATTGTACCCATGATAGAAGTAGTAATAGTCTGCAGGAGCCTGTGCATTGTACCCACGATGGAGGTAGTAATAGTCTGCAGGAGCCTGTGCATTGTACCCATGATAGAAGTAGTAATAGTCTGCACTCTGCAGGAGCCTGTGCATTGTACCCACGATGGAGCTAGTAATAGTCTGCAGGAGCCTGTGCATTGTACCCATGATAGAAGTAGTAATAGTCTGCAGGAGCCTGTGCATTGTACCCACGATGGAGGTAGTAATAGTCTGCAGGAGCCTGTGTATTGTACCCATGATAGAAGTAGTAATAGTCTGCACTCTGCAGGAGCCTGTGCATTGTACCCACGATGGAGCTAGTAATAGTCTGCAGGAGCCTGTGCATTGTACCCATGATAGAAGTAGTAATAGTCTGTAGGAGCCTGTGCATTGTACCCACGATGGAGGTAGTAATAGTCTGCAGGAGCCTGTGCATTGTACCCACAATGGAGGTAGTAATAGTCTGCAGGAGCCTGTGCATTGTACCCACAATGGAGGTAGTAATAGTCTGCAGGAGCCTGTGCATTGTACCCACAATGGAGGTAGTAATAGTCTGCAGGAGCCTGTGCATTGTACCCACAATGGAGGTAGTAATAGTCTGCAGCCCCCATGGATGTACATTGTGTGTATTCGGTGTCCGGACATGCAGCTCTCCTATGAGCTGTGATGTGAAGTTTGTAGCCCCGCCCCCTGGTATGGTGTGACCCCGCCCCCCGTCATTGTGTGCGGTCCCGTCCCCGGTCACTTCCTCCGCACAGCCCGGACCCCCCCTCCCCCCCTCCAATCATTGGTGAGTGCGGACAGACCCCGCCCTGACAGAAGTGGAGGGAGGTGTGGAGAGGAGAACCCCCCGCTGTCCATCTCATCGCCGCACCACACTGTGCCCGGGGTCCGGAGGGAGCGCCGCTCCGCGGGTGGCAGCGGGCTGGAAGGAGAGGAGTTAGAGGAGAGTGACGGAGCCATCCCCGGCATGGTACAAGGTACGTCCCCTCCCCCCCCCCCCGCCCTCTACACCGCCACCCCCCCCCCCATACCATCACCCCACCCTCCATACTGCCACCCCCCATATCCTCCCACACTATACCATCACCCCCTCCATACCCCCCATTATCACCCCACCCCCTCCATACCCCCCACTATGCCATCACCCCCCATACTGCCACCCCCCATATCCCCTCCATACCCCCCATCATCACCCCACCCCCTCCATACCCTCCACTATGCCATCACCCCCCCCATACTGCCACCCCCCATATCCCCTCCATACCCCCCATCATCACCCCACCCCCTCCATACCCTCCACTATGCCATCACCCCCCCCATACTGCCACCCCCCATATCCCCTCCATACCCCCCATCATCACCCCACCCCCCACTATGCCATAACCCCCCCCCCCATACTGCCACCCCCCATATCCTCCCACACTATACCATCACCCCCTCCATACCCCCCATTATCACCCCACCCCCTCCATACCCCCCACTATGCCATCACCCCCCCCATACTGCCACCCCCCATATCCCCTCCATACCCCCCATCATCACCCCACCTCCCTCCATACCCCCCACTATGCCATCACCCCCCATACTGCCACCCCCCCATATCCACCCCACACTATACCATCCCCCCTCCATACCCCCCATTATACCATCACCCCCCCATACTGCCACCCCACATCCCCCCCACACTATACATCACCCCCTCCATATCCCCCCCCCCACAATATACCATGACCCTCCATACCCCCCCATACCATCCTTCAGCGTCTGATCCCTCAGCCCAGCATGGGGATCGCACCGCAGGGTGGGGGGGCACCAAATCAAATGAAGGGGCCACATAGGGCAAGGAGACCATCACCCCCCCCCCCCCAGAGATGTGTACAGGAGGTTGGGGGGGGGGGGGAGTTATACTGACAGCCTTTGTGCCACCCTAACCATATGGATGACCTTGTGTGATCAGGTGTATACTATTTATTTATACATATTATAAAATATGTGTGTGATAGAACGTATAATCCTAGTACAGAGTAAGGAATGCACAGTGTGATGTTTTTTATATATATATATATATATATATAAAAATATCCTATACTGTGTGTTTGATGGAAGACACTGTGTGACCATTATAGTATATACTGTGTATGTGTTTTACACATAGGCAATTTAAAATCGCAGGCAGAATCGATGCGATTCCAGAGTTGCAGCAAAACACAGGACATTATTTCTTCACTTCACCCCAAACGCAGTGCAATTCCAACTTTGGTTGTTGTGCGACAAATCGCAGTGTGTGTGTGTGTGTGTGTGTGGCCCATAAAGTTCTGGAACTTCCTTCTTTTGGACCACATGCATTGCAGGATTATCGAGGCAGAATCGCACAACATTTGGGGTGCCGCTAAGAAATAATGGCATCGCAAACACTCCCCGCTTTTTTCCACGATTCTGGAATCGGTGGGGGGGGGGGGGGGAAATCGCAGTGATCCCACCTGGAATTCCAAATCGCCTGTCTGTGAACGGAGCTGAAGTGTTGTATACAGCAGCATTTCTCACCATCGGGGATACAGAGGAACCCCGGAAATAATGTTTGTGTCTCGGGGAAGCCCCTCTCAGTGATGACATCTGTAGCTCAGCTCATTGTGTGGTCAGTAAAATGAGAATATAATAGAATATAGAATGTGGTGTATCCAGTATAACCGACAAGCAGAGAGTTTTTTGTTTTAACGCTCCCCTGATCTGAGAGAAATGTTTCCTTTACATTTTTGTAAATATTTTCTTCTCTTTTCATGTAACAACTCTGAAATGACACTTTGTTACAATGTAAAGTAGTGAGTGTACAGCTTGTATAATTGTGTCAATTTGCTGTCCCCTCATAATAAGGCTCCATGCACACTGGACACCAGATTGCTGGCAGAAAACGCTGCTTGATAAATGTGATTTTATTTTATTTTTTTATTTATTTTTTATCAGCGTTTTGCATTGCCGTTCATGCACGTTCAGCGGCGCTAGCTTTTAGCAAAGTTTCTCTGCCTCTATTAAAAATCAGTGGTTCCCTATGGGAGCCCATTGATTTGAATAGAAGTCGCACCAGAAGTCGGATCATCATGATCCGACTTGCAGTGCGACTTGCGTGCTGAGGATGAAGTGGAACCCCGCCAAAATAAAAAAAAAATTGGCGTGGGGTTCCCCCTTCTCAGACTATACCAGACCCTTCAGTCTGGTATGGATTTTAAGGGGAACTCTCTTCACCGAAAAAAATGGCATGGGGTTCCCCCCCCCCAATATTCCATACCAAACCCTTATCCGAGCACGCAGCCCGGCCGGTCAGGAAAGGGGGTGGGGACAAGCGAGCGTCTCCCCCCCCCCCCCCCCCACTCCTGAACCGTACCAGGCCGCATGCCCTCAACATGGGGGGTAAATGCTTCTGGGGGCACCCCCCCACCCCAAAGCACCTTGTCCCCATGTTGATGAGGACAAGAGCCTCTTCCGAAACAACAATGGCCGTTGGTCATTGGGGTCTGCGGGTGGGGGGCTTATTAGAATCAGGGAGCCCCTTTAATAAGAGCCCCCAGATCCCGTCCCCCCACCCTATGAGTATGGGGTACATTGTACCCCTACCCATTCACCTTGAAAAGTGTCAAAAATAAGCACACTACACAGGTTTTTAATGTAATTTATTAGGCAGCTCCGGGGGTCTCTTGCAACTTTGGGGATCTCTTCCTTCTTCTCCACGCTCTCTGGTTCTTCTGCCGGGCTCTTCCACTATCGTCTGCTCTTTTGCTAGCGGTGGGCCAATCTTTTGTTGTCTTCTTCACTCTTCTCTTCCTCCAATGTTGACACAACGCTCTCACCCGCGCTGTAATGCCGGGTGTGCAGTGCGCAACAACTTAAATTGGCATGGTCACCAGGTGATGTCATCTGGTGACCCCGCCCCTTTACGACGTCACCACCCAGGGCATGATGGGACGGCGATGCTTTACATTTTTTTTAATTTATTTTTTTACAGGTTACATGTTTAGAGTTACAGAGGAGGTCTAGCGCTAGAATTGTTGCTCGCACTCTAACACACGCGGCGATAACCTTACATGTGTGGTTTGAATGGCATTTTCATATGTGGGCGGGACTAACGTGTGCTTTCGGTTCTGAGGCATGCTACTGAGGACAGAGGCGTTTTAAAAAATATATATATTTTTTTTATTGTGTATTTTACTTTATTTTTTTTACACTTTTCTCTTTAGATTTATTTATTTATTTTGATCACTTTTATTCCTAATACAAGGAATGTAAACTTCCCTTGTAATAAGAATGGTGCAAGACAGATCCTCTTTATGGAGGGATCAATAAAACCCCACATCTCTCCTCCAGCCTGGAAAGCATGAGATCAAAAAAAAATTGACGAACTCATGCTTACCAGCCGTGATTGCGGCTTTGTTTACAATCGCGGCCCAGATGTGGCATCATCATGCCACGCCCGGGCCTCCGACAGTCATAGAGATGACCGGTGACCACCTGGTCACCGAACATCTCTATGGTCGTCATCCGGCGGTGACCGATTCTTTCCCTGGGTCCCCGAAGGCAGGGAGAGCCCAGAGAAGCACCAGATGGGGGGGGGGGGGGTTGAGTGTCCTCTCCCGTCGACTGTAAGAACGATCAAGTGGTGGAACTGCCGCCATGATCATTCTTATGGTCCACAGAATCGCCGGCTGAAAACGAGGATATCCCCACTAAATTTCAAGGCTGTCATGTGATAGACCTTGGACTGGAAGTGGTTAATGTCTAAACCGCTGGCAACAAAAAAGTACACCCCTAAGTGAAAACGTCTAATGTCCAAATTGTCAATATTTTGTGTGGCCACCATTATTTTCCAGCACTGCCTTAACCCTCTTGTGCATGAAGTTCAGCAGAGCTTCACAGGTTGCCACTGGAGTCTTCTTCCACTCCTCCATGACAACATCACGGAGCTGGTGGATGTTAGAGACCTTGCGCTCCTCCACCTTCCATTTGAGGATGCCCCACAGATGCTCAATAGGGTTTAGGTCTAGAGACATGCTTGGCCAGTCCATCACCTTTTACCCTCAGCTTCTTTAGCTAGGCAGTGGTCATCTCGGAGGTGTGTTTTGGGTCATTTATCATGTTGGAATACTGCCCTGTGGCCCAGTCTCTGAAGGGAGGAGATCATGCTCTGCTTCAGTATGTCACAGTACATGTTGGCATTCATGGTTCCCTCAATGAACTGTAGCTCCCCAATGCCAGCAGCACTCATGAGCCCCAGACCATGACACTCCCACCCCCATGCTTGACTGTAGACATGACACACTTGTCTTTGTGCTCCTCACCTGGTTGGCGCCACACGCACTTGACACCATCTGAACCAAATAAGTGTATCTTGGTCTCATCAGACCACAGGACATGGTTCCAGTAATCCATGTCCTTAGTCTGCTTGTCTTTAGAAAACTGTTTGCGGGCTTTCTTGTGTATCATCTTTAGAAGAGGCTTCCTTCTGGGGCGAGAGCCATGTAGACCATTTTGATGCAGTGTGTGGCGTATGGTCTGAGCACTGACAGGCTGGCCCCCCCCCCACTCATTCAACTTCTGCAGCAATGCTGGCAGCACTCATATGTCTATTTCCCAAAGACAATCTCCTGGAAATGACGCAGAACACGTGCACTCAACTTCTTTGGTGGACCATGGCGAGGCCTGTTCTGAGTGGAGCCTGTCCTGCTAAACCGCTGTATGGTCTCCTACATTGGTGGCCAACGAGAGAAGGACCCCTTATATAAATGGTCAGTAGGAGAAGGACACTGGGGGTCAGTGGGGAAAACTGACCCTCTTACGCACAGCTAAACTGATGATTGATATCGGTGGCAACTAGGAGGTAGGAACTCTGAGGAACCCTGGTTGAGAATCCCTGGCATACAGTATATACTGTGTGTGTTAGTGATGGAATATACTGCGTTTTTGTGCCTGGAGACCTCATGTATTAGGAAGTGCAGGGAGCAGGATTCATTGAGCACTTAACAGTTTTTGCTTCTCAAATAAGTAACTCCTGATGGCTGTCTGTAAGGGGGCATATCTCTGATCACCAATGTAAGGGTGTCCTTTGCTCACTGACTGCCAGTGTAATGCCGTGTACACACGGTCAGACATTCCGAAGGGAAATGTTGGATGTGAGCTTGCTGTCGGGGAAAAGTTTAACCGTGTGTATGCTCCATCGAACATTTTGCTGTCGGAATTTCTGGCCACGAATGTTCGAGAGCAGGTTCTCAAACTTTCCGCAACTTCACTTGTCGGAAAGTCCGATCGTGTGTACACCAGTCCGTCGCACAAAAGCTCATGCATGCTCGGAATCGAGCAGAAGGAGCCGCACTATTGAACTTCCTTTTTCTCGGCTCATCATATGTCACCCCATTCTTGACATTTGTGTGACCGTGTGTATGCAAGATACGTTTTTGAGGCAACATCCTTCGTAAAAAATCTGATCGTGCGTACGCGGCATTAGGGTCAACTTTCTCAGTTGAACACAAATTTTAAGAGGGACCTTCTTCTGCTTCTACTTATCACCAATGTAAGAGGGTTTTCCCCTCCGTTGACCAAAATTGTAATGGCTGCAATTATTATACAGGATTTGTATAGTGCCAACAGTTTGCACAGCGCTTTACAACATGAGGGCAGACAGTACATTTACAATACAAATCATCTCACTGACCATCAATGTAAATTACCCTTCCTCTACTGTCCATCAATGTAAAGGGTCCCCCCTACTGACCATCAATGTAAGAGGTCTTTCAATAAATGTAGACCTTTCTCAATTGACCAATTTTTTTTTTTTTCTGGGCATTATTATCATTTGATTATTATTAATAAGAATTTATATTAATATAATATTATTTATTAAATAATATTAATTAATATAATATAATTATACCACATTCAGAAGTCACCATAGGTAAATATAAAATTAAATTGTATCAGTTGGGAAATCCATGCGTCTATGCTCTATTCCCCATGTGTATAAACATAGTGTGTCGGTAGCAGTAGGGATAATTGGCACATTAGTCCACCAGTGCCAGACATTTAATGACACTATTCATCAATAGTCCAATAATAAACTGGACAAAGAGCACAGAATTTGTCCCGCAGGATACTATAAAGTAATATTATTGTGTCCCAATATCCCCTTTTTATTTCCTTCTAAACTACTTTATGACCGATATTGAAGAAATTTGCATTGGTGCTAATGATCTCATGCTATAGACCTCCCGTGTGCTGAGGCCCAAAATCCTCAGCACTTTCTGGCACCCGGGGGGGGGCTGCGCACAGTTGACCAATATAAGTGAATGGCTAAAGTGATGCACCGCTCAAGGTAACGAAATCCCTCCACTCTGCTGCCTCTGCACACAGTGAGGGTGACGTCCCTGCATGCATCAGGAAACGCATAGTGCAAGAACATCCGGATGGCCGCACTCCTGTAAAATCACCTTTTATTGCTCCATATTTTTAAAACGACAATCCATACAGCAAGGTGGGGTAACAGATACAGCAAAGCTAACTCGTATCGCTCCTTTCCTGGTGCTTAGTCATAGCCGACTATGACTAAGCACCAGGAAAGGTGTGAAATGCGTTAGCTGTGCTGTATCTGTTACCCTCCCCAATCTTGCTGTATGGATTGTTGTTTTTAAATCTAATGCCGCGTACACACGACCAGACTTGGGTCAGACAGACTTTCGACTGAGTTCTGACGGACTTTCCGAATGAACGGACTTGGCCACACACAATCACACCAAAGTCCGACGGATTCCAACGTGATGACGTACGACCGGACTAGAATAAGGAAGTTCATAGCCAGTAGCCAATAGCTGCCCTCTCATCGGTTTTTGTCCGTCGGAGTAGCATACACACACAAGAGGATTTCTCAGTAGGAACTGGGTCCGGTGGAGTTCTTTCGGAAGAATTTGAAACATGTTCCATTTCTAAAGTCTGTCAGACTTTTGCGAATCAAAAGTCCGCTGCAGCCCACACACGATCGAATAGTCTGCCGGAATCATTCCGTCAGACTTTTGATGTTGAAAAGTCCGCTCGTGTGTACGCGGCATTAGGATCAATAAAGGTGATTTTACAGGACTTTCTTTCACTATATAAGTGAATGGTTGTACGCACCTGTGCTTGGGTAAATGCAGAGGACTTCTACATTGGCACACGTGCCACTTCTGTTTTCAGATAGAAGCACTGTACACACATGCACGGGAAAGCGTGTAATGCAGCAGACATCAGCTTTACCCGAGCATGGCCACATACAGCTTATTCCCTTGTATTGGCGGCTGTACGTGGCATGTGCAGCTCCCTGGGTGCCAGAAAGTGACGGGGATTTTACAGCTCGGCACACAAGAGCTGCTAAGCATCTGTGTACACGAAGTCTTAGAAAAAATACAGAATAAAAAAAAAGTATGTTTAAAAACCTACTGTATGCAGTACAAGAAATGAGCCCATGTTTAGTCTGTGCTTCTTTCTGTCCACCCTGTGGCCTTGTGCTGGGGGTGGTGAAGAGCTCCTATGTGACCTAATAAGAAATACACAAATCCTACTGTAGATCAATTTTGTCTGTTGCTGCAGAAGGGAGTCTCGCTCACTAATCAAGCTGCATTTTCCATAAAACAATTTTTATATACAGTTAATGATTAAAAAAAAAAAAATAATAATAAAAATCCAGCAAGAAGGGTGAGACAATACTGTCATGGCATTAGAACTGGAATCTCATGGTTCCTGACAAATTCGTTGGATGGGGATTCACCTTTTACATCCCCAAAAATTGAAATGTGTATTTTGGCTGAAGTGATGTGATGACTTCGGACAGCGCCACTGACCTTTAAATTCCCGTTCATTGTAGGCCCTTTTTACTAGCGAAAAAAAAAAAAAACTTGATTTAAATCAACTCGATTTAAAGTGGCGTTCCACCCATATAAAAGTCAGCAGCTACAAAAAGTGTAGCTGCTGACTTTTAATAATTGGACATTCACCTGTCCCACGGTCCAGCGATGCGGGAGATCCTGACTGTGGGTGTCCGGCTGTGTTTTCACAGCCGGGCATGTGCAAGCCATGCTGCGATTTGGCCGGGTAACCTTTTGGGACCTGTGACGCGTCCCAGAAGATTGCACGGGGGAGGTGGGAGAGGTAAATTTCCTTCCAGCGCTGCGGAGCGCTGCGGTCAGAGAACTTTCAGCAACCCACAGCTTGACAGTTGAATAACACAGCTCAGGGTTTAAGCAGTCAGGCATTTTATGGGTGCAAGGACATACCTGGGCAGCCAAACTCACTACATACATTTAGAGGTATGTGGGCGGAGCTTCCATTCTCTGATCTCACTACAACAGCCGGGAGCTCCACTGATGCTTTGTAGGGGGGCCCCGTTACCCGTGAATTGGGGCCCCAATGAAGGTTTTGCAGAGTGCACAGAGGACACTGGAGGCTGTATTCCCGTGCTAGCCAGCTGAGAGGGGGCGGGGCCGGGAGCGCCACTGACGCTCTGACCCCGCCCCCGTGCAGCCTTTATGCTGGGAACAGAGCGGCTGTAGTGAGAGCCAGTGATCGGAGTGGGGGCGTCAGTGGAGCTCCCGGCCCCGCCCCCTCTTTACTGGCTGGAGAATACAGAGGTCCGGGGGCGGGGCGGGATCTCCACTGACGCTCCCACTCCGATCACTGTCTCTCACTACAGCCGCTCTGTTCCGAGCATACAGACTGCACGGGGCGGGGTCAGAGCAACAGTGGAGCTCCCGGCCCCGCCCCCTCTCAGCTGGCTAGCACGGGAATACAGCCTCCCGTCCCGTGTCCTCTGCGCACTCTGCAAAACCTTCATTGGGGCCCCAATTCGCAGGTAGCAATGCGGGCCCCCCTATAAACATTGGGCCCAGGGCAGGTACCCCGTTTGCCCTGTGCTAAAGACGGCCCTGCCCCCCCTTAAAAAAAAATTACATGCCAAATGTGGCATGTCAGGGGGTCACCTTCACTTAAAGAGGAAGTTCCATTCTTGGGTGGAACGCTGCTTTTAAATCCTATATTTTAAAGAGCCACCTCCTCTGTCCCACAGTTTTCCACCCCGACCGTCCCATTAAATTTAATAAGTAACTAAATTATTAATCTATCTTGCATAGTAGGTGAAGTTGGAAAAAAGACTTAAGTCCAACCTATGTGTGTGATTATATGTCAGTATTACATTGTATATCCCTGTATGTTGCGGTCGTTCAAGGGTTTTATCTAATAGTTTCTTGAAAAACTATCAATGCCCCCTGCTGAGACCACCACCTGTGGAAGGGAATTCCACATCCTTGCCGCTCTTACAGTAAAGAACCCTCTATGTAGTTTAAGGTTAAACCTCTTCTAATTTTAAGTGGCCACGTGTCTTGTTAAACTCCCTTCCGCAAAAAAGTTTTCTCCCTATTGTGGGGTCACCAGTACGGTATTTATATATTGAAATCATATCTCCTCTCAAGTGTCTCTTCTCCAGAGAGAATAAGTTCAGTGCTCGCAACCTTTCCTCATAACTCATATCCTCCAGACCCTTTATTAGCTTTGTTGCCCTTCTTTGTACTCGCTCCATTTTCAGTACATCCTTCCTGAGGACTGGTGCCCAGAACTGGACAGCATACTCCAGGTGCGGCCAGACCAGAGTCTTGTAGAGCGGGAGAATTATCATTTTATCTCTGGAGTTGATCTTTTTAATGCTTGACATTGCATGCCATTGCTGAGCCTATCATCTACAAGGACCACCAGGTCCTTTTCCATCCTAGATTCCCCCAGAGGTTCTCTCCCACCCCCCCCCCCCCCCCCCCCCAGTGTATAGTTTGCATTCATATTTTTGCCACCCAAATGCATTATTTTACATTTTTCTACATTGAACCTCGTTTGCCATGTAGTTTCCCACCCCATTAATTTGTTCAGATTTTTTTGCAACGTTTCCACATCCTGCGGAGACGTTTATTGCCCTGCTTAGTATTGTCCGCAAATACAGAGATTGAACTGTTTACCCCATCCTCCAGGTCGTTTATGAACAAATAAAATAGGATTGGTCCCCGCAAGAACCCGTGAGAACCCTGGGGGATCCCACTACCCACCCCCTGACCATTCCGAGTACTCCCCATGGATCACCACCCTCTGAACTCACCCTTGTGGACAGTTTTCAATCCATGTACTCGCCCTTTGGTCATGCCAATGTACCTTATTTTGTACAGTAAATGTTTATGGGGAACTGTGTCAAATGCTTTTGCACAATCCAGATACACCACGTCTATGGGCCTTCCTTTATCTAGATGGCAACTTACCTCCTCATAGAACGTTAGTAGATTGGTTTGGTTTGGCAAGAACGATTCTTCATGAATCCATGCTGATTACTGCTAATGATACCATTCTCATTACTAAAATCTTGTATATAGTCCCTTATCATCCCCTCCAAGAGCTTGCATACTATTGATAGGCTAACTGGTTTGTTATTCCCAGGGATGTATTTTGGTCCCTTTTTTTAAATATTGGTGCTACATTGGCTTTTCTCCAATCAGCTGGTACCATTCCAGTCAGTAGACTGTCAGTAAAAATTGGGAACAATGGTCTGCCAATTACTTGACTTAAGTACCCTCGGGTGCAAGTCATCCGGTCGTGGTGATTTATAAATGTTACATTTTTCCAAGTCTAATTCTAATTCTGTCCTCTGTTAGCCATGAGGGGCCTCCTGTGATGTCATGAGGATAAACGCTGCAGTTTTGGTTACTGAAGCCCCCCCCCCCAATTCCCTTGTGACAACTGAGAAGAATAAATTCAATACCTACGACGTCTCCTCATCTTTTGTAACCAAATGTCCTTCCTCATCCTTTTATGTGGCCAATATGGTATGATAGGTTTTCCTTTGTGTTTTTACTTTGCAGGAAATAAAAGTGCTGTTATGCATCGCATACTAGCACATTATGACGCCTACCTGCAAACAAAACTGGAGGCCGCATCCATGTTCGCCCCTTCTGGGGCCGCGGACTCTGGCTCTGTGACTGGCTGGAGTCGTGTGACGTCACTGTTGCACGTGGGAGCCACCAGTCGCGGCACTCGGTAGTGAAGAAACGGCACTGAGAAAAGATCCTAACGTCTCTGGGGGAAAAAAACAATATCCCATCTTTGTGTCAGTGGGAGGAATTGTGCCCCATCATTGGTGTTATTGGATGCCATTGTTGGTGTCATTGGGAGAAGGTGTGATTGTGAGGAATTGTGCTTGTTGGTATCAGTGGGGGAATGTGCAGCAGTGTGCGCCCCTTCATTCAGTGTCCAGTGGGAGGAATTATGCCTCGTTGTTGGTATCAGGGGATGAAATGGTGCTTCAAGGGCCACATAAAAAGCAAGCAAAGAGCCACCTCTGGCCCTTGGGCCACAGTTTGGAGACCCTAAACCAATCCAAAGAATCAGATCTATTTTCTGCTGTATTCTCATATACGTGTTTATATCGTATTTTATTCTATACAACTATTCATCCCAGAATTTTGCACCAATAACCCTTTGGAGTTTCCAATAATATATATCTAGTCAAATACCACCAAAAGAAAGCTCTATTTTTGGGGGAAAAAATACCCCAATTTTGTTTGGGTGCAACATCGCACGACAGCGCAATTGGCAGTTAAAGCGACGCAGTGCTGTATCGCAAAAAGTGTTCTGGTCAGGAAGGGGATAAATCCTTCTGGGGCTGAAGTGGTTAAAGTGTATTTTTTTTTTTTCCCCAAAAAATTTGGTTAGCAAGACCGCTGTGCAAATACAGTGTGACATAAAATATTGCAATGACCACCATTTTGTTTTTTAGGGTCTCTGCTAAAAAATATATATGTTTGGAGGTTCTAAGTAATTTTCTTGCAAAAATATACTGATTTTTAACTTGTAACAAGTGTCAGAAAAAGGTTTAGTCTTTAAGTGGTTAAACTGACCTCATCTACAGACAGAAGTTCATCCCTTTGATCTAAAACGGCGGTTCCTAACCCAGAGTCGATTGCCGATTCGCCAGGGGGTCTGGAAAGCTGGCCGAGATGGACCCGAATTTACTGTGTGTATGCCGGAGTCTGTCCGTCTTGACCAGTGAGATGTCGCTTCCGGGAGAGGAGAGACCGTGAGGAAGTGACGTTCTGTCGCTGCCATTTTGGCACTCTCGTCTGCAGTGAGACTACAGTTAGAAGTCAGCAAGCGGACATCTTTTTACATCTACTGAAGTCTTGCATTTTACATGTATTTTTACCAGTAAACTGAGCTTATATACTTTATAAGACATATATAACTGAGCCTATATCCTATATAAGGCTTATATTAACAGTAAACTGAGTTTATATACTATAAGTGTAAAATATAAGACTTTGATGGGTAGAAAAAGATGTCCGCTTGCCGACTTCTAACAGTAGCCTTGCTGCAGATGAGTGTACCAAGATGGCGGCAACGAAACGTCACTTCCAGTTAACACATTAGACGGTTTGCTGATTCTGACGGAACACCTTTTCGTGACTTTGGTCGGAGACACCAATTAATAAAAGCATTTTTGTACTGCGTGTCACTGGTGCAATCAATACATAGATTGTGAATAAATAAGTATTGACATAACTGCAAAAAATAAAATAAAAAAAATATTTAAATTTCTTATGGAACAAAAATAAATATAAATGTGTGTGTGTGTGTGTGTGTGTGTGTGTGTGTGTGTGTGTGTGTGTGTGTGTGTGTGTGTGTGTCCCAGTTGGTTCCTTCAAAACTGGTTATTCCGTCCCAGTGTCTGGTTCCGTAAATGTTGTTTTTTATTTTTATTTTTTTTCTTGCATAGTCACGTCATGTTGGACTTTAGTCACAATCTGTGATTCTTAACTAAGATGTTAAATTTGTAAGAATGAAAATTACATCCTGCATATCAGATATTTTATATTTTGATTCATAAGTCGCAAAATTACAGCAATGAAGGACCAGCGAAAATAATTTTACTGTTGGAGGTCCCCACAACTTGGGAAATTTTATCAAGGGGTCATGTCACTAGCAAGGTTGAGAACCTTGTGGTGGGGTCCGGGCAGCGGCTCCGGGCTAGTGGGTGTGGGGTCCGGGCAGCGGCTCCGGGCTAGTGGGTGTGGGGTCCGGGCAGCGGCTCCCGGCTAGTGGGTGTGGGGTCCGGGCAGCGGCTCCCGGCTAGTGGGTGTGGGGTCCGGGCAGCGGCTCCCGGCTAGTGGGTGTGGGGTCCGGGCAGCGGCTCCGGGCTAGTGGGTGTGGGGTCCGGGCAGCGGCTCCGGGCTAGTGGGTGTGGGGTCCGGGCAGCGGCTCCGGGCTAGTGGGTGTGGGGTCCGGGCAGCGGCTCCGGGCTAGTGGGTGTGGGGTCCGGGCAGCGGCTCCCGGCTAGTGGGTGTGGGGTCCGGGCAGCGGCTCCAGGCTAGCGAAAAAAATTAAAATAATCAGACGCTCGGTTGGGGCATCTCTTAAGACCCCATTCACACTATACAACTTTTGTTGTCAGATTTCCTGTAGATTTACCAAGACCATGTAGTACAAGGACCTGCCTGATTGCATACAAATTGGCCTCATATTCTATGGTTTTGGTAAACCCTAAAGGAAAAAATTTACAGAAAATTGTATAGTGTGTATCCAGCTTTACAGTATATGTCAAGGCAGAAAAAAAAAACCTATCCTGTACACCTGCATATATCCTTGTGTTTTTCCTTGAGGACCCCTGAAAGTACAGAAAAATACGTGTTGATCTGCAGTCAGGGTTCTAATTTCCTATTGTGGAGTGACAACACATGTGGACTTTATGGTGTTGGCCCTGCCCAGTTTTCCTTTTGCTAAATTATTCAATCCACCCCAATGTCTTCATCTCCGAAACATGGACACCAATTGACTTGGAGTTCCAAATATAACAAAATGGTTTATTCAACAGACCAAAATAAAGCAAATTAGAGAAGTTCTTTCTTGGGTTTTGCTTACTTTATAAAATGTACTTCCACATTAGCAGTCAAATTTGAGAGCCCACAATATTTCTGTTATGTGTTCACATTCACACAGCAGATCTAAAAATAATAAAAATAAAAAAAATTGCAAAATGCGTAATTTTCTAGTTTTTGTAGCAGCTTTTATATACACATATCACTCCAAAGGCAGCTTAATTTATTCAGAATAGTTTGCAATCTGCAATTAGGAGACAGATGTTTTAAAAAATGCATTAAAGCAGAGTTCCACCCAAAAATGGAACTTTCACTTTAAGACCTCTTTCACACCAGGGCGTTTTGCAGGCGCTATAGCGTTAGAAATAGCACCTGCAATCCGCCCTAAAAAAAGCTGCACCATTGTCTGTCTGTAGTTTGAAAGCCCCGAGGGCTTTCACACTACAGCGGTGCGCTGGCAGGACGTCAGGGAAAAGTCCTGCCAGCAGCTTCTTTGGAGCGGTGAAGGAGCGGTGTGTTTACCGCTCCTCCACCACTGCTCCCCATTGAAATCAATGGGGCAGCGCTGTAATACCGCCTGGCAAAATGCAGCTATTGTGGCGTATTGCTGGCGGTTTTAACCCTTTTTCGGGCGCTAGCCGGGGTAAAAGCGCTAGCGGGCAAAATGCGCCGCAAATCCAGCAGTAAAACGCCGCTAAAAATAGCGGCGTTTTACCGGCGACGCTATGGGCGGTGTGGTGTGAAAGGGGTCTAAGGGAGGTGACCCCCTGACATGTTATATTTGGCATGCGGCGCCATTGGCTGCTGTCAATCAGTCAGTTAACCACTTGCTGACCGGATCACGCCGATATAGGCTGGCAGAAGGGCACGTACAGGCAGATTAATGTACCTATACCTTGCCCTTTAAGAAGGAATTGTTGTTCTATGTTTTTACATTACTATATTCCATATTTTCCGATGTACTGTAATTTACTGGACTTATGTCAAATATTTTGTATCACCATTGTGTACCTAATAATAAGTTTGTAAACAAAAAAAGAAGCGGCCTGCATGCGCGCGCAAACTCCGTGAGTGTGATGGTGGGTCCCGTGGACTTCATGTCCGTGGGGATCCCGCGATTGTCTCACGGAGAGGAAGAACTGGGAAATGCTGATGTAAACAAGAATCTCCCTGTTCTTCCTAGTGAGACTGTCGCTGATCACAGATCCCTGTAATCGGGAGCGGTGATCAGTGTCGTGTCACACACAGCTCCTCCCCCCCACAGTTAGAATCACTCCCTAGGTCACCCTTAACCCCTACAGCATCCCCTAGTGGTTAACCCCTTCACTGCCAGTCACATTTACACAGCAATCAATGCATTTTTAATCGAACCGTTCGCTGTATAAATGTGGTCCCAAAAGTGTCCGATCTGTCCGCCATAATGTTGCAGTCATGATGGAAATCGCTGATCGCCGCCATTACTAGTTAAAAAAAAAAAAATGCCATAAAACTATCCCCTATTTTGTAGATGCTATAACTTTTGCACAAACCAAACGCTTAATGTGATTTTTGTTTAAAAAAAAAAAAGTAGAAGACTACGTATCAGCCACCTGAGGGGAAGAAAAAATAAAAATTATATACATTTTTTTTTTTTTTTGGGGGATATAACAAAAAACACTATATATATATATATATATATATATATATATATATATATATATATATATATATATATATATATACTTGAGTATAAGCCGAGGCCCCCAATTTACCCCCAAAAAACTGGGAAACCTATTGACTCGTGTATAAGCCGAGGGTGAGATATGCCTGTCCATCCCTGTGTGTGTCCATCCATCCATCCATCCCTGTGTGTGTGTCCATCCATCCATCCATCCCTGTGTGTGTGTGTGTGTGTGTCCATCCATCCATCCATCCATCCCTGTGTGTGTGTCCATCCATCCGTGTGTGTGTGTGTGGCCTTGTGTGTCCAGCCTACCTGTGTCCGAGCCTCCGTCCGGTCCCGAGCCTCCGTCCGGTCCGGTCCCGTCCCGTCCCGAGACTCCGTCCGGTCCCGTCCCGTCCCGAGACTCCGTACGGTCCCGTCCCGTCCCGAGCCGAGCCTCCGTCCGGTCCCGTCCCAGGATCACCGCTCTTCGTCGGCGCCCATTCCCCTGTTCAAATGCCGCGCCTCCCTGTCTGTGATAGGCGGAACACAATTTCCCAGCAGTCTGTGTTCCGCCTATCACGGACATCCTTTCATCCTCGTCCGTAGTACGGGGATGAGACGATGTCCGTGATAGGCGGAACACAGGCTGCTGGGAAATTCAGTGTTCCGCCTATCACAGGCGAAGGCGGAGCCGGAGGCGCGGCTTTTGAATTATAGAATGGCCGCTGTCTGTCTGCTCGACACGCTGATCGAGCAGGCAGACAGCGATGACTCGAGTATAAGCCGAGGGGGGCACTTTCAGCCTCAAAAAAGAGGTTGAAAATCTCGGCTTATACTCGAGTATATACGGTATATATAAAAAAAAAAATTTTTATCGCACAAAAAAATAGAAACTGAAGAGGTGACCAAATACCACCAAAAGAAAGCTCTATTTGTGAGGAAAAAAACATCAATTTTGTTTGGGTGCTCTGGTCTTTGGCCAGCCTAATGGTCTGGGGCTTAAGTGGTTAATCAGGAGAGAGAGGGGGGCCAGATCGGGGCTCTGTCTCTGAATGGATACACGGAGCTGCGACTCAGCTTGGCTGCCCCCATAGCAAGCTGCTCTCTGTGGGGGCACCGAACAGGAGGGAGGGCCCAGGAGCACAGAAGAGGGACCTGAGAAGAGGAGGATCCGGGCTGCTCTGTTGCCATGGATTTGCAGAGTTGGCAAGTATGACATGTTTGTAAAGTCTTTGTTATTTTTATAGGGAAAAAAAAAAAATCACTTTAACATTCAATGTAGCACCTACATTGTATTGTGACGCCTGCCTTTACACGCACGTAAACTTTAATGGCTTCCCGGTCTTAGTCCGTAGGGTTCAATATCGATTTGGCCCACCTTTTGCAGCTATAACTGCTTCAACTCTTCTGGGAAGGCTGTCCACAAGGTTTTGGCATGTGTCTATGTGAATGTTTGACCATTCTTTCAAAAGCACATTTGTGAGGTCGGGCACTGATGCTGGAAGAGGAGGCCTGGCTCACAGTCTCTGCTCTTATTCATCCCAAAGGTGTTCTATTGGGTTGAGGTCAGGACTCTGTGCAGGCCAGTCAAGTTCCTCCACCCCAAACTCGCTCATCCATGTCTTTATGGACCTTGCTTTTTGGAATCTGCAACAAAGTTTGTTCCAATTCTTACAAAATCGCTTTTCTCTGCAAAAGTGGGGGTTACTCTTTTAAAGTGGAACATCAGACATTTTTTATTTTTTTTAAATCTTTTTATCTATTAAATCTTCTGCCCTTCTTGTTTTAACTTTGGAAAGTGAAATTGTATTCTCTTTTTTTTTTTTTTTTTTTTTCTTGCCAGTAAATGCTTTATACAGCCCACTTCCTGTTTCTTTTCTGGGGAAAAAAAGCCTAGGCTTATGACCAAGGTGGATTTGATTTAAATCAACTCTATTTTAAATCATCATTTTTTAAAGAACTGTCATCTGTCCCGCAGAGGCTGCTCCTCCCCTGACCTGCTGTTGGCTCCTCCCCTGATCTGCTGTTGGCTCACCGAGAGTCCCGTTCACGTTAATGGAACAGCTGGTAAAGCGGCAGTGACACAACAAGGGGAGGGACGTGGTAGCAGCAGGTGAGTGGATGCCCGCTAACAGGCGCTGCCATGATGGATCTGAAATGACAGGTGCTCTTTAAAAAAAATCTGATTTTTTTATTTTTTTTTCATTGATTTATAGCCACCTTGCTTATGACATCAGGCGCAGCTCTTGTCAAAGTTTTGCCAGGAAGGGAGGGGTGGGTTATTAGTCATAAGAGGGCCAATGAGAGCTGCAGAGCTGGAGGTGTGCCTCTGTGTAAATCCAGGAAGTGAACAGGCAGCAGCTTCAGCTGCCCACAGTTAAAATGGTTGCAGCCAGACTCAGTGGGGGGAGATTTCTGCAGCATATTTGGCAAGTACAGAATCACAGTATATATAGAATAATATGCAAAGTGGTTGGAGGGAAGCTTCAGAATGGAAAATATGTTTTTATTACAAATTATGTGAGCAGACCGGAGTTCCTCTTTATGTGCAAGAGCTCGCCTTGATACGGATTGTATCGATTTGTCCTTCTATAATTTTGGTACATCTAAAGAACGTTGTACAATCGGATTGTATAGTGTGGCCAGCTTACGTCCTATCCGGACCCTCAGAGGTCACCTTGACAAGTCCATAAAAAACGTGATGTAGCCGTTCCTCACCATTGACCTGTCATGTTATCCAATCTTCATACAGCTGCGTACTGTACATGTAATGATCTGATGGTTCTGCTAGTGTATAAAACATGATGGTGGGGAATGAGATGTAGAAGTTGGGGAATTGTGTGTTTTATTCGGTTGCCTCGTATCACTGAAGGGCTTCGCTCCCGTCTAGGAAGGGTTTCATCCTTATCTATTGTGACAAAGCATTTGTCAGCGCTGGAAAGGAAAGCACACAGTATAAGACATAATCACTGCAGATGTCAGGCACGCTCTGTAACCGATTGATGATTCACCTTGGACCAAATAAAACAGCCTGTTTAGAACAATGCCGCCATCGCTCTTCCACGATCAGTGACATTTAACAGATCTACTGAGGGAAATGAATCTGACACTTTTAAAAACCGCCCTAGAATAGTTTGCAAATGAGAAGGTTTCATCTCGGAAATGTCACTGCTTGTTGCTAATTTGTATGCATCAGTATTCTGTTTAATAAGGTGATCGGCTTCCAGAAAACCTGTTTATCTCACCGAGATTAAGGATACGTTTCACATTTACCGTCCATCCAATTTCAGAAAAACATTTATATTCCGCTATTTTGCGGAATACAGCGGCGGATTATTGTTTGAATATGAATTACATGTCTCTGTAGGCCTCGGAGGATTATGAATGCGCGTTAATGCGAGATACTTAGAGGTGAACTCTGCTTCGTTTATGAATATGCAGAGTGAGCGGCTATTTGTCCGCATTTTGTGTATTGTGTTTTTCTGTTTTTTGTGTATTGTGTTTTTCTGTTTTTTGTGTATTGTGTTTTTCTGTTTTTTGTGTATTGTGTTTTTCTGTTTTTTGTGTATTGTGTTTTTCTGTTTTTTGTGTATTGTGTTTTTCTGTTTTTTGTGTATTGTGTTTTTCTGTTTTTTGTGTATTGTGTTTTTCTGTTTTTTGTGTTTTTTGTGTATTGTGTTTTTCTGTTTTTTGGGTGTTGTTCTGTTTTTGTATTTGGATACATCACCAAAGTGGCTGTAAAATGGAAGAGAGATTGCTGCCAGCCCCTCTGTTCTACCAAGCCTTACTACACAGTGTAAATGTTTGTGAATGAATGATTTGTATAGCGCTGCAAATGCCAACTGAATCGCCTCAAAGCTGTCTATCTGTCCTGTGTTTGTCTAGCTTCTAATGCCGCGTACACACTACCGGACTATCTGGTGGACAAACCGCTGAATTTTGCAGCAGAGATCCGCCGGACTTTCCCAACGAACGGACCTGCCCACACACGACCAGACTTTTTTTTTTTTTTTTCCGCCAGACAATCCACCGGACTATGGCTACACTTTTGAAATGAACGGACTTGCCCAGACACGGAGAAAAGTAAGTTCATTTTGAACGCAGCTCCAGGTAGACGAGACTAGCGAAGGAAGTCAATATCGCTGTCTCCATCAGCAAGATTGACACCTCGTTGGCCCCGTCACCTGGTATGGATTTAAAGGGGAAGCCCTACGCCAAGGGAAAAAAATGGCGTGGGGGTCCCCCCAAAGTCCATAGCAGACCCTTATCCGAGCACACAGCCCGGCCGGTCAGGAAAGGAGGTGGGGACGAACGAGTGCCCCCCCCCCCCTCTCCTGAGCCGTGCTAGTTGGGCCTCCGCTTTCTTCTTTCAGCTCTTTTACTAGCATTGGCCTGGTCTTCTGTTGCGGCCGCCTTCTCCTCTTCCTTGAGATGTTGACTCTATGCTCTCTCTGGCCACAATGACAGGGACGCGTTGTGCAGCGACTTGTATAGGGACAAGGGGCGGGGTCACAGGGTGATGTCACATGGTGACCCTGCCCCATTATGATGTCATAGTCCCAGCATCCTCTGGGACTGACAACATAAGGGAGCGCGGGGTCACCGTGTGTGTGTACGGGGCATTAGAGCTAGGTCTTGAGTTTTTTCCTGAAGGCCTGATGGTTTTCTTCCATGCGGATGTAAGTCGGTAGAGCGTTCCATAGCCTTGGTCCTTGGACTACGAATCTTCGTTCTCCTTTTGTATAAAATTATGCCTCTAAATACTGTAAAGCGGAGTTCCACCCAGAAATGGAACTTCTGCTTATTGGATCCCCCCCCCGGTGCCACATTTAGCACCTTTCATAGGGGAGGGGGAAGCAGTTACCTGTCAAATCCAGGTATCTGCCCCCACTTCTGGACATACAATAGATCACTGCACTTTGTGCGGTGAACTACGCAATGTCCGGTCCCTCCAAAAAGCCCCCCCCCCTCCTGTCTTCTTGGAGACACACACAGGTCCCAGACTGCATGGACCATTCAGATCATGCAGCGCAACTTGCGCAGTAGAGCTGTACAATTAATCTTTAAAAAAAAATAATAATATTCATGCTCTCGATTCAAACCCCCCCCCCCCCGACGATCTCTATTGCAGAGTTTGCCGATTCTTTCATATAACAAGTGGAGAGACTTATCCGCTCACTCTGTCAAAAGAAAACATCCAGGCAGTCTGCCAAGTTTTTAACATGTTACATTGTAACTAATTCTTCCTCCTTAGAGCAAAGGGAGTATGTATGTGTGTGTGTATGTATGTATGTATGTATGTATATAGATATAGATAGATATATATAGAGATAGAGATATCTATCTATCTATCTATCTATCTAGATTCTAGAGAGATGTCAGAATTGACCTGGGTGGCAGTGGGTTAATTAAGTACATAAGTAACATACACATTATTATATATTGTGTTAAAGGTAATTTACTATATTTTCAAAAACTGTACTCAAGCAGGTGGCTTAACAGACAAATTACTGAAGTTTGAGGTTATAACTTCCGATCAGTAATTTCACAGTAAATAGATTAATAACTTTATCATAGCAGATTCTCATTCTCCCTCTTACCTGTGTGAGAAAAACATGGGATTGTGGGTAAATCATAAATGCATGTTTTTATCCTTGTAGTTAAGAGGGCTGGGCTGCAAGGGAGCATGTGTCTTTTAGACTATCTATTACATTGTAGTGAGAGGCGTGCCTCCACTGCAGCATTTTTATTGGACAGCTTGTTCCAATGGTGCTTTAGCATTGGTCCAAGCTTCCAAGCTGTCCATTGAGCTCAGTGCCTCTGAGAGGAAGTGAGGAGAGGCACTGTGAGCTCATCCTCAGTCTGCTGCAAACAGTGTGCCAGCTTGTATTTAAACTGGCCGCTGTGTATGTAGCTTCTGACAGGCTGCACAAGGAGCCCCGTATCTCCGGAGCCGCAGGTGCGAGGAGCCTCAGATTTTGACCAGTGGCGGGGTAGAATGTTGGCTAGATTCCCCCATAGGTCGCCAAGCTACGACCTTCAAAGCTCAAGTGTGTGTGTGTGTGTGTGTGTGTGTGTGTGTGTGTGTGTGTGTGTGTGTGTGTGTGGCTTTTTTTTTTTTATTCATGGCAGGTGAGGCTGAGCCTTACCTGCCTCCCCTGACTGCACATCCCTGCACAGGGTCCAGATGTACAGTTCGGTGGAGGCGTGCTTCAGAAGGGACATGGTATGGTTCAGAGATTAATATTTATTCTGCCAACAAATATCTTTTATTTTTTATTTTAAATAAAGGTCAGATTTATGTTTCAATATGTTTAGAATGACACCACAATTATTTCTGACGCTGACCTTTGACCTGCATTAATTGGCCTCCATTCAGATGTGCTGCTTTTTTTTTTTTTCTGCTTGCAGCAGAAGCCGATGATGATGATGATGATGATATTCTGCAGGATGAGATGTGTGCTTGTCAGGAAAAAATGACTGTCAAGGCTAATAAAATCCTGCTTCCCATTGCATATAAAGTTGTTAAGTCTCCATTATGTTGCTAAGCAACTCACTTATAATGACCTTCAGAAATGCAGGCCTTTGTATGCACTGTGCCAGAATTGTTTATACTTTATGGGTGACCCAGGTGATGAGATGCTTCGGTTCAGCTATATACGGATGCACTTATCAAAAGACTTTATCATTTCCTTTGACCGGAGGAATACATTTAAACACTATTCATTTAAATCATTTTACATGTGTCTCTTGGTATTATGGCCCTGGAGAATATATATTAGTTAGGAGCCAGGCTATCCGTGGTCGTTTTTTATTCATCGTACGGTCTCTGACGGAAATTAGTAGAAAGGAATATTTTTCTTTCCTGTATCGGGTGCAACATATATTTCAGTGTGTTTTTTTTTTTTTTTTTTTTTTTTGTTTTTTTTTTTGTTTTTTTTTTTTTTTTTTTAAATGGTTCCCTATACAGGGCATCTGGAAAGTATTTACAGCGCTTCACTTTTTCCTCATTTTGTTATTTTATTCCAAAATTCATTATTTTCCTAAAAATTCTAAAAACAATACCTCATAATGACAACTTGAAAGGTTTCGTTTGCAAAGATTTCAAATTTATTTAATAATTAAAAACGAAAAAAAAAAAAAAAAATTCCCATGTACGCAAGTATTCACAGCCTTTGCCATGACTCTAATTTGAGCTCAGGTGTCTCCTGTTTCCACTGATCATCCTTGAGATGTTTCTACAACTTCATTGGAGTCCACATGCGTGGTAAATTCAGTTGATTGGACATGATTTGGAAAGGCACACACTTGTCTATATAAGGTCCCACAGTTAACAGTGCATGTCAGAGCACAAACCAAGCCATGAAGTCCAAAGAATTGTCTGTATACCTCCGAGACAGGATTGTATGGAGGCACAGATCTGGGGAAGGGTACAGAAAAATGTCTGCAGCATTGAAGGTCCCAATGAGCACAGTGGTCTCCATTATCCCATAAATGGAAGAGGTTTTGAACCACCAAGACTCTTTCTAAAGCGGGCCATCCGGCCAAACTGAGCGCTTCAAGGGAAGAAGGACGTTTTATCAGGGAGGTGGCTAAGAACCCAATGGTCACCCTTGACAGAGCTCCAGCGTTTCTCTGTGGAGAGAGGAGAACCTTGCAGAAGAACAACCATCTCTGCAGCACTCCACCAATCAGGCCTGTATGGTAGAGTGGCCACATGGAAGCCACTCCTCAGTAAAAGCCACATGACAGCCCACCTGGAGCTTGCCAAAAGGCACCTGAAGGACCCTCAGACCTTAGAAACAAAATTCTCTGGTTTGATGAAACAAAGATTGAACTCTTTGGCCTGAATGGCAAGTGTCATTTCTGGCCAATACCATCCCCTAAGCACAGTGGTGACAACATCATGCTGCGAGGATGTTTTTCAGTGGCAGGAACTGGGAGACTAGTCAGTATCGAGGGAAAGATGAATGAAGAAATGTACAGAGACATTCTTGATGAAAACCTGCTCCAGAGTGCTCTGGACCTCAGACTGGGGCGAAGGTTCATCTTCCAACAGGACAGTGACCCTAAGAACACAGCCAAGCTAACAAAGGAGTGGCTGCGGGACAACTCTGTAAATGAACTTGCGTGCCCCAGCCAGAGCCCAGATTTGAACCCAATTGACCATCTCTGGAGAGATCCGAAAGTGGTTGTGCACTGACGTTCCCCATCCAACCTGATGGAGCTTGAGGGTGCCTGCAAAGAATAATAGGGGAAAAACTGACAAAAAATTGGTGTGCCAAGGTTGTTGCATCATACTTGAGGCTGTAATTGGTGCCAAAGGTGCTTCAACAAAGTATTTAGCAAAGGCTGTGAATAGTTTATGTACATGGTAGTTTATTTTTTATTTTTAATGAAGGCGAACAATTATCTGTTTGCAAAATTTTATAACAAACTATGAAACAGTTTTTTATTTTTTTCCAAATTTTCGGCCTGCACCGAACTGTATGTTGTCTACTGGGCACTCGGATTTGGCACATCACGGATCTGGTGGACAGGGCTGGGGAAGACCAGGCTGTCATTGGACACGTTGACACCAGCGACAGTCATGAAGATGGAGTCTCCTAAAAAAAAAAAAAACAATTTTAGGGATTTTACCCCATGGTAAATTAAGTTAAATGTAAAATGCATTTAGGTGGAAAAAACCTGAATGCAATCTACTCACTAGTGGGAGAATCTCTGGGGGAATCTAGGATGGAAAAGGACCTGGGGGTCCTAGTATATGGGCTCAGCAATGGCATGCAATGCCAAGCTGCTGCAAGCAAAGCCGTCCAGTCCTCAGAAAAGATGTGGTGGGACTGGAGAGAGTCCAGAGAATGGCAACACAGTTTTAATACAGGGATTGGAAAAGTTGCCAGCACTGAACTTATTCTCTCTGGAGAAGAGGCGCTTGAGAGGGGATATGATTTCAATGTACAAATACCGTACTGGTGACCCCACAATAGGGATAAAACTTTTTCGCGAAAGGGAGTTTAACAAGACACGTGGCCACTCATTAAAATTGGAAGAAAAGAGGTTTAACCTTGAACTACGTAGAGGGTTCTTTACTGTAAGAGCGACAAGGATGTGGAATTCTCTTGCACAGGCGGTGGTCTCGGTGGGGAGCATCAATAGTTTAAAAAAAAAAAATTAGATAAGCACCTGAACGACTGCAACATACAGGGATATACAATGTAATACTGACATATAATCACACACATAGGTTGGACTTGATGAACTTGTGTATTTTTTTTTTTCAACCTCCCCTACTATGTTAAAAAAAAAAAAAAAAAAAAAAAAAGTTCTAGCAGTACTGGCCTTGTGGAATGTTACTTCCACTTCTAAACCTAAACTACGATGGGGGGAAAGGGGGGGTTTAACCACTTACAGACTGCTGCACGCTGATATACGTCCTAACTTTGAAGAGGAATATCGTTATGGCAGCAGTTAGCTGCCATATCCCCGGTATCCTCCATCTCCATAACATTACAGGGCGGAGGCGACATCAAAACGTCACTTCCACCCATAGCTCTTAAAGAGACTTTTTTTATTTTATTTTTTTTATTTATTTATTATTTCTAATTGCATTTAAAGTGGTTGTAAACCCTTACAAACCACTTTGACCTACAGGTAAGCCTAGATTAAGGCTCATTTACCTAAAGACAGCCACCGCTGTCTACGGCGCGCAGGCGCACTGAGTAAGCTGCAGATCGCGGTGATATGCCGCGAGTGTCGTCTCCCGTGCGCATGCACGGGAGTGACGTCATCGCTGCTCCTGCGAATCACAGCGCCGGAGCAGCGAGACCCACCAAGATGGATGCTCGGAACTACAGGGGACAGTGGCGACTTCGCTGGCTCCTGTGTCAGGTAAGTGACACATAATGGACTACTATGCGATGCAAAGTAGTCCATTATGCTTTACCTTTGTAGGGAATCAAAGAGGAAGTAAACCCATTAGGGTTTGCTTCCTCTTTAAGTGTAAATATGAGATGTGAGGTCTTTTTGATCCCAGATCTCATATTTAAGAGGTCCTGTCATGCTTTTTTTTTTTTTTTTCTTCCCCCCTCTATTACAAGGGATGTTTACATTCCTTGTAATAGGAATAAAAGTGACCTTTAACCACTTCAGGACCGCCGTATTGCCAATGTACGTCAGCACAATGGCACAGGCAGGCACAATCACGTAGATGTACGTGATTGCCTTCCAGCAGGTGGGAGGTCCAATCGGACCCCCTCCCGTTGGATACGACGGTCCGGTTCCCTCCAGGAGCGCTCCGTGATGAGGGGATGGCCGTTCGTTTTCGGCCACCCCCTCTGGATCGCTCCTGGCCAATGAGAAGCTTCCTCCCACTGTGTATTGTTTACACAGGAAGGAGGAAGTGATGTCATTCTCCTCGGGGCGGTCTTTTTGACCGGACTACGAGGAGAAGACTAATAGTAAGTGTGCACCAACACTACACTGACATGTAGGTACACACAGGCACACAAACCCCCCCCGCCCCCCCTCCCCCCCCCCCCCCCCAGTCACAGTGTCACTGATTGCATTGATCATTTCTTTACTGATCAATGCATTCAGTGTCAGTTGTGACAGTAAAAACTGTCAGGACAGTTAGTGTTAGGTCCAGGGTAGCCCCCTATCACCCCCCAATAAAGATTTAACCCCCTGATTGCCCCTAGAGTTAACCCTTTCACCCCCTTTTGCCAGTGTCACTAAGCGATCATTTTTCTGATCGCTGCATGTGTCGCTAGTGTCGCTAGGTAGCTAGTTATTTTTTTAGGTTCACCGCCAGGTTTTTATATCGCTAGGTACCCCGATATACTACCCAATAATGGTTTTAACCCCCTGATTGCTGCTAGTTAACCCTTTCACCCCCTTTCACCAGCGATCACAGTATAAGTGTCACTGGTGACGCTGGTTAGCCAGTTAGTTATTTAGGTTCCCCGTCAGGTTTTTATATAGCGCCAGGGACCCCCATATACTACCTAATAAAAATTTGAACCCCCTGATTGCCCCTAGTTAACCCTTTCACCACTGATCACCGTATAAGTGTTACGGGTGACTCTGGTTAGTTTGTTTTTTATAGCATCAGGGCACCCACCATTTATTACCCAATAAAGGTTTAACCCCCTGATCACCCGGCGGGTGATATCAATTAGGTTTTAGGGTCAGGGTCTGCGTCGCCCCAGGCAGCGCTAGGTTAGTGCCAGTACCGCTAACACCCACACGCAAAGCATACACCTCCCGTAGTGCTATAGAATCTGAACAGATCAATATCTGATCTGATCAGATCTATACTAGCGTCCCCAGCAGTTTAGGGTTCCAAAAAAACGCATTGTTAGCGGGATCAGCCCAGATACCTGCTAGCACCTGCGTTTTGCCCCTCTGCCCAGCCCACCCAAGTGCAGTATCGATCGATCACTGTCACTTACAAAACACTAAACACATAACTGCAGCGATCGCAGAGTCAGGCCTGATCCCTGCCATCGCTAACAGGTTTTTTGGTAGCATTTTATATTTAAATCCGGAAGGCAGTGCTTGGTTTTCGGGGTCCCGTACGTGGCTAGGCTCCCAAAAAGTCCCCCACATGTGGTATCCCCGTACTCAGGAGAAGCAGCAGAATGTATTTTGGGGTGTCATTTCACATATGCCCATAGCATGTGTGAGCAATATATCATTTAGTGACAACTTTGTGCAAAAAAAAAAAAAGTTTGTAATATTCCTGCAACTTGTGGCAAAATATAAAATATTCCATGGACTCAACATGCCTCTCAGTAAATGGCTTGGGGTGTCTACTTTCCAAAATGGGGTCATTTTGGGGGGTTTTGTGCTATTTTGGCATTTTATGGCCTTCGAAACTGTGATAGGTAGTGAGGAGTTAAATCAAAAATTTGCACCCTTAGAAATCCTGAAGGTGGTGATTGGTTTTCGGGGTGCCGTGCGCGATTAGACTCCCAAAAAGTCCCACACATGTGGTATCCCCATACTCGGGAGAAGTAGCGGAATATATTTTGGGGTGCAATTCCACATATAACTATGGCATGTGTGAGCAATATATCATTTAGTGACAACTTTTTGTAAAAAAAAATTTTTTTTTTTTTTTGTCATTATTCAATCCCTTAGGACAAAAAAAATAAATATTCAATGGGCTCAACATACCCATCAGCAATTTCCTTGGGGTGTCTACTTTCCAAAATGGGGTCATTTGGGGGGGATTTGTACTGCCCTGCCATTTTAGCACCTCAAGAAATGAGATCTGCAGTCATAAATTTAAAAGCTGTGTAAATTCCAGAAAATGTACTCTAGTTTGTAGACGCTATAACTTTTGCGCAAACCAAAAAATATACGCTTATTGACATTTTTTTTACTAAAGACATGTGGCTGAATAAATTTTGCCCTCAATGTATGACTAAAATTTAGTTTATTCGATTTTTCTTATAACAAAAAGAAGAAAATATCTTTTTTTTTTTTTTCAAAATTTTCGCTCTTTTTCCATTTATATCGCAAAAAAAAAAAATCGCAGAGGCAATCAAATACCATCAAAAGAAAGCTCCATTTGTGGGAAGAAAAGGACGCAAATTTCGTTTGGGTGCAATATTGCATGACCGCACAATTACCAGTTAAAGCAGCGCAGTGCGAAATTGGAAAAAGACCTCTGGTCCTTAAGGTGTTTATTGGTCCGGGGCTGAAGTGGTTAAAAAAAAAAAAAAAGTGTAAAACTAAAAGGTAGAATAAATGAGGAATATGTTATATTTATATTATATTTTTATTTTTCTCTAAATGTCGCCTATGGAGATTAAGGGTAAAGGTTTGTTGCCATTCCACGAACGGGTGGAATTTTGAAGTGCGATATGTTGGGTATCAATTTACTCGGCGTATCATCTTTCACAATATAAAAAAAAAAAAATTGGTCTAACTTTACTCTTGTCTTATTTTTTTATTAATTCATAAAAGTGTGTGTATATATATATATATAAAATATATATATATTTTTTTTTAAAAGCACGCTTGTAAGACCACTGCACAAATACGGTGTAAAAAAGTATTGCATCGACCTCCATTTTATTCTCTAGGGTGTTAAAAAAAAATGTATAATGTTTTGGGGTTCCAAGTAATTTTCTGGAACAAAAAAACGGATTTTAACTTGTAAACAACAAATCTCAGAGGCTCGGTCCTTTACGTCAGTGGTCATGAACTCCTGTCCTCAGGGCCCACTAACAGGCCAGGTTTGTAAGATAACTGAAATACATTACAGGTGATATCATTTGCTGCTCAGTGATTGCAGTATTCTAGTCTGCATCTCCCCAAGGTAATACATAAAACCTGGCCTGTTAGTGGGCCCTGAGGACAGGGTTGATGACCACTGCTTTACGTGGTTAAGATGATGCAACTAGGATAGACTAGAAGAAAATGGGTATGTTTTATTCTCATTGATATATTTTGTAAACTTTGAAGTGAATGTAAGCAATTAAGCTTTATTTTGAGCCTTGATGAGATTAGTGAAGTGTTATAAAAGAGCCAAAGTACTTCTCTTTCCTAGAGACAATGTTTTCTTTTCTTGCTTTCAAGGCTAGCCTGATGAGCAAAGTCTTAGGCATTTGGTCATCTCATCTCTGCTGGAGTGGGGGAGAAGAGAAAATCTGATTTAATTGTCTTCCCCTAGAGAGGACTAAAGGCCTAGGTGAGTAGCATTGACACATTATTTATTCATCACAAGTTATTATATATTAATATTTTAGTTATAGGTTCCCTACAAGTGAATATTTTAGGCCATCCCTTTACAATTTTATAACTGAGGGCTTGGTGTATTTTTATCATGGCTGCTCCTTGGCCCAGGAAGACTCGGTGTACCTACCTTCTTGGTGAAGTTTTGGCTTTGCATCACTCAGAATGATGAGGGGCAGCATTGCATTATCTTGCTGCAAGCCTGTTACATAGTTAGTAAGGTTGAATAAAGACACCAGTCCATTCAGTTCAACCTGAGTACACACTCACATTGGTCCTGACCCTCATGGAGCCCACGATCCAAGGTCCCCAACTCACATTCATACACTAGGGCCAAATTTAGATAGAAACCAATTAACCTACCAGCATGTCTTTGGAGTGTGGGAGAAAACCGGAGTACCTGGAGGAAACCCACACAGGCACAAGGAGAACATGCAAACTCCAGGCAGGTAGTGTCTTGGTTGGGATTCAACCCTTTTTTACTGCTAGGCGAGAGTGCTACCCATTACACCACTGTGCCGCCCGTTATAATCATTCCCCAGGCTGCCTGCTGGGTTGAGTGCTGGCATAAACATTGCATCCTGAATTGCGTACAGCACTTCTGCGTAGAATTATGCATTTGTGTTTTCTATAGAGATCATTTTTAAAGGATTGTTAAAGAACAAGCTATATTTTCATAGTGTGTTTGTTTGTTTTGTTTTTTCCCATTTGTCCTCCTTTTTTTATTTTTTCTTGGGGTGACGCGAGAACACCGTACAACACCTTTCAGGCGCTGTTCACAAGGCAACATGTGCATTGCGTGCACATACATGCGTTGTGTGTTCACATGCTGCTTTTGCGTTTTTAGCAATGCACTTTTCTCTTTACTTCCTGGTATGTGCAAAGGATCTAGCCACTTCAGCTCCAGAAGATTTTACCCACTTCCCGACCAGAGCATTTTTTGCGATCGGGCATTGCGTCGCTTTAGCTGACAATTGTGCGGGCATGCGACATTGTCCCCTGCCCCCCCCCCCCCCCCACAAATAGAGCTTTCTTTTGGTGATATTTGATCACCTCCTGCGGTTTTTATTTTTTGCGCTATAAACAAATTAAGAGCGACAATTAAAAAAACATTTATTTTTTACCTTTTGCTATAATATCCCCAAAAATATATAAAAAAAACAAATTTCTTTCTTTAGGCTGATATGTGTTCATATTTTTGGTAAAATAATCACAATAAACGTATATTGATTGGTTTGCGCAAAAGTTATAGCATCTACAAAATAGGGGCTAGATTTATGGCATTTTTATTAATTTTTTTCATTATTGTTAGTAATGGCGGCGATCTCCTTCCTCCTTCCTCCTTCCTTCCTCCTTCCTCCTTCCTCCTTCCTCCTCCTTTTTATATATCGATCAGTGCACTGACTACTGTGTAAATGACACTGGCAGGGAAGGGGTTAAACACTAGGAAGCGATCAAGGGATTACGTGTGTCCTAGGGAGTGATTCTAACTGTAGGGGGATGGGCTACCACTGAATTGACAGTGATCGGTGATCTGTCATGTCACCAGGCAGAACAGGGAAAGGCCTTTTTCACATAGGCATCTCCCCGTTCTACCTCTCCACACCATGGCGAACATAAAATTCCTGAGACCCATGGGCACGCTCGTGTGGCGGTCGCACGCCCGATAGGTGGCAAATTTACAGGGACCTACAGGTACGCCCATTTGCCAGTGTAAATCTCTGTGCGACGGTCAGCAAGTGGCTAGGAACAGCAGAGGAGCCAAACTTGTGCTGGCCTGCTGTATTTGTGCTGCACTAATGAGCCAATCATGCATTTCAAGAAGTAGGGCTTTCGCTACTTTTTCCCACTGCACATCAGCGCAAAGCACCAATGTGAACTGCTCCCATTCTCATAAATTATATTTTACAGGTCCTTTACGATGGCATGCATTGAAAAAAAAAAAAAGTACCAACTCCTCTGGTGCAAAAGGACCTTCATACATGAAAAAGATTGACACATTTCTGATCATATCTCTGCATGCAGCTGGAAAAAAAATAGTTCAAACAGGGCCCCCCCCCTTTTTTTTTTTTTTCCAGCATATATTAAAATAAAATTCCAGGTATGGCTATATTATACGCAATGTCACCCCCCCCCCCCCCCCACCTCTCCCTGTATTCCAATTAGAGAACACTTTTGTATTTATTCAAGCAATGCACAGCAATCTCTGAATGGCGCCCATGCTGAGTGGTCTGCCTCCTGTGTTCAAATGCAATAGGCCAGCCACTCAGCGCGGTGTTCTGGAAACAAGTTGAGACCATTGCAGTCGTGGTGTCTACTTCAGTGATTTCCAGCATCGGCCAGGAATAGTAACATAACATACAGTACAGTAAAACCTTGGATTGTGAGCATAATTCTTTCTGGGGAAACATGCTTGTAAACCAAAGCACTTGTATATCAAAGCAGATTTCACCATAAGAAATAATGGAAACTTTCATTCGTTCCACAACCATTTTATTCAGAAGTCCTTCAGTTTATAGTTCATATGTCCATCCACAAATGGAAGCCTCCACGAGGGGAATAGAAGCAAAATCCAGCAGGAGCTCCAGAGTATAAAAGAGAAGAGAGGCGCCTCTAAGTGTAGCAATATGGTTACATTTAATGAAGGTACAACATTTAGCAACTCACATGGTTGATGATTAAAACGGGCACGTCTAAGTATGCAAGCATCCAGGGTAAAGCTGTCCACATAGACCGTCCTCCGCACCACTGGCTCTCACCGCTGTCAGTCTGCAATTGTGACCGGGAAGACTACCCTGCAGTGGAGCGATCTGAAAGCGAGGCTTGTCCCGCTCGTGGAAGGGATGACCTCAATGGCAGTGCGAAGGCCGGGCTATGTGGGCCGCTTTACCCCTGGATTCTTGTATACTTAGATGTGAGTTGCTAAATGTTGTACCTTCATTATCTACTTTAATAACGGGCACTTTCGCGCCTTCCTGCCCAGGCCAATTTTCAACTTTCAGCGCCGTCCCTTTTTTTTGAATGACCATTACGCGATCATACAACCCTGTACCCAAACTAAATTTTTTCTCCTTTTATTCCCACAAATAGAGCTTTCTTTTGGTGGTATTTGATCACCTCTGCGGTTTTTATTTTTTGCTAAACGAATAAAAGCCCGAAAATTTTTAAAGTTTGTTTTTGTTAAAATTTTTTGTAAATGAGTAAGTTTTCTCCTCCACTGACGAGTGACACTGATAGGCGGCACTGATGGGCATTCATAGGCGGCACTGATGGACAATGATAGGCGACACTGGGCACTGAAAGGCTGCACTGATGGGTACTTATGGGTGGCACTGATAGACAACACCTATGGGCACTGATAGATTTAACTGATAGGCATCACTGGCAGGCATTTTTCTTTGGAACTGATTGGCAGCTGCAGACGCACTCATTGGCATTTCCCTGGTGGTCCTGGGCAGGCATCCGAGGGGTGGCCGCACTGATAAACAATCAGCATAGACCCCCACCCCCGCCAGGAGAGCAGCCGATCAGCTCTTCCGGTTTACATCGTGATCAGCCGTGTCCGTGGACACGGCTGATCACATGGTAAAGAGCCTCTGTCGGAGACGCTCTACCTAGATCGGAGTTGTAGTGTGTCTGACTGATACGCTGCAACAGTCACCGCGACACAGTGGCTTGATATCCTGAAAGATGTATCACGTCTGGTCAGGATATCGCAACCACTTTGCCGACCTCATTTTATTATATGGTGGGCGGCAAGTGGTTAAATGTAACCATATTGCTACACTTAGAGGTGCCTCTCTCTCTTATACTCAGTTGTGACGTGGCTCTACTTTTTTTTTATTTTTATATCAAGACATTGCTGGTATATCAAGTCAAAATTTTAGTTAAAAAGTTTGCTTGTCTTGTTAAATGTGATCTCAAACCAAGTTGCTTTCAATCCAAGGTTTTACCGTAGTTACATTGGTCCAAGCTGGACTGACATAACAGTATTCCAAGCCTGTAATTCTTCTTTAAGAGCTCCATTGTGTTCCCAAGAAGAGATTTGTCACTACTAAGAGGGGCACTTGTAGTGTGCCAGCTACATTGTTGCCCAAAGGCTTAATAAATCTTAAAAAATGTACATGTGTGCATTGCCCAAGTGGTGCTGATGCCAGCGGTGTGTCGGTGTGTGAGCCAAAATACAGACTGAGAGGAGCGGAATCCGGAAGACCACTACGCACTTGGCATCTTTTCTGGCCATGTACATTTTGGGAAACCATTACTTTCTAATTTTTCTGTTGTTAATGGGAGCCCTATTAGTGTAACAGTCGTCATGGGTATGTGAAATTATTATTTTTATTTTTTTTTAAATTAAAATCTTTTGGCCCTCCTTCACTGCACACCATATTTGTGCCAGTCCAAAACAAGAAAAAAAAAAACACTCTTTATAACGTAAAAAGAGCTGTATGATTGTTGTATTGGTATATGCTGATGGTGACCTTCAAAAAGCATGTTGTATATATGAAATGATCATTGGTTGAGGGACCAGCACTTCATGATTTGTAGCCTTTCTGCAATAAAGATTCGTCCACATTTCAATAGCTGGACAGTAACCAGTTTTATGAAATGTGTTCCCTTGGTGATAAGATGGCACAGAAGGCCCTGCACTGTTGAAGATTTTTATTGCATATTATCTTCAACAGAAGCACTATTTAATATGCCTGATTGTTGTTTACAGACAGTCTATTATTGCAGAACAAAAGATCCTTCCAAGTGACTTTCCCAAAAGCAGCTTTTAAATGTTCTAAGCAGACACTGCCCTCTTGTGGTGGAATTGCAGAAGTACTGTTTATTTGGATACACATTCCGAAGTTGGGAAAAATAGTTTGTGTTTCTATAGGATTCACACCATGATTGGTATGTTAAATAACACAAATTTAAGTTTTGTTATGCCCTGTGACTTTTAAACATGGCTAAGAGATATTCAAGCCCCCTAAGGAGTTAAAGTGTATATTTGGGTTACATAAGGAAAAAAGACTAATATTGGGTGGACTTTATACGGCACATGAGTATTCAATCTAAAAAGTATTAGAAATATTTTATTATTTAATTATTAAAAATGTCATACACATAAAACAGTCACATTATTTGAATAAAACATAGTGTTGCTTGACCCATATTGCCTGACCACTGATATTCTCCAGTAAAGTATATAATACAATAGTTAACAATACAAAGCCATTGGCTTGGTCTCCAATAGTAGAAAAATATTCAGCGTCCCAAATCGCTCCTGAAGAAGCGCTAAACTAGCGTGGAACATGTCGACCTATCTTGCTAACTAAAAATACGGACCCACATACCTGACACCACTCTCTAGGAATATTTTTCTACTACTGGAGACCAAACCAATGGCTTTGTATTAACTATTGTATTATATACTTTACTGGAGAATATCAGTGGTCAGGCAATATGGGTCAAGCAACACTGTTCAAATAATTGCTGTATCTATGTGACTGTTTTATGTGTATGACATTTTTGATAATTAAATAAAATATTTCTAATACTTTTTAGATTGAATACTCGTGTGCCGTATAAAGTCCACCCAATATTAGTCTTTTTTTCCTTATGTAACCCATATCGGGATGTTGGCACATTAATACTGGTGTGTTCGTAGTGTCACCCTACGATACATACTATCTCCTCTAGACACTTCCTCATTCTCAAAGTGTGTATTTGAGCAAAAAAAAAAACATACGTGATACGTGATGTCAGCCCTGCCTGGTTTTCTCTTGCCAAACTACTCCCCTTCTTCATTCCTTTCGCCCTTCTCCTCCGTTCCTTTCGCCCTTCTCCTCCGTTCCTTTTGCCCTTCCCATTCTCCTCCATTTCCTCCACTCTCTCACCTCTCGTTTGCAAAATAGGACTGGGAAGGCTACTTATGCTAGCCATACACCTGTCAAAATTGTAAAAAAACAAACACATGGTCGTGAGAGCAAACAATTTTACCATCATGTAATGACCAAAATTTGATCGCTTTAAACAGTTTGGGGATGGCCCCTTCCAACATAACTGTGCCGTAGTGCACAAGGCAAGGTCCATAAAGACATGGATAAGTCAGTTTGGGGTGAAGGAACTTGACTGGCCTGCACAGAGTCTTGACCTCAACCCAGTAGAACACCTTTGGGTTGAATTAGAGCGGAGACTGTGAGCCAGGCCTTCTCGTCCAACATCAGTGCCTAACCTCACAAATACGCTTTTGGAAGAATGGTCAAAACCTTCCCATAGACACACTCCTAAACCTTGTGAACGGCCTTCCCAGAAATAGCTGCAAAGGGGGGGGGGGGGGCAACTCAATATTGAACCCTACGGACTGGGATGCCATGAAATTATATATTTGCAGGGAGACAAAGAGGAAGTAAACCCATTAGGGTTTACTTCCTCTTTAATGTTAAGGAAATAGATATATTTGTTATTTTATTATCTCTATAATTTTTTTTTTCCTACAAATCGCGTATATTGGTTTGTGCAAAAGTTATAGCTTCTACAAAATGGAGGATAGCTTTATGGCATTTTTATTCATCTTTTTTTATTTTCTATTTTTTTGTAGTAATGGTGGCGATCTGCAATTTGTATCATGACTGCGACATTATGGCGGGCACATCAGACACTTTTGACACTATTTTGGGACCATTGTCATTTATACAGCGATCAGTGCTATAAAAATGCAAAATTGCTGCTCCTTTTTTTATTTTTTATAGCGCAAAAAATAACTGCAGAGGTCATCAAATGCCACCAAAAGAAAGCTCTATTTCTGTGAAAAACGACATCAATTTTGTTTGGGTGCAACGTTGCACGACCGCGCAATTGTCAGTTAAAACGATGCAGTGCCAAAAATGCAAAAAGTGCTCCGGTCGTGAAGGGGGTAAAATCTTATGGGGGCTGAAGCGGTTAAAGACCAAACCTTTTCTGACCTTTTTATTGCTTACAAGTAAAAATCATTATTCTCTACTAGAAAATTACTGGGAGTCAGTTATTACACCCAAACTTTGCTTAAAAAAAGACCCTAGAAAATAAAATGGTTTAGGAGATATTTACAAAAAAGCCATGCGTTGATGTCTACAGGGCATGCACACTTTAGAAATGGCAGATCGTGCCGTTTCTAAGGGGGTCATGCCGTCACTGGCGGCTCCTGCAAAACAGTAAAGTTAGCCCAATTTTTTTATTTTTTTTTTCTATAATGTGAAAGATGTTACACCGTGAGAATCGTGATCTTTATTCTAAGCAATAAAATGATGATTCTCATTTTAGCCAAAATCGTGCAGCTCTAATGTGCATGTAAAGGAAGGCGTAGGCACAAAAGGGACAAGGACGTGTGGTGTTTGCAGCATTACCAGATGAAAATAGAGGAAAAATGCAGCCAGCACAGACTGTAAGCTGTAATATAGATCGTTTCTGGTTTTCGGTACACTTTAAATTGGTGTTGTGTTATGGAGTCAGATTAGTGCTTAGTGCAGCGGTTCTCAACATTGGGGTTGATTGCCGATTTGCCAGGGGGTCGCAAATGCTGGCCGAGACGGACCGGAAGTTACTGTGTTATGCCGGAGTCTGTCCATCTTGGCCAGCGAGATGTCACTTCTGGGAGAGGAGAGACCGCACGGAAGTGACGTTCTGTCGCCGACATCTTGGAAATCTCGTCCGCAGTAAGGCTACACTTAGAGGTCAGCAAGCGGTCATCTATTTACACCCACCGAAGTCTGCATGTTGAGGACGAGTCTACCAAGATGGCGACGAAACGTCACTTCCAGTTAACACAGACAGTTTGCTGATTCTGACGGAACACCAGTGACTTTGGTAAGTCAGATACTAATTAATAAAAAGCATTTTTGTACCTCAAAAGCAGCCACTGTGCCCGTCGGTTGCAGCCACTGTGCCCGTCGGTTGCAGCCACTGTGCCCTATCAAATGCTCCCAATGTGCCATCCACCGTCTGCTTGGCACTCACCCTCTCAGTGGGGCATTTTATTAATATGTTAATTTTAAATAAATTATCTTGCGCTGTATATTACAGATTGTTTTTTGTGATTAATCACTACGCTTTAAGATGTTAAATTTGTAAGAATGAAAATACATCCTGCATATCATATATTTTATATTTCGATTCATAAATTGCAGCAATGAAATGGCCAACGTAAATAATTTTACTGTTAGGGGTCCCACAACTTGGGAAATTTTATCAAGGGGTGACGGCACTAGAAAGGTTGAGAACCACCTGCTTAGCGGAATTCCTAACTAATATTAACGTTCTAGGGCAGTCTTCATGGTGTTCAGCATTGGGACTTGCTCTGCTGTGAACTAGCACACCTTTTTGATGTTATGCTGACTGTCCTGTATATGAAATAGTTCCTGGCGTTTCCATCCTGTGCTATTTATAAATCTGGTAGCATCATGATAAAAGTAGCTGTTGTGCTGTTTCAAGGATAAATCATTTGACTCCCTGCTTCCTTGCAGCCTGGCAAGCAGTGACGTGGGGTAGATATGCCAGGGTATAGCAGATTGGCCGCAGAAGAAGATGGACGTGCTGGAGCGGCAGAAGGTGAAGAGGCTGCGGCTGGACCAGATCTGTGAAGGTAAGCATGCTGGAGTTTGCAGTTCCGCTGCAACCAGCCGTAAGACCACAGGTTGCTAATCTACATTCGCAGACCCTCATGGATGAAAGTGCATGAAAGCCGAACTGTTTGTGTTGCAGCTATTTCAATTCTTTTCCTTTTTTTAAAAAAAACTTGCCTTAGCAACGTAATGGAAAGAAACTGACCGGTTGCTAGTGGGCAACACATACAGTTCAACTTTCTGGCATGTGCATATCGAAGGTGTGCTGTTGTGATTGTATTGCTGTAATATATGTAGTGGGGGTTTTTTTTTTTTTTTTTTTTTTTAAACACATTTAATTGTATTTTTGGTCAGAAGAGCATTTTATTGTGCTGTTTTTATAAAATGTTCTCTCTGTAGTCCACCTATATTCCTTATATAAAATGCAAAGCTGTTTTATGTCTTGTCACATATGTAGCTGTATGGTGGCTAGATGCTTAAGGCCCCTTTCTCACTTATATGTCCTGGAAAGTCGCACGACTTTGACGCGACTTGAAGCAATGCCTGTGTAATCTTGAGGTCTACGGACCTCAAGTCGGACCAAAGTAGTGTAGAGACTACTTTTGAAAGTCGCTGTGACTTGAAGTCACAGATATGAACGGTACTCATATCGTGGAATACAGTAAAACCTTGGATTGAGAGCATAATTAGTTCCGGAAGCATGCTTGTAATCCAAAGCACTTGTATATGAAAGCGAAATTCCCCACAAGAAATAATAGAAACTCAGATGATTATCAAAACACATGGTTGATGATTAAAACGGGCACATCTAAGCATGCAGGCATCCGGGGTAGGCTGGATTCACACCTAATGCGTCTTTAGCGCATTTTGCAGATTTGTATTACAGTCCACTTACCATGGTTTCCTATGGAACACGTTCTGTAGTGCAAAAATGCAAAAAGCACTAAAAATTCATAGGTGTGAATCCAGCCTAAAGCTGTCCACATAGACCATCCCCCACACTGCTGTCTCCCACCTCTGTCAGCCTACAATCGAGACCGGGAAGACTACCCTGCAGTAGAACGATCTGAAAAGCGAGGCTTGAACCGATAGTGGAGCGCAGTGTGGTAGGGATGACGTTGATAGTGGTGCGGAGGACGGTCTATGACAGCTTTACATCGGATGTCTGCATACTTAGATGTGCCTCTTTTAATCATCAACCATGTGAGTTGCTAAATGTTGTACCTTCATTAAATGTAACCATATTGCTACACTTAGAGGCGCCTCTCTTCTCTTTTATACTCGGTTGTGGCGTGACGACACTTGTATATCAAGACATCGCTTGTATATCAAGTCGGAATATATTTGCTTGTCTTGCAAAAGGTTTTACTGCTATATGGAAACTTGTCTCTGTGACTTTGCAGTCCCAAGTTGCACAAGTGTGAAGGGGCCTAATAGCGTGGGCCACAATTGCTGTGATTGCAGTTTCTCCAGTTGGGAAGTGAATTTACAAATAATCTGTTGCATGTCCCTACTTTTTGTGTGGGCTTCCCACCAAAATCTGAGTTGCGTGACTAGTTTACATACCTTAATTGCATATATGATATGCAGATGATGCTAGTCCTAATATAAAATAATAATATACAGCTGCAGCATATTGGTCCTGCTCTCCAGTAGCGGCTCTTTTTCGGATGACAGGTATCAGGACTACTTTTAAGCTGCCCTGTGAATTGATATAGCCTAAGATTCTGGTTGACGTGTTCTGGTGCTTTGTCTTTGTGTCCCCAGATGTACGTTGTAATCGCAGCCTTTACCTTGGGTGATTGCACAGTAGGGGGCAGGCAAATTTCAGCTTGTTCTTCAAGCCGGAATTAACCATCTGCTCCTCTCTCTCTTCAGCACAGGATAGAAATAGCTACAGATGTGTTCAGTGAACACCAAGATTTAATGCGAGTTATTCCTGAGCTGCACCTGATTATTGTATATAAATAGGAACAGGAGCATCCGATCTCTCCATAGCATTATTTAACATCTATTATTAGATACGAGGCTGATTCACCATCGGTGAATGATGTAGCATAATGCAACATGTTTTATTATTTTGCCATTCTAAAGATTTTTATATATATATATATATATATATATATATATATATATATATATATATATATATATATATATATATAGTGTGTGTGTGTGTAGATAGATGGATATAGTGTGTGTGTGTGTGTGGATATAGATATTGTGTGTGTGTGTGTGTGTGTGTGTGTGTGTGTGTGTGGATATAGATATTGTGTGTGTGTGTGTGTGTGTGTGTGTGTGTGTGTGTGTGTGTGGATATAGATATTGTGTGTGTGTGTGTGGATATAGATATTGTGTGTGTGTGTGTGTGTGTGTGTGTGTGGATATAGATATTGTGTGTGTGTGTGTGTGTGTGTGTGTGTGTGTGTGTGTGGATATAGATATTGTGTGTGTGTGTGTGTGTGTGTGTGTGTGTGGATATAGATATTGTGTGTGTGTGTGTGTGGATATAGATATTGTGTGTGTGTGTGTGTGTGTGTGTGGATATAGATATTGTGTGTGTGTGTGTGTGTGTGTGTGTGTGTGGATATAGATATTGTGTGTGTGTGTGTGTGTGTGTGTGTGTGTGGATATAGATATTGTGTGTGTGTGTGTGTGTGTGGATATAGATATTGTGTGTGTGTGTGTGTGTGTGTGTGTGTGTGTGGATATAGATATAGTGTGTGTGTGTGGATATAGATAGAGAGTGTGTGTGTGTGGATAGATGGATATATAGTGTGTGTGTGTAGATAGATATAGTGTGTGTGTGGATATATAGATATAGTGTGTGTGTGTGTGGCTATATAGATATAGTGTGGATAGAGAGAGAAATGGATATATCTGTGTGTGTGTGTGTGTGTGTGTGTGTGTGTGTGTGTGTGTATATATAAAAATATAGAGGGAGATCTCTATCTCAGACAGGCTTTCTTCTAAGATTGTCATGCATCCATCCATCTCCCCATCAACTCCGATCAGCTTCCCTGTTGAAGAAAATAATCCCCACGATATGATGCCACCACCATGTTTCACAGTGTGGATGGTGTATTCAGGGTGATGTGCAGTGTTTTCTGCCACACATAGTGTTTTTTGCGTTTTTAGGCCAAAAAGTTCAATTTTGGTCTCATCTGACCAGAGCACCTTCTTCCACGTCTGAAAACGGGACTTTCTATGGCTTTCTTTCAACAATGGCTTTCTTCTTGCCACTGATCTATAAAGGCCAGATTTGTGGAGTGCACGACTAATAGTTGTCCTGGACTTTATCCAGCTTTATCCTGTGGATCAGTCCTCAAACTTGTTGAGTAAGTGATCCTCCTCAAATAAAAGAAGGGCCTTAACACTGGTGGGACTGAGGAAGACTTGTCCCACAATGGCCAGCGGCTTAGACAGGGACTGTGACTTGGGTTGCTCTCCATTCATGTCTTGTTGTTTTGTGCTGGTGTCTGACAAATGCCTGTGTCCGTTTTATTGAGATGGTTTCAATATTGTGGAATGTTGTTACTTAAGAGCCGGTTCACACTGCGGGCGATGCGAGGCGACACCGACTTGCCTTGCCGCGACCTCAGCGGCGATTTGCAAATGACTTCTGTATAGAAGTCAATGCAAGTCGCCCCGAGGTTGCCCAGAAGTAGTACAGGAACCTTTTTTCTGAGTCGGAGCGACTCGAGTCGCTCCTCTCAGAACGGTTCCATTGTACAGAACGGGGGCGACTTGTCAGATTGCGGCGAGGCAAGTCGTGTCGCCTCGCATCGCCCGCAGTGTGAACCGGCCCTTAGACTGCTGTTTCAGTTTTGTTCTTGCATTTTCCTGTCTTACCAATCCTTCCTTTTTTACAAGGCTTTTTACCTGTTCAGTAAAGCCCTTTCCAACAGTTCCAGGGGTGTCTGTTAGTTGGGTGGCGGTACGGGTCCGATAATCATTGGAGCAGGGCAAGACAACCCAAACATTCCAGGACCACCTCTGGTGGTAGTGCTACACAGTAAACCTATATTCACAAATATACATAAGTAGCAGATAAAATGGAGACAATATAGTACAGAAAATGTGCATGCTTATTACCTACCATTTGAAATGGACATACAAATTTTTGTTCGTGGAGACGTAAAAGTTCATCACTACAGATACAATTTTGCTGGTGACTGTAGTTTTAATTGTGTTAAAAAAAAAAAAAAAAAAAAAAAAAGTTGGGCAGACTGCTTTTGTAAAGGATACTTTTTTTTAAATAAAAAAAAATAAAAGTTACTTGCTCTTTGCATTCATATTGCACAGAACATCCCCTAATCTCCTCTTTTAGAGTCCCATGCTGGTGTTGTCCGCTCCTTCCCTTTTTTTATTTATTTACAAGTTACTCCTTCTGCAATATGTATGCTGAGAGGGCTCCCGTGTGGGTGTGCTTCCAAGCCGAGCTGTGTGTGTCCACAAACACATACAGAGTGGCTCAGCCATGCCACCTGCTCCCACCTCCACAAGATTTAACTGACAGCTCAGAGACCTATATCTCCCGACAGATCCCTGTTTGGGGGAGGAATGAGCTACTAAAAACTAGGGCTGCAACTAACGATTATTTTCATAATCGATTAGTTGGCCGATTATTGTTTCGATGAATCGGTTAATAACCTTAAAAAAAAAAAAAAGTGGGTCAAATTGACATTCATTTTCAACCACAGTTACAGGAAAATTTGGAAATAGAAAACTTCTTAGTCAAAAGGAATTTTCAGACAGTGTATGTGGTTTTCTTTCATTCAGCGAATGTACAAAGATTTTTCGTCTGAATATTCTCATCTGAAAATTGATTCATGAGGCCAGCATAATGCTCGGTACACACCTATGCAGTTTGCTTTTGATCTGTTTCTGTAGTGCTTTTTGCTGTGCGTTTTTGATTTTTGCACACGTGATTTTACTGCAATTTGCATTTTTTCTTTTTTTTGGGCAGATTAAAAGACACAAATTGCTGCAAAAATGCATTACATGCTTTTCTGCAGCTTCTCCATTGAAGTATATTAAACTAATAAAGCACTATTTTGCGTTAAAAGTCCCCGACCCTTTCAGATGTGAACGTTTCCCATTGGAAAACGTGTAAATAAACTGTAGTGCATTTCTGCAAAAAAGCACTATAAAACGCATAGCTATGAACCAGATCTAAGATGTTTAGTAACATAATGGGGTTAAAAAAACTAAAATTAGCCCTTTATAGTAGGGAAAAAAAGTAGATAATCACTACTGTAAGGGGTTCATTTTTTTACTGTAGAACAGTGAAAGTAATATTTACAGTAGTGATTTTCTCTTTTTGTACTATAAAGGGCTAATTATTATTTTTATTTTTTTTAACCCCATTATGTGACTGGCCGATTAATCGATTATGAAAATGGTAATCGATTAATTTCATAATCAATTGTCGATTAATCGATTAGTTGTTTCAGCCCTACTAAAAACCAAAAGAAAACTGTTACTGCTATAAAATTGAGAATGAACTAATCCACACTGCCTTCAGCTACAGAGATCTGTGAAGGATTGATTGATTTAAAGCTCATTTACTGCTTGCTAAGACGGTGTAAATATTTGCATGTCCATAACCTGGCCCCAATTTTACTTTAGAGTGGAACTCCAGCCACAGACATTACAAAATCATGGGGGGGGGGCAGTTTTGATGGTATAAGAATAGGGGGAGGGGGGTCCGGATTAAAATGAACATACACACATACAGACAAATGCACGCCGCACACACATACAGACACATGCATACACATACAGACATACATACAGACACATGTGCGCACACACATACAGACATGCATACAGACACATGCATACACATACTTACAGACACATACAGAGATACATACAGACACACATACAGACACATGTGCACACACACGTATATACAGACACACACATACACACACAGACATACATACTGACACATGTGCACACATACATACAGACATAAATGCACACACATACAGACATACATACAGACATACAGACACATGTGCGCACACACGCACACATACAGACACGTGCACACATACAGACACATGTGCGTGCACACATACAGACGCGTGCGCGCGCGCATACAGACGCGTGCGCGCGCGCATACAGACGCGTGCGCGCGCGCATACAGACGCGTGCGCGCGCGCATACAGACGCGTGCGCGCGCGCATACAGACGCGTGCGCGCATACAGACACACACACACACAGACACACACACAGACAGACAGACACGTGCGCACACGTGCGCACACAGACACACAGACACACACGTGCACAGACAGACAGACACATGTGCACAGACAGACAGACAGACACATGTGCACAGACAGACAGACAGACACATGTGCACAGACAGACAGACAGACACATGTGCACAGACAGACAGACAGACACATGTGCACAGACAGACAGACAGACACATGTGCACAGACAGACAGACAGACACATGTGCACAGACAGACAGACAGACACATGTGCACAGACAGACAGACAGACACATGTGCGCGCACACACACACACACACACACACACAGACACATGTGCGCACACACACACACACACAGACACATGTGCGCACAGACACACACACACACACACACACACACAGACACATGTGCGCACAGACACACACACACACACACACACAGACAGACACATGTGCGCACAGACACACACACACACACACACAGA